>NC_087562.1:4055402-4368103 GCF_036250125.1 Pseudopipra pipra
CCGAATTTACAGGGCTTCTTTGCTCCTCTTCTAAGTCTTCTTTTACTTAATCAATAAGGTCTGATTCATAAAAGAGTACAGAGATGCCAGAATTGAGAAATAAAAGGCATATTAATTATCATATCAACTCTGCAACATCTATGCATGTGGCTGAAGCATTTATTCACCAAGGGATCCCAACGATAGCTAAGTTTTTCCTAGCTTATTATCCTAATGCAGGCAGCACAATCAATCCTAACGTTATTTTAATTAATTCAGAAATAGAATTATTTAAAAAAAAAATAAAACTCTTTGGTTTCTCCATGAAAGGCTTTGTAACATCAGTTTCTTGAGGCAATGCAATTTTGCCAGCTTGTGCAGAAAGAGTAAATTCACAAAGCTCTAATCCCCCAAGTTCCTCCCTTCCTCCTGGCAGTCCTTCTGCAGTACCAGCACCAGTGCTGGGCTCTGATAGTTTGCAAAGTTTAGAGAGGCCCAGATTCCCCTCATCTGCATTCAAAAATACTGATTCAATTCCCAAAACCAGCTGATTTAGGGCCAGATTCTGATGTCTTGCTTCACTTTTGAGTAACATCCTTAAGACAGACAAGATTACTTCTGGAGCAGCGTTTAGCACAGGCCTGGCAAGATCACCATAATATTCTAAAGTAAGTTTTTAAACTACATCACCAAATCAGTAATACACAGTTTTGAACATATATAATACACAAAGTTTATTATGTATTATATTATATAATTTATTATTATAATTTATTATTATATTATATAATACTCACTCCTGCTTAGTTAATTATTTTTTCTTCATTTCATGCAGGTATGTAACAATGAGGGGGGATACTTAATTGCAAACAATATATTTGGTGCTCTATTACAGTTGAGATTATTAGTACTTGACTGTAGGTCCCCAAAACTCCTCAGAGCTGCACTTCATAACTTGTATCTCTAATACAAAACTGATAAGGGAAATGAGAAATTAGGTCCTGACATATTTTTAATCTCCACATTTGAACATCTATTTCACTTTTATTGTCATAATCACTGTGCATACAGACTTAAGAAAGATTTTCTTCAAATCCTCTGATCTACTCAGTTCTTAAACAAATATACTACATCCATCTCAAATTCTTTTGTCTTCTAAATGTCACTTCAGGTAGAAATTTCTTTTTTTTAAATGTGAATCAGAAAAGAGAGTGTGAATTCTGAGGAACACACACAGCTCAAATCAGTCTTTTGTTTGGTTTTTTTTTTGGACTAGCTTATATTCTTGAGTTCAGTGAGACCGCTCCAGGATTACACCAAAACCAGTGCTGATCAGAATTTGTTCCCAACATCTCCATCATGACCAAGCTCCATTAGTTCCATCGAAGAGCAACTTACATCACAGAGGGAGGTAATTTACAATTTTTATAACTATCATAATTGGTAGTACACAGCTAACCACATGGCCATTCCTTCAAAACATCAAGATAAATCACAAGAAAATCAAAGATGTGTTTAATGTTTGATGACAAATTGATACTAACATTTACCGCAATAAATTGCTGTTAAAAACAGAGATTATGGGAAAGGGCTTAGCAAAGGTGATTAGGACCAGTTATTTTAAAATTCTTTTCCATTGCTTCTCTTAAGTGCATGGACCACCAAGTTTCATTTAATCCTTTCTAATTCTGGGCAAGATAATTATGGCAAATAATGGTGAATGAATCACATGCCTGCACAGGAGTATCACAGCCATTGTGGCACTTGGATGAAGGCTGTGTGAGAGGATTAATGTGGTATAATACCACATTTGCTTTTGCAGGCTGTTATTTTAATCTTGTGAGCTGCCTTTCATCAAGGTGGGGAAATACAGTAAGGTTACTGTTGATCTCGGGCAGCCAGAGAGGATGTCGTGTGACATCCAAGTCCTTCAGTCCTATAGGGGACTCTTGGCAGCTTCTAAAAGTCTTATTTTGTGCATTAATGGAAGGAGAGAGAGAATTTGCCTGTGCTAGGGAAAAGTTGGCAGGTGAAGGAACAGCACAAGAGATGCCATTGTGCCAACAAGTTACTTAGTTCTGAGTATTAGGCAATGTGCACCCAAGAATTCATGGGATCCTGAAACTGCAGAGACAGCAAATCACTGACCTGTCAGTCGCTGCAGATAGGGGAGCAGAGATCTGGCAGTGGCACAAAGGTAGATGGACTGCAGTAGCCAAGCAGTCTGTAGAAGAAACTGAGGTATGATCAAGTCTGCAGAGGAGCAAAAACCCCTTTTAGTTCTTTCTTCTTGTCTTGATATAGTTTTTCCACTCTCCAGGCTGAGGGTTTTACCATTATACTGACTAAAGTTTCCTTGTGACAGGCCACTCATGAACTTTGCCATGGACCAGTCTGATCCTAATCAGTAGAGACTTCTCTCTTGCTGAATGACAGGAGCATTTGGAAGTGCTAGAATTGTCCATTTAGTCATTGTGCCTGTCAAACTCCCACCTAGAAATGTGTGCTCCGCACTCGCAACCTCTGCAGAAAGAAAAGCAGCATGGGGGTGTGAAAGCTGTTCAGAAGCAAATACTACTTCCCCAGGCCACTGCCCAAAACATAAAAGGAATTCAGAGTACACAGCAGATCAGAAAAATTCCATTAAATTCTACCCATTATATTTTCTAAAACAGGATGGCAGAATGCCAAAATACCTAAACAAAGCAGGGGGTTTTTTTCACGCAATTTCCATCCCACTGAGAAGTAATAAGTCCTGGAGATCTTATAAAGAAACCTGTTCTTGAACAATTTACCGACCAGATTTATAGATCCAAGAAATGAGGATGGTTCAGATTAATTTGCTATAAGCATCTACTCTCAAGAGTTCTTCTCCAAACCAAACCTGAGCCAGATTTTTTTTTCCCAGTTAGCTGCCCTTTTACACTGGCTGAGTTGTATGAAGAGGATGGAAGATGGCCACAACTGAATGCTTGAGAATTCCCCCAACTATGGAAAAGCCTCCAACTACTCTGAATCACTGGAATATCTTCTTCCTCTGCAGTCAAGGTATAAGAACTTCAAGCACAACCAGAAAGCTCTGCTAAACCACTCCATGGCTGGCACCCAGCACCTCACCTACTCTCCCTGCTGCTGAGGGACCACCATGGAGATTCCAAATCCAAGAGCTTTATCCAGTTGTGCATTTGCAAAAGGAGCTGAGGGGTTTGTTTTGGGTGGTTCTTTTTTTTTTTTGGTTTGGTGCTCGCTGAGTCTGAACAAAAGATTTTGGATTACATTTCATGTAAAAATTGCAGAAAAAGTCCTTTCAGCTGAGACTGCTGAAATTAAATATTGACTTTTTTAGCTTTTAAATTTTGATTGGACACAAGTAATTCAGGGAAGTCAACATGAATTAATGGGTGTAATGCTGGGCTGCCAAACTGGCATTATTTTTATTATTACTAGTTCTAAAAATGGATTTGGCCACTCAGCAGGGACCAGCTTTTCTTATAGGAGATAAACCCATCCCCAATATTGTATTAATCATCAATTGTCCACTCTTCTGTGCTGTCCATTGCCCCAGATAAAGCAGGATTAGCAATGAGAATCCAAACCTTGTATAGTTCACCTCAGAAGGTCAAGTGAAGTTTTCAACAGCTGGTTTAAGATCTTCTGAAGAGACCTTTGCATGACTTTGCATGTGGGAACCAGTAAATTCAGCCAAAATAAAGAATTTGAAATGCAGAGTCCTCTGAAAATCTGGCACCAGAAAAGTTACATACTCCAAAAAGGCAGTGAAAGGCTGGCAGCAGCACACCTTGACTTTATCTCAGCTACCTTGACTAGAGGTGAACTAACCAGACATTTTATATGACCCTAAACCTTACCACAATCCATAAAGTATTCTGAAAATACAGCGGTTAGGAAGAGAAGGAAAGCATATGTTCACTCTATTTGAGGGGAAAAGTTAAACAATGGAGTATTAAAAAGGAGGGAATTTAGGTGTTGAAGACAAATGTGCAAAGAGAAAGACTAAAAGCAGAGAAGTACAACACCTATACATACAGGTGGATGGTATGAGAAAAGGTGACAGAAATTGGTTGAAAATATTTTGACCCCCTTTGGACTCTCTGAACCATTTTGGGCTGTTTCCAGACCATTTTTTTCCCAGAGGGTAAAATACAGATATCTGAGCAACAGTTGAAGCAAATAGAAGCCACATCAGACAAGCTGAAGTCATGCAATTTAATCCTGAGAGTCCCCTACCTTATTATATCCATTTCTGATTACACCATACTTAGAGAAAAACATGTGTTCACTGGCAGGCTGCAAAGAAAGCAAGAGCTGGTGATATCTTAAGACATTGTATAAATAGAAATTTGAATACGAATTTCCACAGGGAGAGAGAATAGTGGTGAGATTTCATTTTCCATTATTGCTACATGCTGGTAATGTGCTTCATAGGGTAAATATCTTTAATTGACATGAATGGATTTTTTTTTTTTTTAATCTATAGGTGTACTCTCTCACCCTGCAGTAAATCAGAAGGCACTTTGCTGATATTGTTGTATTGCTGTATAACTGGGATAAAAGGAGAATTACAGCTAGTATTTTAAGATGGAGTGGTTCTGGTTCAGTATATATTCTGAAAAGAGAAAGATGGTCTATGAGGCTGGACTGAGAGTACAAGATAAAAACTCTACTCCCCATTATACCACAGAACTTTGGCACTATAATTTGGGCAAATCATTTTTGGGCATTACTGTATCTCAGCATCCCATGAAGTTTAATGTTTTCCTAACACTAAGGATTTTTGTAACAGGGAAAGAAATAATGGTAGAGACTTTAAAAGCAACCAGGGAAAATGTTTTTCTAGTAAATAATAATGGAGTTTTAAAAACAAATTTGGAAGAGTGAGAATTTTGATTCTACTTTCAAGGTGGGGGTTATTGAATTAAAAAGTGTTGGGAATAAATGCAGAACAAGGATACCCATTGGTTTAAATAAATAAATCAATAGAAGGAAGATTTTAGATTTGTTTTCAAGTGAATTAGTTGCCTTGGATCCATATTCTGGCAATAACACATCTACTCTACTTTATTGTACATTTGAAAGCCATAGAAGCATATCAAGGTAAAAAATTACTTCAGATTTCAAATTAAAACCTTGGTGAAGTAACATGAGATTGAACTCGCTCAGGGGAGGAACAAAAAAGAACAAAAAAAAAAAAAGGAAGAAGAGGGGAGGTGGGTTTAATTTGGTCTCTGAAAAAGATAATAGTGAAAGGCCTGACTTTGTTTATGCCAAAGGCATTTTGCCATCTACTGCCACAGAGCCAGGACAACTGTGCCGGGTTTTGTCGGGCCTCAATCCTGCAAACTGTGCGATGGAGAAGGGAACTTCTGAAGTCAGTGGGATTCCCCACAGCTCTCAGAATCAGAAATTTGTGGGAAACTATGTATAGAACTTGTTTGAATTTTGGCCCAAGAGTTTTCTCATTTCCTTTGACAGCCTCCATAAAAACCCTCTTGTGCAACTCCGCTATCTTTTCATCTTGGAATGCCAAAATATAAGAGTCTGAACATCTGTTTGAAAAACAGAATATGCCAATATTTAAATTAGCAATGGTTTCTTTTCCCTCCAAGACTATCAACTAATTATTTGAAATAGATTTACCCAAATATTGCACTTAGTTCCATATTACACATGCATAAATGAGAACAGAATTTGGCCCAATATGTTTAAGCTAAGCACATTTTTGCAGCTATGAAAAGTAATCTGATTTCCATGGAATAGTTCATACATGGCAATTTGCCTTCCTGGGCCTCGGTTCATGTCAAGCCTTTTCACTCTGTTCGTTTTATGAAGATTTAATTGAATCCTACTTAAATAGCATCAACTAGCACTTATTCATAAAGCCATCAAGCCTTTCATCACAAATTCATAGTTTTGTAATTCTTAAAAAAAATAATAAAATTAAATAAATCATATATATTCAGTCATACTATCACTGGAAACACTTGAAACAAACTCTTCTGTCCACAGTCCTCTACCACGATTTTGTAACCTCATTTTGAAGTCCCATTAGAAAGTAATCATATTTTGACCAAAGGTGAATTTATTTTTCACTGTTTTCCTGCACAAAACATGATGCTGATGGTGAAGTTACTGCTGCATGGACAAGTAAGGTTTGTCTTAGAAGGAGATGATAGAAATATAAAGTAATGGGAGGTTGGAAAGGGAAAAATGTTTGGGCAAACCCAGCCAGTAGCAAAAAGGGATAGCACATCCAAGCTCTCCCTAACCCACCTCTGACAAGAACTCTACCACAGCAAGCATGGAACATGCAAAACCCATACAGTCCCTAAAATGGATTAAAACAATTTCTATAGAGGTTTTGCAGGACTGCCAGAAACTCCTGAAGAAGGTAAAATCTGACTCCCAACAGGTGTAATTTGTCAATGTACACAGACATTTGGGTAGCAAAAAAAAAACAACCCTCCAAAGAAACAACAAAAAAGCCAATTAAGAAAAAGATACCCAAAAGCAGAGGAATGAAGCCTCTTCTTAGTAGCCCTTCTCCAGCAGCCCAGCAACCCTGCTGGGGAGAAGACAGCATTCCTCTCCCTGCCAGCAGCCAGCACCACCACCATCTGCACCACCACTTCCTTTACCTCCATTATTTTATCCCCCAGTTTATTACCTTTAGCACCTCAGCATCAACACTGCTGAAACCATGTTTTCAGAAAGAAAATCTGAGTACTTTGCCATTGGGTAAATTCTTCAATTTACTGGCCCCCCAACCCTTTTGACCCAGGTTGTTATTTGCCAGAACAAATTGGGTCTTACATTATTGGTTCTTGTTCTTTACAGTTGAAGAGCTGACACCATGCTGTTCATAACAGCCTTTCCAAAATAACTCAGACGTGCCTCAGGTAATTAAGGAATTATACCCTCCCAGCCAAACAATACCATATTTCTTATTTCCATCATATAAATGATCCCACAGGGGACCCGGAAGCCTTTCTGTCTCATAAAAACAGCTTACACAGGTGCATACTTAAAGTATGATTTCTTGTTATTATTTGGCATGGTAAAGACATGGTGGATTTAACTTCTTCTCAGCGATGAAAACCATGTGGGTTGTGGCAATGCCCACCAATACAGATCTGACAGCACTGTCAGAGCAAGAAAATTGACTTTATTCATCCACAATTGGACGGAGATGATTTGCATTGCTTATGATCTTCAGATTAATAGATTCTGGATTATACCTCCAAATAGAGATGTAGGAAGAGTCCTTTCAGTTTGAAAGGAAAATCATGATACAGATGAGGAGGTAAGCCCATTCCATACCTACTTCACTGCCCTGTCAAAATGCAATGGAAAACAAGAATCGTTTCCCTTTTTGTTTCTTTACTCATTTTCACATAAAAGCAGAGCAAATATAAACCCCCAGAAATTATCACAGCAACTGAGATGAAGTGAAAGGTAAAAATGGGAAAGTGAAAACTTCAATCCATGACTCAAAAGGTGGTTCACTGACAATCCTGTATTGGATCTCCCCACCCTAAGGCTGACTCCAGTCACTTTGGACTTGGAGACACTTGTACAGCCAGCCCTGTGTCACTCACTGGTTGCATGAACCCTCTCTTTTCAGTCCCTCACCTTCTCCTTGCTTCGTATTCAATCTGTGTTTAACTCCCTCAGCCTGTTTCTTTGTGACCTCCCCTCTCCCTTCTCCTGTTCCATGTCTTTTTCTTTGCTTTTTATTCCATGCAGGTTATTTCCTGCTCATTAAGGCCACAGGAACACAGTAATGATGTGGTTAAGCTGACTTTTGTTGACCCAACAGTGTCCTCTCAGGTCATGTCTCCATGAGCCCAGTGAAGGACAGTGAGATGTGACAGAGATATGAATTCAGATGTGGAAAAAGCAGGACTGAATCCATATGGTCCCAGATGCAGAGGAACAAACATCCTGACTCAGATTTGAGTTTACCTTCATAACACCAATGCTGCCCTGCTCTGCTCCACATGCATAAATGTTATAAATGGTAATAAATTGCAACCATTTTCAGATACCTGCTTTTAGATTTTTGGGTTAATTATTTCCGTTTTTGACAGCATGGACAGATTTTAGCAAACAGAAAAAGAGAACTTCAACAAATTTGAAAGATGAATTCCACCCTTAATACACTGTTGAGGGTCTGCATCCATCCAGCATCTGTGGCACCCATCAGCAAAGGGTGTTCCACCAGCACTCTGCTGACCCTTCGGTTCTCTGTGAACTTGGAAGGGTTTACTACTACTTGAACCTCTTGGGAAACCCTTCCTTTTGTTCTCCACTTTTACTTTCCTTATCTTATTTTTGCACCCTCTTATGTGCATTCTTTCACATCTTTTTTGTATAAAGAAGTTTTCTTCCCTATAACTATTCTCTAGAAGCTTAACACAGAGCTCCTGAGCCTGTGTTAACAGGGTAACTCATTCGTTACTACCTGTCTGCTCATAAGTGCAGCAACATTTCCAGGAAAAATGAACATTCGTGTCTCCTTCTCTCCCATCAGTCACACCCCACTTCCAAGGTATGGAGCAGATTCCTTCCAGCATTCAAATGCATAGGCTTTGTGCTCCTCCCTCCTCCTTGTTCCCTCAAATATTCAGTCTTAACACACGGAAAGTTTCTTGATCAATCCAACCCCAGAGAATACATATGAAACTCTTTGAAATTAAACCACAGTGCAGCGGAAGGACTTTCCTGCCTCCTCACAAAGGGTTGCACTCCCTTTGCCCAATACCTTTGCAGAACCTGTCAATAAGCACATTTTACAAGCGCATTCATTCACTAAAAGGTCCCCTCAGCTTCCTCTCTTCCAGGTGTTTCCTGACAATACCTATTGTCCTGCCTGGCTGGCGGCTCCTCACTCCCTGACACCTACTGCTCTTGCTTGCTTCTTTTGTTCAGAACATAATCTGCTTCCATGCACGCTTTTCTCACACTGAGAAAGTATCTCCCATCTGGCCAGAATCAACCTTCCTTTCCTTTCTCACCAGCACTGCCAGATAACAACAGGCTCATCCTCCCACAACCAGAGCCTACGGCTGCGTTCTCCAAGCAGAGCAGGACTGTCGCCAGCTCAACATCATGAGCAGCAGCACGCTGTGAGACAAACAGGGACATTATTCCAAGTTTCAGCTTCCTCTTCCCTTTCATGGTACAGTATCTGCTTAGTTCATCAAGGCAGAGAGCAACGTGCAGTCCAAAAATGTGTGCCAATATCCTTCCAGTGCACATTAAAACCGAGTCCCCCAGCTATCTGCACTAAATAAATCCCATGCACTGCATTAACCACTTCAATGAACCAGGATGGACAGGGCAGTGCATGCTCTGCTCTGTGGAGCTGCTCCACAGCTGGAGAAGTCTTCCACAGGCAACGAAATGCCTGAGCTTGCCTCTACATCAGTGCGGGCTTTGCCTGGTGCTTTGGGGCACAGCACCATGCGGGTTGGGGTTAAGCCCAGCCAAGAGAGTGGGCTGCCAGGGCCAGCAGAGAAGGCATTGCACGGCCCCAAGCCATCTCAGTGGCATTTACTGCAGTGGCTGCAGGTAGGACATTGCCATGGGCATCAGCAGCCCGTATCCCTCTCCTCTCCCAGCACAGGACCAGGCACAGGCTGTTGGCTTCACTGAGCCGAGCTGGCCAAATGTGTATACGTAAAAAAGCCTCTCTGAGGCTGCTGTGATTCACATCTTGGATCAGGAGCTCCCTGCTATGAACATCTCTCCTGAACAGCCCATGGGCACCATACACTAGATCCAGCACATGGGGGAATGTCAGCCCTGTGATTTTTCACATAAAACAAAATGGGGTCTTAAGGCACCCATAATTGCACCTGATGTTGTAAAACTGCCACAAAAGGAACTAAAATTAAATGCTAGACCTTGGTCTTCATCTTTATCACTCTGGTACCTTTCCTAACTCCCTTTTTGTTTTTATTTAGTTTTTCTTCAGGGAAGATGGGGCTGCTTTGTTTTGTTCTGATTTGTTTTTTTGTTCCTGCCAATTGTGTGAAATGGAACATATTTGGGACGAATGAATTAAATTTTACAAAAGCTCTTCTAATAATATATATTTAAAAAAATAAGCAAAGAATAACAAGTATTTGCCCAGTAGATGAACTGTAAATGTTATCAGGCAAAGTAAACATTCCAACTGTAATTGTTATTGTAGATGGATGAATTCATAAATATGGAAACACTAAAAAATGGTGTAATACAGAAACAAAATGCAATGGACTGAGAAAAGAATGCAGCATGCAGCAGGCTGGGCAAAGGCAGTTCAGAAAGGTTACACAGCTAACAAGAGCGCTGAAAAACAGAGCTTTCGAACGTGGCACCAGCACTGTGGAAGCTGATGCAAACATTCATCACCTATTCACCCCTCAGGATGTTGTTGACACCACATATGAACCCAAAGGAAGGTATTCCAATCCCCTCTGTCCAACACCAAACAACATGCCCTCATTAGTAGTTTAGGTTGCATTAGAGGAGCATTTTTAAAGTCTTTCTCCCAACTGTCTTCACCCAGTGCTTTGGCTCATGGCACAGGTGGTTGTGGGGCACACGAACCCCTCTGGAAGCCAGGGGATGTAGTCCAGGGATGCACCTGAAATGCCACAATCACTAACAAGTCCTTGGGCTCAGACTCATGGCAATCCAAATTAAAACCCTCCCTAATGAGTCCTGCAGACATGGGGTGCTCAGCACTGAGTTTTGCTCCCACTGCATCAAGTGTCCTTGGAGACACAGCTATATCCCAGGCTGGAGCTGCTCCACCAAGGCTTTTCCACAGGTTTCTCCAGAGGACATGCACCTAAACAAGGTTTCTGTTTACTCTGTGCTGCCCTTGGTAGCATTTTTTCACTCCCATTCGCTTTCACTTCTGTCTGTTAAGCAACATAAATACGTGTGATAAAATCATCTTGACTGACTTAGGAGGTTTCATATTACTGGTGTTTTTCTTAAAGCTTTGCCTTATGGGAGACCCTGCACTCCTGACACATGCCAGACCACAGTCAAAGATGTTCTGGATTGTTTGACAGATATGACTGCATGAAAGGAGTGCAAGTACCAGCTATCACCCTCCAATACTCTCCAAAGTCACTCTGGGCAAATTTAGTGGAAGCAAAGCAACCAAATTCCTACCAGGCCCATGGGACTAACACAAAAAATGTATTGTGAATACAGTCTGTGCACTGTATTCACAACACACATCCCCACACTGCAGTCCCTTGGGCAGAGCTCAGTCAGCAGTAAAGTGGAGGCCAGGCAGCCTGGACATGCCCCAGCACCTTTCCTGTCCCAATTTTGGCCGTGGTAGCATCATGCCAGTACAACTGGCAAGGATATCAAGACCCCAAAAGGACATATTTTCCCCTATCCCAGCCTCATTCACACTCAATCATGAACCTACATGTTCTGTTTTCCCTCTGCTGCTGTTCTGGCATGTCCACATACAAATGGCCTGCTCATCCTCCAAAGGCAGACCCGTTCCTTCCTTTCCAGGTGCTCCCGATCCCCAGTGGGATGGTCAACGACAGCAACGCACTTCCCATCATTTTCAGCTCACCAAGTTGCTCCACAGGAATCAAGACCTAATTTAAGGAAAGGAGTAGCATCTCCAGCCTGACTCTTTTGGAAAGCTGCCCTTCATTTTGCCAGACTCCCATCAGTACGTTACACCCTGGTTTCCTCCATACAATGCATCGCAAGCACAAATATTAGCCCTTAGCTGATCTGATCTTCAATCATGAAAAGCTGTCTCAGAGCTAATGCCTGCACCCACGGTTCATTAGCAGGCAGGGGAAAAAAAAAAAAAAAGCTTCTGAGAAATAGGAAGGCTGGCCCTCTGCTCATCTGAAAATTTATCTCTGAATATTCAGTACAACCTCAGTCATTAGTTTCCAAAGTCACATATGGAGCAGATAGATGTCAAATCAATATCAAGACAGATAACTTCTTATCAGTCGGAACGGATACTGAGAAACAGCGTCTGTGTGATGGTATCATTTCATTAGGTTAGTTATCACCAACCAGTGCCATATGTGACAATCTCATATAGCCCTGGAAAAAGCCTGAGAGATAATAGTATGCTTTATAGCTTAATTCTCTGCACCAGTTAATTATATGGCACATTAAATCTACCTCAAAATAAACAAATATTGTAATTACAGCTAGAAAAAATTTATGTCATTCTCATCAACCAAAGTTTGACTGGGGGAGCCGGGTACATTTAGACATCTAAATCAATTTGTAGGTCCTGAATATGGATATTTAGATGACTGCCAATCTTTACATTTAAAAATTGCTGTGCTGATCAGACAGCACTAAATCAAAATATTACTTCTTTTTAGAGAAGACATCTTTCCATTTTTTTACCATTTAAACAATCACTTCTATATTCAGCTGCTTTGCATACTTACTACATATAATCTCTTGAAATGCTGAGGAATCCATATTTTAGACTTATTTTTACCACTCCTGCATCATACGGCGCATGCAATAAGATACAAATGAATTAATTTCATCACTGTGATGGATTATCAGTATGTAAATCTAATGGATCCCCCAGTGTTCCTTTGCTATCCTATTACTCCCGCTTACAAAGGATTGCAAAACTTTCATTACATTGGCCCATCAGTCAAACATTGAGTCAGCCAGTTCATCTTTCTCTGCCTCTCTCCCAGTGGCTCTATTTATATCAACTAGATGGTGGACAACCCTCTGAAGAGCAGCAACTAAACTACAGTCCCTTTCCAGCAGCTAAGGCCTCTACAATCAGATCCATGAAAATTCCTCTGGCCCACCTTTGTCGTGGAGTTTGCAGGATGTTTGAGGATGGGCTGGATCACAATCCGCTCTCTATCCCGTGCTTCCCTTCTCCCAGAGTAAATAAACTGAGTTAATTAGGTTAAGGGATAACTATGAGTAATGTCACAGCTGCAGCAAATGACTCTCAGAGAGGAACTATGGAATAACTCAAGCATCTGAAGGAGTACAGAAGCAAGTGCTCCACAATAACCCGCCATATATCAAAATAATAAGAAGAGACAGAATTTGGCAACAGCGAGGACATGGCAGTATTGACATACATAGATATGTCCAATATAAACATTGCGAGATCCTTTATCAACAGTTTCTAAACACAACAGGAATGTGCATGAAGAGCAGCAGCTCAGCTCCAAACAGCACCACGCTAGAGATGACCAGATTTCGGATGTCGATTGTGAGTGGGGTGGAGAAGAAAGGAGAGGGGGGGGGAGGAATGGTTTGCAGCTTAGTAGGTCACTTTGAAACCAGCAGCATTGGTGCCAAATGGAGCTTTCTAATTACTCTTATTTTCCTGCTGAAATCGCAAGAGAAGCACAAAAAGCTGCACAGCGCTGGGGTGATTCACATGTTTCTGGAAGCTGCAGCCCAGGCAATCCCTCCCTGGCACTGTGGCTGTTGTCTGTTGAGGGAATTAGGGTTTAGTAGCTCCAGGCTGATCTCATGAAAAGCAGTGACAGATATTCAGTCTATAGAATTGTAGTGGGGAAAACAAGCTTTTTGCTTTTCAGATTGTACACTTTAGAACTAACAAAAAGAAATTGTTTCTCATGTTTAAGCTCCTTAAAGTTGTTGATTCACAAATATTGTCATACTCATACCATTTCTCTATGCGGCAGCATTTGGAAAGACCTTCAAAATTAAAAAACTGGTCTAGGTTAATTTTTTTCCTCTTTCTGAAAACACACTCTTGAACGTGTGAAAACAGTCTGAGACAGCACGAAGTTATTTACTCTCCACACCACCTATCTAGTGTCACACCGAAGAATCTGATTTAACAATTCTACACATCCCTCTCCTACTGGGCGTCTCCAAACTTTTGTCCTGTTTTCTCAGAGACAGAGTCCTGGCTGAACAAAACATATTTTTATTTTCTATTGCTTTTGTGGTTGCCATCACATTTCTGGGAGTGGTTCATTGCATCATACTGAGCAGAAAGGTGGGAGCCACCCTCTTCAGTTCTGCCTGCTCTAGATTTATCTCAGCCCTTAAAAGGACAAGTCAGAACCCCCTTCCTGTGTCTGACCAGCCAGCTACTCTACACCCACCACCAGGATGATTCAAAGGATTCTTGCCATGGCTATCAAATTGCCACCAAATACAGCCTCCCAAATTAATTTGCACTGCCTTCTCTAACCCACTGCAGATCTCACACTTGGTACCTCAAAGTGAGCTGGAATTAAAATACCCCAAAGGGCCTCAAAATGCTCACAAAGATCCAGAACTTAATAGCCCATGTTTTCATGAACCTATAAAGTGGGTAGGATTAGGACATAACAAGCAAATACAAAGTAAATATCTAGCTCTGTATACTTCAAGCTGATGCTGTCTCCTAATTTAAAAAAAAAAAAAAAAAAAAAAAGAAATCTATCTCATAAATCCTTGTGTGAGTGATCTTGAATAAGAAAAGACAGGGACATCCACACTCAGAGCCCTGGAGACATTGAGGTGATGCTTTTCATGCTCTTCTGCACTCAATACAAAGGAGCAGTCAGCCATTAGCACAAGGATTGGACCAAAGTAAAACAAGGTGATCCCTAAGCACACTGTCACTGAGAGAATTTTGGGAGATGCTGTCCTTGCGCTTGAATTCTGTGAAATTCCAGGATCATCTTTCCTCTTCCACCTAGGCTGAGAAATCCACTGTGGAAAAACATCAGGTGTGATGTCAAGCATCAGGGTTACTGTTTAATACACCACCCAACACAAGAGAATCTCTTCTGAGGAAGAAATAGATTTCAAGTTAATTCCAATTATAAATATTATTTGCAATGTACTACTAGCAATATTTTTTGGTGCATTAAATATTTGTTTGCTACAAGTTGTGTTAGCCCCCCTTTTCAAAATCAACAGGGATATTTTCATAGTTTTCAAAACTTGACACACTCTGCCTGGGGGGTTCTCTCAACCAAAGAGGTTAGAGCATCCAGAAAATTATTATTCTGGCTTGTACTTCCGAAGAGGCTTAAGGATCTGTAAAAAAGACTATTGCCTCAGCATCTTTTTATCCATACATTCATCCCTACCAGAGTTCAAGGTATTATAGTTTAATTCCATTAGGAGACCCACCAGCAAGATACTGGAAACATCCCAGGGGCTGGTTGTTTAAAGGTGAATCAAAGCTTGCTGGCACTGAGCTGGAGATGAAGGGCAGGCAGGCAGCACAAGATTCTGTGGCTGTACAGGTTGGGCTTCTCAATGGCTGTTTTTAAGGATGTGGACACTTTGTCACTGGGCTGATTATGAAAATCTTACTCCTCACTCCAACAAGTTTGTTCCTTGTGTTTTACACATCCACTTATTGATTTCACTGACTGGTTTTGGCATTATGATTTGTTCCTCTGAGCTGCTAAGCAGGACTTTGACCTTTTACTCGCATATCTAAGCTAACGACACGGCTCCATTTGAGGTGTGCTCATCAGGCCTTTAAATTCCAACACATTTTCAAGAAATGTCATGAGGAAAAAATATCCATGGCTTTCATTTTAAAAATAAATGTAACATCACACAGGTGAGACTCAACAGGATAGTTGTTGCTGCAAAACTGGTACTGTGTTAGTTTCAC
Organism: Pseudopipra pipra; assembly: GCF_036250125.1. NCBI lineage: Eukaryota > Metazoa > Chordata > Aves > Passeriformes > Pipridae > Pseudopipra > Pseudopipra pipra. The sequence goes on from NC_087562.1 coordinate 4,071,040, forward strand.
TGGGCTGTAGAAAATGTACAAGACGTTTTTAGACAGGAATTCTGTTAATTGTGCAAGTTGAGATGCTTCATTTGCATCAAAAACAATAAGTTGGCAAGAAAGCTTGCTAACCGTGCCAGATCTAAAGGTGTTACCATGACGGTAAGAAGAATTGGTTTAAGAAACCATTTATTTGATGAAATTGGATGATCCCCAACTTCATAAATCAATTCCCAAATTGCAGGAAAAAATATTACCTTTTAAATGCCCCTAATTGTTATTCATTATTCTAGGCCCTCTAAACCTCACCAGAGTGGTTTATTGATGATGTAGTCTTCAAAGAACATTATTCAGGCAATGGAAAGGGAAAAAAAAGAAGAAGAAGAAAAAAAAAAAAAGAGTACTGCACCAGAATAATGAATTGCATTGGACAATATTGAGAAGTTTTAGTTTGTTTGCTTTAGGCTAATTTAACAAAAAGGTGGAATTTTTTTTTTCCTCTTATTCTTTCTTGAAGTCAGTTTAAAAAGAAACAAATTTATTTAACAGTAAGAAGGCAGCAGTGAGATTCATACAAAATTACTATGTCCAAAGTTGTAGGTTAACTCTTGGAATACCTAATGCTTCGATTTAAGACATGGTTCTTTTCCTGGAAGGCTCCTGGCTGCAGGCTTTGTGCTATCGGGGTATTTGCCTGAGGGTTCAACAGTTAAGGTACCACCCTGGTTCCAGAGGCAGTTTTGGCACTGGCCACAGCATACCCAGGTTTTCACATGGTGGGTTTAAATCACAGGTTTTTTGGACTGCAGAATTTCTTCTAAGTCAGGGGAAGTTCAATGGGCACATTAGACCTGATTTAGTGAAGGACTTCAGTGTGCCTGATGTTAAGCATGCAAATCATCCTATTCATTCCACTGGGACTAATTCGCTGGGTAAAATATTGGCTCCAATAAAAGCATAATTCCCCACTTAGGGTGTTTCTTTAGAGGCAATTCCTTCACAGGACAAAAGCAGATGGAGGTGCTACACAGACACTGTTGGGAAACTACGATCGGGCAAAAATCATCTTATGAAAGAAGGAATAAAATTACATTGGGAGGAAGTTAAAAAGAACCATCTGAAGAAGAGAATGAGAGAGGCATCTGGTGACAGAGTAAAGGTACTAGGAAAGAGTGAGAAAAACAGGGTCCTGCCTGGGGCTTGAGCAAACCTACTTGAAGAACTGCATTTATCTGTCCTGGGGCAGCAGTTACACACCCACTGTGACAGCAACTGTATTTACAAAGGCCCTGAAAAATTTAAATTTAAGCAGATGAGACAACAAAAACAGAGCAAAAAGAACTATGATCTTCCCCATATTACAGAGTGTAGGACACAGCCACCTCCAGCTCTGGGCCAGGAAACAGGTTCAAGCAGTGGATCTTACTGATCTCTATTGCAATTGCCTTGTGCCGAGGGTTGGGTGGGTTCCAGCTGGCCCTGAGCCCCACCAGGGCTGTGAATAGCTGGGGAGGACAGGAGGAGGAGGAAGGCTGGACACTGCTGCCATGGCAAGCCAGAGGGGAGGTGGTCAGGCAGCAGGGCCACACCACAGGGCTGTGGCTCCATCTCTGACCTGTGACATTGAGCAGTGCCATGGACACGGACGTGGATGGGTGGGAATCATCTGTCCAGGGGACAGAGCAAGTACCTGACCCAGCCAGGCACTGTGCTTCAACCTCTGAAATCCCACCCTCAGGCTTTGAACAAAACTGTCTATTCTCTTTAAAAAAAAAAAAAAAAAAGAATAGGAACAAACACAAAAAGGTGGTTGTTTTCTTTTGCATGCAGGCCACGGGAAGAAGCAGGGTCCTGAACAGACACTACAAGCTGCTGAACTCCCGACTGTTTCACCAAATGGTCTGAAGCACAAGTGAATTACCTGTTGAAAATCAAAGCTATTGGTGTATTTCTAAGTGTCACTTGCATAGTTTCACTTCTATCACAGTCAGCTTCTCTCAATGAGCTCCTTTTTGGGGGCAAAATCCAAAATAGCCGTGCTGCCAGGGTAAGGCAGCACATTTATCATCCACTTGAAATACATGAACAGATACTGGTTATTTATGGGTCATCAATAATGAGAATGATCCTCATCCCATGGCTGAATAAAAATAAAGCTCAAACTTTTGAAAGCTGTTTCCAGTGCAGTGGGTTCTGCACACAGGATGCTGTTTTCAAAAACAGGTACAACCAGTCTCAGCACTGCTTTGCTTGCTGCTGTAGACACAGCCTTATTGACTTATTCTCAGTGCAGCTAATATACCATTTCTAATGAAGCCATGAAGATGCCACTGACACACATTTATCCCTAAGAAGTACCCAGAGATGGGAGACTTACTGGAGAAGGGGAAAATACTTAAAAAACCCACAGGTCTCTTAGAGGAGGACAGCATGCAACCAAATATAGAAAACTTCAGTCATTGGGCTGGGACAAAAGCACATATAGCACATGGAGAAGAGGGGAAATGTACATTCCAGGGACAGACAGAGGTGGGTGTTCTCAGAAGTAGGAATTTTACATGGAATTTAAAAGGATTTCCGAATGATTCAGAGGTGATACCTAGGAAAACAAACTAAATGTTTAGAAGAGGATGTTATCTGTAATTTTAAAAAGATGAAAGGAAGAGAGTTCCTTGCTCAGTTTCTGCTTAAGGATCAAATGTTCACGAACCCTTCCTTGGCTTTTCTGAAGAAGCTGGTAAAGCAATAGATTGGGCTTCTTCTGAGTGGAGTTTATCACTCATTACTCTATCAAGTAGCCTCTAACCACAGGCTTGGTCATCTTTAAATTACAGGGACACTCTTGTTCCTTATATCAGAACAAAGGCAGAGATAAACACATAACTCTGAGAACTGGCTGTGTCTCAGACAGGTCTCAGTAAAATACTGGCTTTGTGCACACAGGCACACAGGTTATAACCCCAATAATTACAGCCATACAAAGCAGAAAAAGTATCACTCCAGAGATGGAAGCGATTTTTAGTGCAACTCATTCAGTGACTTACACAATATTGGGGTACAAAGGTGTACCCAAAACCAAGATAAAGCCACCTCAAGAGGTGAGAGCCAAGACCAGGTCTCCTGAACCTGAAATCCCTCCCGGCTTCTGATTCTGCCCTCAGTTGTAATGCATTTAAACAACTGACTTCTTACATTTTCATGTCCTATCTGAAAACTCTGCTGGTGGTTTCAGAAGATCAGTTATACCATCAGACCTGAACTGATTCAGAACATGCAAGGAAAAAAAGAAAAAGAGCCTAAGAGGGAAATAGCAGAAGAAACTTCAACATTGCTCAGCCTTTTAGGAAAAAAAAAAAAAGATACAACAGTCTGTTTTCTTTCACTTTTATTACAGAATTTACCCTGGGACTGGGCAGATTTCAGAAGCCTTAGCACAGAACAAGAGAAGGTGAGGGGGGCACTGCTCCATTAATTTTCTTGTTTGTTCCCTCTGCAGCAATCTAAACAGAACTAATTCTGATGTTCCAGTGTGTGTTGTCTGCCTCTAAGTGAGAACAAAACAAAAGCAGCATTAAACTGAACTATGTGGTCATCCACACTCCATACTGGTTTGGATGACTCTCTGTCTGTGTGGCTTTTTGTATTAGAGCTGCTATCAATGGCCTCCTTGTTGTCTGTTGAGCCCCCATGGGGTTACATGAGTACTATCTCAATTCAATAGCTTTTCTCTCAGCCATTGTCTTTTAATATAGGTTTATAGTCCTCAAGGATATATGCTGCATTACAATTAGTCATAATGTCCAGCGGCTACTGGGGCTTATTTGCAACACAGAGTTTATTGCCCTTTGTAAGGCTGACAAAGAGATACTTGTTGAGAGCTGTACACAAAAGGCAAATACAATGTATGAATTTCTCAGTAATATAAAAGATGGAAATAAAAGCTGGTCAGTAAATAGCTCTAACAAGAGCAAGTAGCATCTCTTCTTTCACCTCTTCTGGTCTCCACTCCTGGCTTTCTCAAATCAATGCATCTCACCTAATTTTAAAGCAACATCTTGCAGAGACAGGAAAAAGTGACTCTGCATTGTGTGCTCAGCTCTCCTTTCCACTATACTGTCACTGAAAAGAGATGAAGTGGCAGGAATTATGTTTTACACCTTCTGCTGGATGTCTCTCTCTCTTCTCAAGTCCAAAGACACACTGTAAGTCCTGTCACCAGGGTTCAATGCAGTCTGGCTTGCAAAGCAAAGAACAGAGACTCTGATGTGACAAAATGAAGTTACTTGTGTAATGAAGGCTTTCCCCACCTCAGCACAGCTCCACTTTTGCATCACCCAGTATATGTCTTGGGGATACATGGGCATAGATGGACACAATCCAGCCTCCTCTAGCAAAAGGACCCAACTACTCCAGGATCTCCGAGAACAGCAGTATCCCTGTCCCACATCCTCTCAAACTACCACTGTCAGCCATCCCTCAACAGCCAGTGTGCAGTTTCAGCAACCCATTCCCCAGAAAGATGGTACCTTCTTCATTTTAAACACTTAGACAAGATACTGTGGTACAACTGAAGAAAAGCTGGAACAGGACCCAAGATAGAACAAACACTCCATTTGCTTCCTCTCTGCACCCCTCATCCTCCTCTCATCCCACCCTGCCTTGCCCAGAGGTTTTGAATTTCAGGAAAGTTCACATCTAACAACGCAAATCTGCAGTCTGGGCTAAATGGATAGATGTGGCAGACAAACTCCAAACACCTCTGAAGCATGAGGAAGCTCTTCTATTTCAGATGCAAAAGTCATGCTTCAGACCAGGCTTCCAATCTGCCAAGAAGAATTTGCACTGAGGGGTTCTCAGCAAAGCAAACCAAAACCGTGCTCCATTGCTCTGCCCTCTGGTTAAGAGCTCCTCAGCGCTGACAGAAAACTAGACACTGGCTAAAAGTGGTCACCTTAACAGTAACAGTCGAAAAAAGAACATAAACTCACTGCTGGGAGAGCACAGAGTCATCTGCGGGTGCTTAATCATCAGGGGATCCTCTCCAGCCAGAGGATTTTAGTATTAGCAGTTACAAACTCTAAACACAAGGATCCTTTACATATCCGCATGTGTGTCCAAGTACAAAATATCCCTGTCACTTATCATGAAGTCAAAAGATACATAAACAAAAATAATGATGCTTACATTTATTTCCTTCTCTCAGGTTCCTCAGCACTTTGGAGAATTCCTTGGACAGGAATCTGAGCTCATTAGCTGATGAGGATTTTTTTCTGCTGTCTCATGGCTTCTTTTCAGAGACAGTTTTTCAGCTCAGCTTGCCAACTTTCCCTGGCCTACTCTGGCCCTGCCATGAGGTTGAGTTTTTCTCTTAAGAAATCATTTATTCCTTCCTCAGAGCTCTGCCTGTGTTTCCTGTTCCTCCATGGCTTCTTTTTTCAACAAATGTTTCATCCCCTTGCTTCTGTCCAAGAAATTACCAAAGTCCTTATTTCCCTCTCCTGACATTATGGGAGAAAATCCATTCTCCTGACTTGCTGTTCAGAACCCAGGCATTAAGATGAGTGACTCTCCATGGTCATTATACTGCAGTACGTGACAGACCTTGTGAGAAAATGATGGATTCACTATCTGCAGCAATCCAAGATGCTCCCATTTTTCATAACAGCAACTTCATAACTTCAACCAGAATTCATAAATTGTACTTAAGATCCCTGTATCAAGACAGGCCACGAAAGTCCTCAAGGAATTGTCACATCTCTAAGGCATTAAATCCATCTCTCATTCACCAGGTGGCTGTGTGGGTACTAACATGGAAAACCTACGGCAGCTTTGCAGAATCAAAGAAGAATAACGAGCGTTTTTGGACTCCACATGAATGTTTGCCAATATACCTTTGAATGTGAGTTTAATATCACAGCTAATTTCGTACCAAGGCAGATGTATGTGTTCAATGGCTCTTCATACTAAAATAAAATATTTCCCTGGTGAAAACATTTATTTTTCAATGAATTCAAACAGATAAATAACAGGGACACATCAGTTCAGGATATAACCTCTCCCTTGTGTGTTCCAGGGAACACAACTTTTATTTGATCCTAACCTTTGAGGGCTGAAAACATTCTCTTAGCACTTAAATAGCAACATCATCTATTAGCTTTTCAGCCCAGAAAAGCTTTCACAGGGAATTGTAAATCACTGCTCCCTACAAGCCATGTGCTATAGGAACTCCAGCCTGAAAACTCCTGACAAATTGCTTGCCTCTTAGATATTCATTGCATAGATCTAGATCAGATGCAGAAACTCACATCTTTTTTTCCACATGCCAACTTTCTATATTTTAAATTCATCATGAGGAAAAAAGAATAGCAATAGGACATTAGAAGTGTCTTTTCCTGAACGTGTGAGTTTATAGATATGAGTTTCTGCTCTATACTTTCTCTGGCAGATATTAGCAGTGTAAACACTTGCATTTAAGCCTCTTTCTAGTCAAAGGCTTTATCTTTACTTTAAAAGTTGCATGTGTGCATTAATAATAAAGCTGCAGATGTAAATAAGGGTATGTAAATTAAAAAAAAGAGAATATGTAAATAATAATAAAGATTTTATTTGCGACGGCCAAATACGCTACTGAAGTTTAATTGGCTGTAATAAATATTCATCAGGACATTTAAATCAAGAGGAAAAGAGGTGTAAAATATACATAAGGATCTCGTAATAAATGTGTATGCATTTCAACAAGGCACCTATGGGTGCAGTTGAAGCCAGAAGGTGTGTGCACAGATGTACAGGTGACACTGCCTCGCAGAGCTCAGCCTCCATCCCCTCATCCCAAGGGCTGCAAGGCCCGGCATCCACAGCCAAGATTAAATCCCTGACAGCCACACCGAGGGCCAGCAGATGAATTTTGCTGGACTTTTTGCAGCCTGCCGGCCCCTGTCCCTGCACACACCCTTCGGGGAAGGGCGAAACACAGTTTGCCTCCCCCGTGGCTCCTTACGCCCACGATAAGGAGAGGTGAGAAGGGTCAGGCCGTCCCCTGGGAGATGAAATAATTTGCTCTAAGTACGTTACTCATTACGGCAAATCAAAGCTACAGATGCAAAGAGCTTCAAAAAGCATTACAGGGTCAGTTCTCACAACTGACCGAGGTTCAACACTTCTTGCTCTGCTTCTCCTTTCCTCCCTTTATGTGCGTACATCTGCCCGTGCTGGTGTACTTAAGTCATCAATCTCTGTAGGATTTTCATGCTCTGTGTGTATCACTTTCTCTGTTCTTTTGGACATGGTCCTTTGCAGACAGACTAGTTAAAAAGGCATTTCTCACAATACATCACTACACTTAACACAGTAACGAGCAGAAGCGAGGGAGAATAAAGCAGATATTTAGAGGGGGAATAGACTGAAATTAAAATTCAGTCCCAGGAAAATCAAGCTAAGCCCAGCAAACACATATGGTCAGGGTATTACAGAAAACATTTTTTCTTTCTGCTGTTCACATAAACACTCCTATATGCCACCATAAATTTCCAACAAACAAAATCTTCCTTTTACAGCAGTTTAAGGCAGAATGATAATACTCCCATCATTTTATCCCTACACAAGCCCATTCCTCAGATAGTGTAAAGCTCTGTAGCATAACTTGCTTCAGTGAAGTGACACTAATTCATCCCCCCTCCCGCTGAATCCTTTCTCTTTTGTACTAAAGTTCAGTTTCACTCAGTTTCAATCTTCTAAAGGAAAATAAAAGTTTCCACCACCCAACCCACAGGATTATCTGCTGTCCATGAACTATCATTTTGGTGACAATCACAACACAGGCTTTGGAAGCAGGAAATACATCCCTCAAGCTGAACAGGAGACTACTGCCTGATTTTTATTCCCGATGCCACTCACTGCCATGCACAATAAATGTGAGGCTGGCCCTGTTCTCCAGCTGTTTCTTCATTTTCTCCAGCAGTGCTAGGTTCCTGCTTGCTGTTCCCAACTCCTTTTAAGTTACCTCCCTGGATTAAGTCCTGAGCTACTTAAATTAATATCCTCCCTAATAATCCCCAAAGCTACACCACTAGTGAGCTGCATGTCTCTCATACGTTAACTTTTAATATTCCAACACAAGCCGTGCCACTGATCTGAGCGTCACCTTTACACAGGGACTAAATTTAGTTCTTGTTCTGTGTTGTTGCCAGTGTCACTGTAGTTTATGGCTGTTTTGTTCTAGAAATCGTACCTACTTATAAAAGCTGCACAGACAGAGCTTACTGACTGAGTGGATACATAGATGAAAAACTGAATTTTCCTGAAATAACTATTTTCTTAAAAGCAAAGAGCACAGTTTTTGTGTTGGTGAGGAAGGACGGTTGTTTAATCTCAAAACACAAGAAGAAAGATGAAACACTCACTTGATTGTGCAGATATTTTTTAACATTTATCACCTACCATCATTTTGAATTCCTGGATGAGTCTTAGGCTAAGAAAAATGGAGAGAACTGCAGTGTTGCTTTAGTGTGTAAGAAACTTCAGATTACAGGGAACAGCCCAAGATAGGACTGGCTTACAATTGCTCACTTCCTCCTGACACACATGAATGAGACAGAGTAGATTTCATTCCCAATTCGGGGAAGGGGCAGATACTCCACACTAACAGAGACCTGCCTCTTTCCTCCTGGGAAATGGCCATGCAGATGATTCTTATGACAATCCCAGAAATTCTGTTCCCAGAAATGAGAAATTCAATCTGAAAATATCTTTTGCTCTATTCTTGGTCCGTTACATACTATATATTTCTCCTTGTTCTAATCATGCACCAAGTTATTAAAAATAGAAGCTCTACAGTGCTCTTGGAAGGTGCCAAATTCACAAACACCAAGAACATTTCAGTGGTAGAAAGGCAAGCATTTGCTGAAGGAGATTTTAAGAGCTCTAATTCTTTTAGAGATGGCAAGTACTTCTGCTACTGTCTACACTGAGTTTGTCCACTTTCCCTGGAGAAGAAAAAGGAGCTTCACTGCATGTTCCCCATGGAGCTGACGTGCATGGCTCTGCATTCACTGCTCTTCATCCACACAGATGGAGAGCTTGGCAACCAGTTATCTTAAACTTTTCTGAAAGCAAATATAACCCTGCTTTATCTCTTGTCCTTCTAACATTGTCTGGAAGAGACATTGGTGTTTTGCTTTGTGGGTCCCTAAGGAGAGGGTAAAAGTATAAAAGGGAAAGAAAAAAAAACAACACAGAAAAACAGATAAATATCTAAAGTTTCCAACAAAACACATGGTTTAACTTAAGGAAAACTTAGACAGCAATCTCTTAGAAAAATATGTATTTAAGTTTTTCTCTATATGGAGTAAAGGAAAAAAACTCAGACAAGAGGGAGATATCAAACAGGAGAGTTGAAAACTCTTGAAATTATCATGGTTCACTTCATCTCTGCACAGTGCTTCTGACACCAGCTTTGGGGAGCAAAGTCCAAGCCCTGTGAACTCAGCCTAAGATAAAACTCCCTACTCAGTGATCCCTAAGCATCCAAATGATAATAAACACACTGAAGAATCTTGCTGGAAAGAGCCAGAAGAAAGATGTTTTCAAGAACTGACCTGCTTTCCCTTCCATCCAGTTCTGGGTCCAGCAAAGGAGGGCTGAGTGACCCTGCCTGCCTCCCTCTCCAACGTTAAACAAAAGCCAGACAAGCAACTGCTCTTCTTTCCCTTCCCACAGCTCCATCTCTGGCCCAATCTCTGGCCAACAGTCCATAACCACTCTGCCTTTCCCACTGGTGTGTGTTACCTCAAAGCCTCACACTTGAGAGACCAAGGGATGAAGCACTGCATGATCTAGCCCTGCTTTTATAAAAGTATCCTGATACTAATTTCTTGTCTTTTCCTTTCTTGTTCATGCAAACAGGGATCAATGGATGTTCTTCCTACAATGCACTTTCCTGGTAGTTTACTGGTTCAAAAACAAGCTCCAGTTCCTTCCATCAGCAGTTTTATATGTTCTATACTGAATTGCTTAAGATTTTTAATGTAGTTTGATCCAAAACTTGGTAAAGCTGGTAGAAATCAGCGCTTTGGATTTCATCTCATTAAAATTAATTTCCTGGCATCTTTGCTTTGATTTATCAGCCTTGGGAAAAGTCACAAATACACCTACACACAATTTAGAAAGAAACTTCAAGAAAGTATCCACATCCTCCCTGAAGACACTCAGAGATGCACTTATATCTGAATAGGAATTCACAGCATATTCTGAATGGAATTTTCCAGCGTAAGACTTGAGCTCTGGAGACCTCTGGAGAGGCTTAATAACCTAACAGGGGACTTTGAAACATGTAAAGGGACAAATATTCTGCAGAGCAGTACAGTCAGACATGCTATAAGTTTCCTCTGTAGTCCAGCTCTGCCCAACCAAGATATCAAAAAAAGGTGAGAAACACGAGCAGATCCTGCTTCCCAACACAGAGAAATGAGAGGCTCACCACAAGAAATTTGCCACAGCCACATTCATGAAACAGTCACCTACTACTACATCCTTCACCCACCAGCACAGTTGATTCCAGTTGAGCTTGGGCAGATGGAAAAAACAGGAACACATGACTTCACATTGACACATGTCAACAAAACCCCCAAACCAGCACCCAGACATCTAAACTGGGGCCTTAAACAGGATGACAGTTCTTTCCCTAGTCAAAGTTACCCTTAACAGATAAGCAGTATAAATAAAAGACATAATTACAACTGGAAGAAACAACGTTGATCCAAAAAAATGTTATGGCACTTCAGGATTGTCGCTGTGCCAGTGTCATCTGTCTGGTCTGACCGTGTCCACTGCACCACACTTGTGTGTATCCTTTGAGAGTCCCAAGTACTTTCTTGAAATTTGGGCAAAGCAGACAGAATGTGACAATGCAATAAATAACATTTTCCCCAACATCATAAGGGAAAAAATCAGTATCAGGGAAGGTCAAAGTCTAAACCTTGGTAATCTGGATCTGCCCAATTATGTCACCATAAGAACCAGATGCTTCCCTCTTGCACCATTCCCCATCATGGGATTTTATGCTCTGCTTCTCTTCTGCTTGTACTTTAATTTAGGATTGGTTGAGGATTCAGCTGAAGTCTCTGCAAAACACCAAACCTTGCAATCTGCAGTGTTGTTAGCTGTAAGGTGGTGATACTTAACCAGATTAACACGTTTGGCAAAGCCAAACTTCAGGTAAAAGTGATGCCTTCCTGGGCGGGCTGATTTTAGACGACCAAAACAAAAACATGTCTGGGAATATAAAACACCCACTCTGAAACCACAGCGACCTGCCTGTGCTGCTGTGTTCTTGCCACGTGCCCCATGGTACAGCACAGTTATAAACTTGCCAGTGGTTTCTTTTCCCTCATTTGACAGCGACCTCATCAAGTGTGAATCATGAAACTGCACCAACTGCAACAATGCTGTCCTCCCACTGACTTCTCGGAACATAAACAATAATAACGTAAATACGACTTACCAAAGACTTAAGTAAAGCACTTAAAGGAAATCTATATTTTTATATAAACCACGGATGTTTAGTGATGTGGCATGATATTTCTGCTTAGCTCTGAATAGCTGGAAATTATCTCACTACTCAAAAGTATATTCCTTGGATGCTGAGAATTAAAGCCAAAATGGATTTTTTATTTATTACATATTTTTGTGTTTTTCATGTTGAGCAGCACAGGCACGAACATTATAGGCTGGTAAGTGGTTCAGTTTTGATCAGTTTATAAAAGACAAAATACTAGCAAGTCTCTTTGTGTAAAATGTGAAGTTCATTTCAAACAGCTTGAAGCTGGAAAAAAGATAATCTAGAATAGATCTTATTTGCAGTTTATTGACCTCTCTTGAGTATTCATTTGGCTGTTGTTGGATCCTAACCTTAACTGATACTGAATATCCTCAGATGGAACTGACTTGCAAGTCACGCAATCCTCATATTTCCATCAGCTGATTGGTAACCACAAATATTTGTAGTTTGTGTTATCTGAGCAATAATGAAAATCCAACATGGAAAAAATCAGACATGAAAATCAATGTTGAAACCACCTTAAAACCCTTAAGATGATAAAAGACAGAGTCAAGCCTGGAACACTGTCCTTAAAGTACCCCAATTTTACTAGCTCAATCCAAGGATCTTCCAGGGGCAGCTTCTCTCAGCACAGAACGGGACATGGCCAGATCTGCTCACACAGCACCACTGCTGCTGATTTATCTCCTATAGCCCCTCTCCACCTGGGCTTTTTCCAGGCTGATTCCCATGCTCTCAGCCCCCTCCAAGCAAGCTCAGCCCCATCTCTGATGAGCACAAAGAGTCCTAACCCCGGTGCTTAAACTGAGCAATGCAAATACTGCTTTGACCATCAAAACTTTCAGTATCAGGCTGAGACCTCAACATCTGAACCCTCTGCACTGAATAAAGGGATTACCTAAGAGAAGCTTGGAGGCCTTATGTTATGTTGGAGCAGATTTTGAACAGGATTTTTGTCCTAACTGATAAAAAAGTGAACAGCATCACTGTTAAAGAGGTGATGTACCTCTGTGTCACTGAATGGGGCAGCCACTGACACACAGATGCCAGAGACACAGTTCACTTCTGAAGCAAAGTCTCAGGAAAAAGTAGCACGTGCTCTTTTTGAAGCACTGGGTAAGTTTTCAGGAAAGAAACCAAGGAAATCCAGTCTAGTCAGAGAGCATGCTAGGACAAATGGAATCACTAGCTGTTTTTATCAAAAACTGCAATCAAGAAGTGAACAGAATTAGGATTCTCACCAGCAATTGCTGAGGTAAGGGAGATAAAAATAAATCAGTTTGTGAAACCTATGGTTCCTTCCCACCCAACACTCCCAAAAATTTGCAAGAGCAAAAATGGACTTTACTAGGATCAGGAATAGCAATGAAAATGACAGCCAGTATATGATTAAATACATCTGCCATATCAGACACAGTTTTGAAATAATAAACAAGGCTGAATTGTGCCAACTTGAGGATCTAAGGTGCTTTCACACAGGTACTGTCACTGGTGTTTGCAACAGTTCATGCTGATATTCCACATAAAACTTCTACCTGTTTATTCCATCCTCCTTAATTAAATTGCTTGACAGTTTTTGGAATCTATGGGTTTAATCTAAGGAGAATCTAATTTAAAGACCACAGGGCTGATAAATGAACAGCTGTAAAGAAATCATAAGGAAAACTAAACCTGTCAACAGGTCAGAATCCTGCAAATAAAAGTCTCTGGTATGAGGAACGCATTTGCTGTGCTTCTTGCATCAATTCCACATCATCTGAGTCCTCATGTGGGAGTCCCCAGCACTGAGGCCATGACTCCTGCCAGCACATTTAAGTGCTGCATTATTTACCTAAAAAGGCAAACCCGGGCAGAAATACCCAGCAGCTCTGTTGCGTGGGATCTCTGTGCCGTGACCTGGGGTGAGCCGGTGCTATTCTCCCTCTGTCAGTGAGACACAATGATGCTTCACCCCTCTGACAAGCGCTTTGAGATCCAGAAACAAAGGACTCTGGATACTGAAATCCTGGGTACACTCTGCTTGGCACGTTCCCCGAGCTTTTGGCAAAGAAAGGTGCCAAAAATATATGGATAAATAAACGCGACGCAGAGGAGTCATTATTTTGAATATTCCCTGATCATTTGTTATTGTACCTGGTAATTGAATGTAAGACAGGCTTTTCTTTCTGCTCTCATTGTTTTTCCTTCCTTACTTTGCCCATCTACAGCATATTAGAGCCACTTGATACAGACTAAAAGTTGGTATCTTGGTCCACAGAACAACAGGGATAGCACATTTTACTCCACTGTTTTCTCAGGTCTGCTTCTATTTTTGTGTTTATTTATTTGAGCCACTAAATTATCTAATTAGTGGCATATATAGTTGAAACATGAGCTGCTGTGAATATTTACTGCACACTTGTTCAGGCATTTATCTAAATAGGTGGCATGCCAGGCCTATGTAATAAGGAATAATGATTCCTTAGAAGAGTTACAGGAAATTATGGAAGACAAAAAAAAAAAAGGGAAAGTTTTGCATAGTGGGTTGTAGCATCCAACAACATATATCAATTCTTCCAGAGATAGAGCAATTGCATAGTAATGACAAAAATTTTATTGTAACAAATAAATCAATACTTGCCCTACTGCAGTCTCAGATGTTACTTTTATGGATCTTCCCATGTCCATTACATAAAAATGCTCCTGATAGAGTGCATTAAATGACAACTGCTGGGGGGGGTGAAGAATACAGTGCCACGTCTTTGCACACTGTGCTCTACCTGCTATTAATCACTATCTCATTGCATGGGGATCCATTTATATCACTGCAACAACAGTGCTGAGTGGCTTACAGTGATGGACTGTGCTGCACAGGGAATGTTTGTTTTTGCAGCAGAGCTGTCACCGTACGCCCAGCAAAATGAAAATTCAAGATATCCCCAATTAGAAGTGCTTTCAGGAGGGGAAAAAGGCCAGCAAAAAAACACACTGTGGGGCAAAGAAAGAAAATTCACGTCCCACAGTCTCAGTCCTTGTATCAACAAGCCAGAACAAATTTTCTCAGGGCCCCATGCAATGCAGACAATCTCCCCCAACACCACGAGTACTACACCTGCCCCCTTTTGTACCCAGTTCTTCAATGTAACAGTAAAGCAATGTTTCATGATATATTAAGTGATTATAGCAGTGTGTTTCTGGATACCTGGTGGCTTAAACAGAAGTCAGACACACTAGATACAAACAAAATCTGTTATGTATAAGATGACATCACAGTCATTTGGTCTAGCAGCCTTTGAGTGGAACTCTTCTCTGTCTTCTAAATACTAAAAAAAATTGACAGCCAAACACACAGTTCTGGTAATTAAAGAAGAAACAGGAAGCCCAGAGGAGATTTTATGCATCCTCTTGGACCAGCATATCTGGTAAAAGGAGGATGCCTATCCCTTACATCTATTCCTTTATTTCAGTCTTTCACCCTGCAGCAAACATGCCAGCAGGGACGAGTGCCAAGGAATAATAGGAAGTGCCTTTGAAGTCCAGGGAATACCACGCGTGGGCAGAGTACGCAACTGAGACTATCTGAAGAATTACACCTGTCAAACATGTTACCTTGTTTTACCTCACTTGTTAGCAAACACCTAACAAGTTTCCCAACAGAACAGATATGGTAATCTCTTTCTTTCCAAAAATATTTAAGCCAACAAATATTCATAACATTAGAATAAATTCCGAATAGCACTGCCTTCAAGAGTTACTTGCAAGGATTAAATGCATCCTCTCGTTGTTTTATCCCTCTCTTGACCTTTTTTCCCCCCTCTCTTCCTCATCCTTTACCCATTAGGCAGAGTGTTACATCAGACATTTCAGGTCTGTGTCATGTCATCATCTTTTTTACTCTCACTAGAATTTGGGCATTATAACACAAAATAATACACAGCATTCTTTTTTGGGGACTGCTTCTAAAAAATCCAAGTAAAAAACCTCAGCATTAATTAGAGTCCTTCCTTGCCCAGACACAACCCCCTGAAACACTGGGAGCTACTTTTTATCTACAGCTGAAAATAAGATCTCAAATGTTAAAAACAGGACACAAATGAAAAAAAACATGCAACTTATGGAATTCTCTCCTTACTTCCCTGGTTTCTTCACTGTAAAGTGAAATGATTCTTTTTTTGTTGGGCTTTCAAGGGTTTGGAGTAGGTTGTTTTGGTAAAATAATTTACTTTTCTACATGTTAGGTCCAAACAGTTGCTGAGCACCTTAAAGGAACGCTGTTGAGCAACTTCCTTGTCCTTTCCAACCCAGTACTCTCCATCCAGGTTCCAGTTTCTCAGTCTACAGGTGTCACCTGAATGGCATTCTGCTCTTTCTACATGGCCAGTTTATCTCTGGTGTATTATCCACACCCTGTGGGGAAAAAACCCAAAGCAACACTTTTGCACTGCACTTCAGTGCTTCATATGGATACAGAAGTTTCCTCCTGAACCAGGATTAATTTATTCACCAGTATGCTAATTTCATTTGCCTGTGGCTATTAGTGAATAACCTGAAGCCTGAGTTTGGCATGGTTGTTAGGAGTGCCTGCAGTGATAAATGACCAAGTGGGTATATCTACATGGATTCTTTTTCTTCTGCATTTTAATTCATTAACCAAATGAGGTCTTAAAACCCTTTACCTATTTCCTACCCTTCTGATAGATTAGTATGCATTTCATATTCATCCATCTGATAAAGGCAAAAAAAAAAGCAAGACTGTCCTCTGTGGTGTTATAGGCAGGATTCTCTCCACCCTTCTCATTACTCAGCTAAACTCAATTTTGTCCCTTTCGTTATTTTCTGTTCGTACAGTGATTTGCAAGTGAATAACTCCACTCTCTGAAGAGGCTGGAACAGATGCAGAGTAATTGTGCCAGGCTGGAATGAATGGAGCTGCACATCTCAGCCTCACTGCCTCCCCAGTTAGCTTGGCAGAGAGGTTATTTTCTCACCACCCTTTGGGAGCACACACCTACAGAACAGTTGAACTACCCTGCTCACCTGATGCATAGTTGTCTTTTCAGCCATTTGTTTTGAGGCTTTGTTTTTTTTCAGTTTGATTTTAAATTTTCCTTGCAGGCATCTGGCTTGCTCTAATAAGGCTTTTTAAAAACGTTTGCCTTGCCTACAAAAAGCACATTGACTTAAAGTGAGGAGAGCAGGGCAGCCCATAAGGCAAGGGTCATAGCTCCAGGGAGAGCTGCAGCCCATCCTCCTGTGGTTTTGGGACATAAGCTCCAGGCACATTTTGTGACAAATTCCTTGTCTCCTCCACATCCAGTTTCAACAGCTCTTCAGTTCAGCAGACTTCACTGGTTTCACCAGTTTATCAGGGCCTATCTTTTGGAAATCTAGTACTTTATTTAGAGAGACTTGCCCTTACTTATCTTTCCTTTTAAATTCAAGTAAACCACCTTTCTGATCATTCAGTCCAAGCCTTTTTTTTCCCCCTCTCAAATAAGTAGCTCCTTCAGAACATCCTCAACTATTTCTTGACAAGCAAGACTGAAGAGTGTCACATGCTATTGACTCAGTAAATATTTGGTCATTCCTTCCAGAAATAGCATTATTTTCAGCTTACATGCAGGAAGATGCTCAGTGTTACAAAACTGTATTCATCTTTCCCTTTTGGGATGGTGCTGGTGGTGAGAGAAATTATACAGGATTCCACACCTCAAAGTTGCACATCACTGGCTGTTCTGTTTGGTGACTGAGCTTTTCTGTTCCCTGTCTGCACTTCTGAATCTTACCTAGAGCTCCAGCCTTTACCTGGCTTTTAATGATCTCACTTTTGAAAAGGTGAATTTAAAACCCATCAATTGCTCTCCTGCTATACCATCTGGTCCCAGCCGATTTTATGCTATTAAAAAGCCCAGCTTTTTGACTCAGTAATTCTAAGTATTTTTAGTTTGCAGTTGTTGCTATTCTACAGCTGGGATCACAATGTTTTGAAGTAAATCAGATGAGAATTATACCGTGCAGAAAGTAGCAGCAGATATTCAGTGCACCTATATTAGGTTAATGTATTCTTTTTATGGATTTATTTTTCTTAGTTCAAGACATGCAGAAAAGAATAGGGAAAATAATAAAATCCTTCAAACAAGTGATTTACTCTAAATCAGGGATGTGTTTACCTGCCCTACTTAGATGGGAAAAAAACAAGTTAGCTAAATGTTACTAGATATGAATATTTTTGTCCTTTATTTCCATAAAGATTAGCTGCATATGGCCTCTTGAGTAAACAATGTGTATTGGCTCATAA
This sequence comes from Pseudopipra pipra, assembly GCF_036250125.1. NCBI lineage: Eukaryota > Metazoa > Chordata > Aves > Passeriformes > Pipridae > Pseudopipra > Pseudopipra pipra. The sequence continues at coordinate 4,088,850 of NC_087562.1, forward strand.
GCTCTGCTGGGAAAAAAAGCAGCATTAAAGATGGATCTCTGCTCTAAGTTCCACTGCAATCACACAACAACCAAGAGACTAAAAGAAACAAAAATGTTTATTGATTACTTTCCCCACAATTTTGTACAAAGAATATTGAAGACCAGCAGAGTGTACTAACGTCTTAACTTCTTTCACTTAGTTATGAGGATAGAAGCAAAAAGCAACAGGGAAGCTATTTCTTTAAAGGGAATTCGGATTAGGAAGAACTACATAATCTTAATTTCTTCCAAATTAGGAATTGTTTCAAGCAGAATACATGGCTATCCTTCAAAATCCAGACTAAAAACCAATTCCACTGACTCTCTGCAGTGTAATAACACAAAGCAATGTTGTGTCTCCATGGCTAACAGACTGTATATTAACAGTCTTTACTTTACCCTATCTCTGAAAAAATTTCATACAGCTACAATATATGGATGGGTGGTGGACTCATGTCAAAGATGTTATAGTTCAAGGCAACCAAGCACTGCAGACAAGTCTTATGGGAGGGCTGGAAACCTTCACAGGCCATCCAGTGTCTGAGATCTCTTTTCAGCTTCACCTGACCCATGCTCAGCAGAAGAGAATTTTAAGTAAAATCATCATAGGTGGTCACCTCATTCTACTGCACAGACCTTCAAACACAAAACCATTTCCCAAGTGCATATCTGCCTAATTTTAAGTGTTTAACTTGACAGTCTGGTTACAGCTCATGTTCTCTACCCAGAAAACACAGAAGCACCTCTGGCATACAGAAAGTCAAGCACAGTGTACACGTCTAAATTAAACACCTCGTCTCCTTGAAATGTCAATATTTCAAAAACATGCTCTGATATTTTAACCTTTACTTTAATGTCATTATATTAGGAGCACCAGGATTTTTCTGGTTGCACAGCAGTGGTACTTCAGCCTCCCATCTAGACATGACCCAAGTAACACTATTTCTCGATTCAGATTTCTTTGCTGACAGTCCCTAATCAAGCAGTCAGTGGGCACAGGATGACATAACACTTGCTTGTATTTTTTCAGTCTGTCAGCATTGTTCAGGTAAGGTGGTCCTGGCCCTACAGCCTGTTGGAAACCAGTCCATTAGTGAACTAATGGCACAGCACAAAACCAGCAATCCAATCACCAACCTTCTCTGGTGGAAACACACTGAGAGCTTCTGTACCTGCCACAGTTCCTCCCTAGCTGCAGCTCTTCACCAAGAATCAGTAAGAACCTTGTTTTATAAATGCTTTGGTCTCTAATAAGACCATCTTTAACATTCCCAAACCCCCACACCAATGCACTGCACTATGAACATCTATTCTTCCTTTGATATTTTGGTTTCAGGTTAGAAAAGAAACATCCTGTACAGTTGCATTCTGTTTGAGTTCACAGAACTTGAACATTTATCAGTTACTCCAGTGTTTAAGGCATTATTCATGTCAACAGCATTTACTTGCTTTTCATCCTTCCCCCAGAGGAACAGTAAACCAGATTTACCTTTACTTTCTGATCTTTATTCTTCATTGTCACTTTATACAGAAAAGCTCCTTCTTTGTTTCCCCTACTTCCACACAAGGGCTTTTTTCCCTTGTAATCTAACTTTCTCTGGTGCTGTTTTGTCCTCTGTTAATCATCTCTTCACTTTAAGCTTCACTAAATTGGCTTTGCCACTATCTATCTTCTGGTTTTTATGACAAAGTGTCTCCACGCTTTTAAATTTAAAGCCAGTCTTCAGCAAGAGAACTAGTCCTGGGTATGGGGATCCCAAACCACCAGCACATGCCTGAAAATTGGGTCTGTTTAAATCATGGTTGACCACCAGTGGCTTTCCTAATGATGGCTTTTTGTTAATTTGGTTCTTTTATTCTCGCCCTCAATTCCATGATTAGGTAGGGCTGCAGACATGGCTGCCTCAGGATGTTAAGTTAGTCTGAGAAATTCGAGAAACATAAAGAGCATGTCTGGTCATTTAGAGTCTATAACAAATGGAAATCTAAGAAGAGAAGGCATTAGGGACACCTGACATATGGCTAATGTCATCTTCAAGAAAAAAAGCCATTTTAAATGACAACTTACTTGTATAAATGTGTTTGATCAATAAATAGTGGAGTATTTACCAAGATTACCTAATAACTGACGGAGCCTTGTTGCCAAACAGTTTCATCCTCCATGTACTGGAAAAGCACAGTTTACAGGATTTTACTGTAAACTAGAGCTATGCTACTCCCCTAACCCCTAACTATGCTACTCCCCTCCCCTAACAGAAACTAAGGAGTATTAATTTTATTAGCAATGAGTTAAATTAATGTGGATAGTCTAGTACTATAAGCAGAGATGTTATAATGGGGAAGGGGGATTGACATATGGACAAGTACAATCCTAACTCTTAAAAGAATCAGAGTAAAAATAGGCTTTCCTATTATCCATAGCCATTCCTGATGGCTCTTAAAAATAAATAAGCTAAAAAGTATCATCTGTCTTTTTATTTTATTAAGAATTGGTCATCACTGTTCCATCTGCTCCATCACTTAATTCCAGAACATCTGAATGTAATATTAAATTAACCTAGCGTGGGATACTTATTCCTGTTTCTGTTTAAACAGCAGTATATTTCAGTTTTGGCTTGATCCAATGTAAGCTTTATGGGAACAAGTATATTACTGAATAGAGTTTTTAAGTTTCCTATAAATTCTCTATAAATTGAATGCGTGAATACTCTGCACAGCAAGGGACTCTCCTGACATTAGGAGTCTCATGGCAAAGTTGAATAAATGTCTGGTTAGTAGCACAGCACAAGGCCATATGTCTTCCCACGTGGGTCATGGAGCCAAAACTGACCTTTTGCCTTGGTGCACAATTATTTTCTGAGCAACAACTGGAAGAGGCTCCTCACAGTGAGCAGAGGCCAGAACCCCACTGCTCGAAACCACGGTAGCTGTGAGTCAACAACTGTCACCATGTCAATGAGATGTTACCATGAGGCTGAGAAATAAACAAAAACTAAACATAGATTCCACCATCTGAAGTTCATCTGACAACTGCACAAGGTCAGCAGATCAACTGAAGTTGTACTGAGCAGTCATTTCATTAATATTACAGAAGGAAAGAAGAGAATCACACTTCAGGCACCAACATTTTGGTCTTTGGTTTCAGAAGCACAAATTCACCACAATCACAGTAATTATCAACCAGATTGTAGCTATTGCAGCTAAAAGATAAAAGATTCTTCAGGTCAGAGAAATGGGTCATTTTCAGTTAGAGGTCACTTGAATTTATTTTTATCTGGATTCGTCTCTAATATCCAAAGACATTTTTTAATTATATAGCATTATAGCAACATCTTTTGACCCAAAACACTGTTGTAGTACAGACATAAATAAAAACTTAATGGAAAACTTTGAGCAAGGTTTAGTCCTCAAGTGTAACTATGCTAATCTAAACAGAAGATGAGCCAATGTCTGGGAAGGATTCTATCATGTGTCATATTTTGCTCAGGGATGTGCATCTTCCCATTCTTATTTACTTCATTAGGAACTGACTGGCCTTAATCTGAGGCAGAAAACAATCCTTGCATATGATTTCCCCCCTACCCAGGCAGTCTCCTTTCAAGAATGCTAGAAAAAAAGCAGGTCATGTGTCCATTTATATCAGATCAGATAATTAACAAGGCAAATTATTTGTGTTTACAGGAAAGGATTCGCTGAATAAATACAGGAGTCACTGTTTTACATCTAAGTGCAAATATATCCAGAAAAGTGTACAATGTCCTTTAAAGAGAATGCCTTTGAGAAGTTTGAATTCTGTTACCCATCACAAGATGACATACAAGGCCAGAGAGATTTAAAAGAAGCCCTAGGATCTAACTGGTATTATTTTATATGCACAGTTTATTGCAAAAGAGTGAAATGCAGTTACCACCTCCTCTCCCTTCACTCAAAAATGCATTTTAACTAGTGTTAAGAAAGATAAAGGAAAAGCAGAAAGAGTATTTAAAGAAATGTTAATACTTATGGTCTTGAATTCATAACAGAGTGAGGCCATACATTAAGGGTGACTTGCCAGGAATTGCAAAATTGCACTGAGCAGTAAATAGCTTTGCAGAATCTGAAACAACAGTAAAACCATTTTCCTTTGCTTCCTAGGCACTGGTTTCAGCCAACACTATGCCACACACACAAGTTTTCCTGCAGTTCACATGCTGTCAACAAAATAAATGGAGAGTGATTGGATAGTGCCTTTTTCACAGCTGGACTATGCCAGGACAGCACTGACCATAACATTTCATAACAGACAACTAAGAGAAGAGGAGAGGGGAGAAATGGAAAATCATGTGCAACTAAACAAAATCTGGGTGGTTATTCTTGACAAACTGTGTGGAAAAAAAAAACCCAGATAAACAGGAACTGCAAAAAGGACACAGATATGGTTGGAGAAAGAAAAAGGACAGGCCATTGGAAGCAGGACATGTCCAAGGCATCTCGAGAGGGATTAGTCCCCAGTTGGCTCTGAAGCCTCAGGTTGGACTACCTGACCCTTGGTGGTTCCACTCCCCAGATTTATCTTTCCAATTTGCACGGTGTAAAGCATTTTTGAAAACATATGGTAAATGGAGACGTTCTTGAACACATTCCATATAATAAATGTTTTACGTTGCATAATAAATAACCAGATTCAATTAAGCTCAGCATAGGGGCCGTATTTTGTGAGCATTGTTGGGAATTTTAACATCCAACACACTTTTAGGGTAAAACATTTTGTTAGAAGCTTTACAGCAGAATGTGAAGTTAGATAGCCTGAAGTCTTCTTTCAGACACAAGAAAGAATCTGGATCTAATTATCGCAGTAATCCTGAGAATGGGATTTTGACCTCTCATTGGTGCAATCCAGGAATGACTCTTTTGAATCTTTCTCTTTACAGCTGTGGAAATTAGACACTAGACCACAATTGGTCTGTATTAGATTTTAGTATGGTGTAACATAGGTGGTTAAATCCTAGCTGCAATGCTCCATTTGTGATTTTATATTAAACTCATTCAGACTGCCAATATCTTGGAACAAAGTCTGGGGTTCATGCAATTGAACTTCTGCCTTCTCAGAAGGAAACAAACTACAAGGATCCTGGAAATTTGGCACAGAATAGGAAAAACTTTTCTTCTCAGCTTGGGCAGGCTTTTGTGTGTAGCATATCCCTACTCCACTCTCAAGGTTTGAAATTTTGATAGGTTCAAACTAGTGGGGGGGGGGGGTGTTTGTGGTTTTTGGGCAGGTTTTTTTGTTACTAGAAGAAAAACTTGTGGGACAAGAGAAAGGAAATTAACCTTTCATCTGTTTGGAGCAAAATTTCAGTAAGTATCCTACTAATTTGATCTGTGTAAGGGTTCATTACAAGAAGCATGCTAATTTAATAGAAAGATTCAGAACATTTTCAGACCACTTCACTGTCCTGGTGGACTGAGATTTAATTCACTGAGCATGTGGATTTATTAAAAACATGACTAGATCAAGCTCCTTCTTACTGATTAATTAAGGAACTCTTGTATGTCCACAGTCACTAACAAAAATCACCCCAACAAGAGGGAGTAACCATCCAAGGTCAGAAGGATCACTATGAATATTGCATTAGGATGACTAAGGCCTAAAAACACGGGAATACAACTTTTTTAAAGGTATCCAAGCTTGAGTTAAAGATGCAACAGAGACTCCATCACATGCCTATTCTGCTGCAGAATAAGTCTGTTTGAATAGAAGTGCTCTGTGTCATAATTCATTTCCCTACTTTCCCCACTGGATTCTGCTCTGTTATGCCCTGCTGGAAGCAACATCTGGAGCTAGGAACAGTACAAAGACGAACCTTGCCTATAAAAATAGGCATTAAAAAGACTATCCTTAGAGATGGAACACTTATTTCCTGCCCTGAATCTCCTGTGACAACCAGTTATTATATTTTCTATACCAGCTGTGGTATTTCAGTTGTTGATATTGTGGTAACCATTGCTGGATGACAATATTTTAGTGGCAGATACTTAAGCTGTACAAAATAATCTGCCTGCCAAACAGGCAATGACTTGGTTTTCAGTCTTCCATCTCCCTAACATATGCCCAATCTACACATTAACTAGAAACATTTTTCTAATTCTTCATAATTTTAATAAATCAGTCCAAAAGTTTGAAAGGGGGAAAAAAAAAAAAAAGTCAAAGTTTCTGGATCCTTTTAATTTTCCATCTGAGACAGTGGAGTGTCCCCAGGTTTGGTGGAGCAGACTGTGGTCCTGTAAGATGCATCTCTTGTGGTTCACCCAAGATGCTATTTGGGAAAATCTGGAATCTTGCAAATGCTATACTATTACTTTAAAATAACTTGGTAGTTTGGTTTCTCATGATGCATTCAGGACGAGTCTGGAAACTACAGCAATCAATTGTGGCCAAGTTTTGGATGATAGTAGAGATTTCAGTACTGGAAATTTGTCCAAGATACCCTATAGGCAGGGACTGAGAATGAAACTTGTATTTCCACTCTGATACTCTATCACTGCTACTGCCATTTCGTGCTTTCATTCTACCACCATCACACTTATCTGGCTCATTTAAGTGTTCTATCTGTATCATAAGGTTCCCAGGAACAACTTTCTTTGAAATTTCTTTAGGTAGCACATGCAGAGGGAGATGAAAATATCTGGTAGAATCATTAAGTAGATAGTACAAAAAAAAAAAAGTCTTTTACACAAAAATAAAAAGCAACCTTTAAAATCTTTTGCACATAGGAGTTGCAGCCCAGGTTCTCAAAGCACAAAAAAATTATATTAAAGGAAACAAATCCTCTTGTCCATACAAACAACACCTCAAGGACTTTTCTGCTTCAAATCAGAATGGTTTCAGCCCCTCCAGGCAGGAGTTTCTCAGACTGTTCCTCAGTAACAAAACCCTTCCTCAGCCATAAGACCACCAGCCAGGGGCAGCTCTTGAGTATAGGACAGGCTTCAGACCCAAAAACACTCCAAGAAAAATTACTGTTCTTAGAACATTAATGAAATGAGACTTCAACCAATTTAAACCAAGTGCAGCATCTCCACCAACATACCAGGCTTCCATTCCAGTGATCTTCACCCCAAATTGCTGGTTTTGATGTGTTAAATTTGCTTTATGAATAAAACCACCTACTGGTGTAGATGAAAGGTATAGTGTGCTCTAGAGTTTACTCTGTTTATGTAGACTACTGTGTATAACAAAATATTAAAGGGCCTGGGTACCTTGTAGCATTCCCATTTGACTCAGAGAAATAAAAAGCAGCATCAAACAAGGAAAATACCAGGTTACATTATGTTTCATGTTGCCATATATCTTATATATTTCATAAAAACCCATAATAACAGGAAAAAAGCAGGAATAGAAAAACATTACCAGCTTTTATGATAACCTGTACCATGAGTATTAACAGACCTGCTGAGTTTTTTTCAGCCTTATTCTCCCATGTAAATACAGTCTGAAGCAAATAACAGACAACTGATGTTGCATTACAGAAAAATCACACATCAGCTTTATTATAATATTTTAAAATAATGTTACAACCTCTCAACCATCATACGCTATCAGCATTGCACTAGATTAGTTTTCTGAATTTTTTTTCATCTTTGAAAATCTGGACAGAAGATTAGTTTAGGCCATGCCATCAACACAATGAGTTTGGTGATTTCTCAGCCTAAATTAAGGACATATATCTTTATCACAGGAGCCCAATTTTACCTTTGTTACAGAAGCTGAGTGCTTTGCACTTACACATGTATTTGAATTTAGCTTTGGTTGCATTTTTACAGCACTAGCTTGTGTAGTAGTGATAACATGGTTTAAGTTATGTGTTATGCATGTATAGGGGGGCTTGTATGCAGGATAAAAATTTACAAGCTAGACTGTAAAGCTGCATCCTGTAAGTTCACAGTTATTTTGGCATATGAACGTTTTTGCTGGACATGCTGCATACAAAGTGACATGGTCAGTAGCAAATCTCTGATACTAATTTCACATACCTCAAAATACTTCTCCAGCAGAATTCCCTGGTTGTCGTGCTGGCTGACAGCAATCTTGGAGAGGGACAAGTCTCAAAACAGAAACACTAGGAAAAAAAAAAGAAATAATAAAAAAAAGAGCTGAATACTAGATCGGTTTCCACACCAGATGAAGGTGACTTTCAGTTTTACAAGGAAAAGGAGCCTCACATAAGATTTGAAGACAGTTTGGTAGGGATTGGTTTCACAGAGAAAAGAATTGCTACATGAATATCCATTAGTTAATTACAGTTGAAGGTACAGCACAGGATGCACACTCATCAGAAACACATTAGCATGAGACCTGGAGCAGGACAAAATCCCCTTCCTGGTTCTGGAATTGGAAGGATTGACAGCTAAACTAAACCAAAAAAAACCCCTAAAAAACCAAAAAACAAAACCCTAGTTGAGGTGTACACAAAAGCCATTGAAATAAGCTGGTACCAATTCAAACAACTAGAGAGACTTCACCTCATTGTGTTTGTACATCTATACGTACACTATATATCCCTGTAATTCTCTTAGCTCTTTCAAAAAATTCCCCATGCAATGGTTTATGATAACATAAACTGTACTGATTTATTTTGCAAGTCCATGCAACATACTGACAGGTTTCAAAGCCAAAGGCTGAAGCTCAGCCCCAGACATTATTTAAAACAAAGCCACAAGATCTCCAAGCCTCAAACTGGCATATTTCACCATAAAGGTGATGATTTAAACCCACTAAATTTCACACAGAGTAAATGAACTGCTGAAACTTGGTCTTTAACCAATGCTTGGAGCAGACATCAAATTGCAGGGTCTGAGATGAGAAAGGTTCATCCAGAGGACACTGCAACAGGTCTGAGCCCAAATAGGTATAAACAACCAAAGTGAGCTGTACAGCTGCCTCATTATTACACTCAGATGGCCAGAAACAATTTATGTCTTGATGATGCTGTGTACAAGGGGTGGGAAAATCAGGTCTCTGTTATGTACAGATTTTAAAATATGAACACATCTTTAAAAAGTTTGAAGGGGGAAAAAAAAGAAAAATCAAATTAAGATCCTGCTGATAGTCAGTTTATGTTAATTCATATGTTTCACTTGAGTCAGAATCAGCAAGGTTTATTTTTGTAACAGTTGGAGCCTTTAAGACATTTTATATCTCTTTTGCTCAGTGACACCATGTGAGAGCCATGTGCAATGAACTCAGTGTGTGCAGGCACCTGAAGGACTGAGAGGATGCTCCTGCAGCCTCACATGGTCAGAGTGCTGTGCTCTGGGAATCAAATGTTCCACTCCTGGCAAAAGCACTGTGGAGTCTGGAAGCACAGAGACACCACTTTGCACCTTTTGCTTTCATGCAAAGTATTAAAAAAAAAAAACCAAACAAACAAACACAGGGAAAAGCAGCTTCAAACCACATATCTTGGAACTCAAAGCTGTGTCCTCAGAGCTCCAACAGCCTCAGGAGCCTGTTCTTGTGTCATTGGGAAATTCCCATCCATTTGCACAAGAGCCACCAGGGCCCCAAAACCAACCATGTCTCAGTCCAAGTCCCACAAAGCCAGTCTCTGAATTGAAGGTCTTTGCATCAGACCTCAGGAAAACTATAATGGGTAATCACATTCAAGTATAAGGAGACAACATGAACTGAAAAGTAGATTAAACAACATTTCTAGATTGAATTTCAAGCAAGCATTAAAATATGTTTTACTAATGACCCAGACATATAAACTACACATTAGATAAGCCATAATATGTCCATAACTTATAGTTCTTGAAAAATTCGGTCAACAATGGCAGTTAATGTTCTCCCAAATAAGGTTTAGGCCTGAAACAACATTCTTAATGGCTAAACAGACCTTAAATTATGGGAGACACTATGTTTTTATAAAACAAAGTGGTTGCAGGATTTCAGAATTTTTTGAAAATATGTTTTGTAACAGTCACTCAGAGATCTTCCTTTGCCACATGAAAGGTTATCACAGCTTTGTGAAACAATCTTTGCCTACCAAGTTACCAATATAAATTTCCATATAAACACATATAATGTGACTATCCTAGGGAATTTGTATGTAGAGAGGACAATCAAGATTCCCCTTCCTTGGAAAGTAGCTGGAGTTTTACTACTCATTTTGGTGAGACATGAGGCCCACACTCAAAGCAATATATTTAGTTGCCAAAACCTAGTTTTCAGCAAATCCAAGAACAAAATACATATATCCCTGACAGAAAACTGTGATTCATAATCAGTGTTAGATTTCACTAGATTATCTATAAATTTCATTATGATTCTACATTTATTTGAGGTCAACTTTCACAAATTACTATTAAGCCATCGCAATCTGCTTCACTCCAAGAAATTGGATTATTTATTAATATATATATATTTTAGTTTTATTTCTCTTAATATCACTGCTTGCTTCTGCATTAGAGCTTCTTCTGCCCTCTTGCTGTGGAGGCAATAGTAATCTCAAGACTTCTTTTTTTCCCCAATAAGAAAACATGACACATAAAAATAGTTTAATCAGGTCCTGGTTATTTTCAGGAAGTATCCAAAAAGTGATTAGAAGCTTAGCATGGTCTGGCAGATTACCCTGGTATTTTTATGTTTAAATCATGTTGGTGGATTTTCCCACATTAACAACCTAATACAAATTAATGAGGCACTCAAAACAACACTCTTCTTTTGCTTAATTGCATATAATCTTAGTTTAGTTCAGTATAATACTAACTGCAAACAATTAAATACAATGGTAAAGCAGTTCATCAAACTTAAGGAAGATCCATGCCAAGTATTCAGACCTCTTTTCCCTGAGGTTAGAAGTTTAAGATCAGAATACTGAATCATATCCCTACTTGCAGCCCCATTATCTTTTCCTTCCTTAGTTCTTAGATGAAAATTGATGAAAAAGCCTAACCTCTAGATTTTTATCAAGCAGCAAGAGCAGATCCATCACTTGGTATAAATCCACATTGTTTCCCTGAAGTCAATGGAGTTGTATTAATTTACTCGAGTCAAGGTCTGGGCCACTGCTTTTATCTATTCAAAGCTACAAGTACCAGATAACAATCACTCAGGGATTTTTTTTTTCTGTTCCAAAACAGAATCAGCACATCAAATGCCTGTTTGATCTTGCAGAGATTTTACATGTTTTATTGGCATAATAATTTGATACTATTGAAAACACTGGTTGTATATAAGCTTTCATTTTTTTTCCACTCTAATTCACCTGTGCTACAGAAGTGCACAGTATGTATTATAGATCTATAAATAATTAAAATCTAAGAGGCTTGTTGGGAAAATTGTCTCAACTGATCATTAGCCATATCTCACCTGTCTAGACATATTTGCATAGCATTTATTCCCTTCTTTAAAAGGGGCTATAGATCATATGAATCACAGGTGCCAAATGAGGATGGAATAGCAGCTCCTTTCTCAAAGCAGACACATAAGTCCCAACAAGAGCCACTAGCCTCAAATCATTTAAGTGCCTCCACAAGCTCCTCACAACCTCTTGTCTCATCCCATCTGGAACACATTTCATTTCCACTTGACACAGGCACCCATCTTTCTCATCTACAAACAACATTGATTTCCACAAACACCTCTGGAGTTTAAGATTAGGAGATTTGAAGGAAGGCTTTAGAAAGGCAATGGTTAGCAGACACCAAGAGACTGTCAAAATACATCCACCAGCCTTTGCTTTTCAAGGATCCTCTTCCAGAGAAGCCATTTTATACAGGCAAACTTAATGTTGTGAAGATACTGCCTTTAACAGCAGGCACAGAGAAACCAGGAGTAGCCCAAAGGACACAAACATACAAAGGACACAGAAAAATCGTTCCTCTCTCAATGAGAACAACTCATTTTACTGCTTAAGAAATTTAAAAATATGCTTACGAATCCCAAAAGCAGGTCATCTACAGCAACAGCTCAGGGTCTTAATGATCAGGCAAAATAATTCTTGATATCATCCTCTTCCACCACAGAACTCATTCCCATCACAGCTACCAAAAGAGCCTGCACATCAGATTATCTGGTATATACCCTCTCTCTGCAGAAGCTAATTCACTGCAGCTGAAGCCAGCACCATCCTCCCACATCCCACTCCCTGCCAACAGTTTTGGTGATAACTGACACCTGTGGTAGATGTGGAGTTCAAGGAGAACATTGACCTTTCCTGTGCTAGTGATTTACCCCCGGACTATACACATCTTATCACAGCCTTAAACACACACAACTATCCCACTGAAAGCAGTCTGTTCCTCATTAGCAATTTCACAGAGTCCGAAAATAATGATGTGACAACAAACTCAACAAAATTTGCTCTAGGGCACAACAAGAAATAGACAAGATTTCCATATTTTTGGAGGACAATTTACTGTACTTGAAAGAGATAAATTCTTTCTGTTTACATTAACCGCCTCACTATTTGGTCCAATTATTCTGACTACTTCAGCAATCACGTTATGCTTGTTCAAGAAGAAAGAAATAACAACAGCTTATCTTGTTGAGAGCAAAGAACAAACAGTAAAAAATCAGTGGATGCACTTAAGCACTACAGTTGTTGCTATTGTGCTAAAGAGATGATTCATGTTCTCATAGCAACTAGGGTGAAAGAAAAACGCTCTTCTTCTGAAAAGGATTCTGTTGTAGTGGTTAAAGAACTCTTGAATAATCAAGCCAAATGGAGAGGGGGGGAAAAAACACTTCCCTATAAAATTATGTGCACTAAACTCAAGGACATGTTGATCTTTATATTATATCGATCGCCATACGTATCTCAGCTAATAATCTGCCACTGTGGGATGGTATTAAGTGAAGGCAAAAAAAGGACAGCATCAAATCTCAGAAAGCACTTTAAATAAGGTGAATCTTCCAGCCAACAGCTGTGGTAACCGAATGTTTGTCGAGCCCTGCTACAGGAGGAATCCGGATCATACATTCAAACCCAAATGCTCTTCAGTCAAAACCATTCACACAAATGATTAGTACCAGCTCTTTACAAACTGCCCCATACATGTTGCATTCACATGGCTAACTGGTCACAAACAGCAAGCACCAAATCTTTTCTGGCATTGCTGTCACGCCACGCTCGTGTGTCACTTCGCTCTCGCTGGATGCACATCACAGTCACAGCACATCGCAGGGAACTGGCAGCAGTGACAGGGAAGTTCGAGTGGACCGTGGTCACATTAAGCTGACTTCATGGTTTCAGCACACTGTGATCTTGTCCTCACCCATTGAGGTTTACACTGTTATCACAGTCAAAACAGATCAGGGTTTGCTAGCACATCACTGTCATGTTTTATTCATGCTGAATATGCTCTATTTTTCCCCCATCCATTCATAGCACAACGGCTCTCACAAAGCGCTTGGGAAGTTGCTGCAGGCATGGAGGGCAAGCTCGTCCTTGACCTGTGTTTTAACGCTCTCCTTTGCGGCAAGCTTTAGTTTCAAATAATGGCCAGGTTGTGGAATTAGGAATCAATATTCAGGAGCACTGGCAAGAGAGAGGGGGTTTAATTTCCTGATACATGTCAGCATGACAGCAAGTTAGACCTAGACCAGGTAGCATCAGTTACCAGCACTACCTTTGGGGGCTGCTCCGAGGATGAACTTCCTGAGAAAGGATAAATGCATCTGCAATCTGCCTCATTTCCCCAGCTTTACTCTCTTTCCCTCTCTTGCTGTCTTCCGCTCCTTCATCATCCTCCTGTTCTTCATTCAATATTCTCCCTTCTGCATTTCAAAGAGCCTCAGCTGTGTGTGACCAGCACCACACAGGAATCCCTGCTGCTGGCAGGACCAGCTCAGCATAGCTGGCTGGAGGCTGTTTGGATGACAAAGAACCACAGTGGCCAGAGGAAAATTTATTAAGTCTCTTGAACTGAGAGCTGGGCAAAGAATTACTGTAAAAATTCATAGACTCCCACCCAAATGAGCGGATCCCAAAAATATGCCTTTTAATCTTACCAAGGTATGTTCCATGTTATCCCTACAAGGGACTATTCAGCTGGTGGCCAACAGCTGGCTGCAAGATGGGCTGCAACCTTTAATGTTTATTTCCTCTGCAAATTTGTGTTGCAATTCTGCAGCCACAGAGAGTTCTGTAAGCGACCTGTAATTAATAGTTTCATCCATGCAACACTCAGAGTATCTGCCCTGTTAGTAACTACTAATTTGAAACTAAAGCCATATTGGTAAATTCTCTTAAAAGTTTTCCCAGCAAGTTTTGACAGCTTTAATACGGGGAGGTGAGGTGGCAGCAAGATATCTATCAAGATATCATTACACTGTTTCCTTAAGCTCATCCAAAGTTTTTTAGGAACTTTTTAGAATGCCCTATGGTTTCACCATCCTCTCTCTACATCAGTTGGGCTTTTGGTAGAGAAGCACAGCTGGGTATCAAAGAGCACCAGGAGATGCTGGATTGACCCAGGCACTATTCCCACTGGAACAAAGCTGCTGTGACTGCTGGCAAAACACAACTGCAGGCTCAGCACCGAGCCCTAGAGCTTCTGGTGTGTGTGCTGCAGCCATCTCCTCCGGATGTAATCACTGCCCTGGCTGCTCACAATCATTTTTAAGACAATGACTCGAGCATGTGCCTTCTTCAGAGCTTTCAAGGTACCCAGACATACATCTAAACCGACATGCAAATTAAAGCACTGCCTAGTTACACAAATAGGTTTGAATTTCACTGAGGCTATTACATTTTTTTTTTCCAAACATCTGCAAAATATGTAAATATCTAATAAAGAAATATTCCTCTCCTCCATTTTAGTGTCATGTTGCAACAACTAAAATAGCTTTTTGTGAACCAGGTATTCATACCCAGAAAAACTACCCCATAACGAGATTAATATTTGCTCTACATTCACCAGCTTAGTCCCTGTTTTAGTTTCTTTGTGCTAGTTAATAACCCCACCAGTAAACTTTACTCTAAAATTACATGGAGGATATATTTGTTGCTGTGCGACCAGTGCAGAGGTGAGAGAATTCCTGACATGAACTTTTCTCCAGTCCTGCAGGTCTGGGAGCTCATAGCCATTTGGAGAGCTCAAAGCTCTTTTCCCCATACACAAGCACTTCAGAAATAGGCCAAAATGTCTTCTAGCTAATTTTGGTTTCCAGAAAAGTTAAGCTGCATGCATATGGCTCTATTATGATTAAATGATGCAGATCTAAGTACTCTGAGTTTACAGAAAGAAAATGGTTATGAAGTGACTGTTTTCACTAGCTCTCTTTGTGTGCTTAGAACATAATTAACTGGAGGACAGGCTTGCCCTGGCACAAGTCAAAAACGATTTAAACAGAGATCTTTCAAATTAAATGTTTGAGAGCCTGCTTGCGGGTTTTATGGATTTCGGGAGGGCAGATTCACATGGCAGAGTATGCTGGGAAGTATGGGAACAACACAAGAAATGCCCGTTTCTTGCAGTACCTCTCTTGCTTGCCCATTCCTGAAGCATTACAGCAGATGATTCACGAGGCTGAGGGCGTCCTGCAGTGCAATTCATGGTG
Organism: Pseudopipra pipra; assembly: GCF_036250125.1. NCBI lineage: Eukaryota > Metazoa > Chordata > Aves > Passeriformes > Pipridae > Pseudopipra > Pseudopipra pipra. The sequence continues at coordinate 4,104,417 of NC_087562.1, forward strand.
TCGGTGTCACTTCTCGACACAGTAAAGAGAAACTTTAAAACATCATGGTTGGGTCCAGAGGAAAAAAATCATCTCTGGTAACAGCAAAGTGGCTGGCTGGACTCTGTCAGCCTGCTTGTTCCTCCAAGAGGTCAGATGGGAGACCCCATGTAGGTCACTGATGTGTTTCCAGCACACCTCAGCTCCAGTGGCTGCCCCAAATCACTGTGGCCTGGTGACTGTGCATTTGCAACCGCACCAACACCCTCCTGTGAGAGCTTGCCTTGATCTTGAAGGGTAATTTACCCTGTAAAAGAGTTTGCTGTGGGAAACTAGAGGCATTTGGTTGTTGTATGACATGGAGCCCAGCTCGTAGAGAAGCTCCATCTATTTCCTTTATCTCAGCAAGATGATGGAGCTTAACTCACTTGCACCCAATTTTTTCCACTGCCAACAGTGCAGTACTTTTTAAACCAGCAGCAATTTCCTTGCATGCACTGTGCTGTAGTTTAAAGAAGGCTGCTAAGGATCTTTTGTCAGTGTCAGCATGACACTGAGAACGAGCATAAATTATCCTGGATGGCTTCTAGGGGCAGCAAACGCTCTTGAAAGCAGTGGCCCATTTTGTCTACAAGATGAATTCTAAAATGCTCATTTTGGACACAAATCAGATCTACTACCATGGTGGCACCACCAGGAAAGCAAAAGTTGAAGCTTGATAGCAAACATGCCCTGTATTTTTCATATTACTTTATCCTTCTCTTTCTCTGAGTGTGTGAGGTTATTAATGTTGTGGTAGGGATATGATCCAAGTCAAGGTGAATAAGGGTTACTGCTGATGAAATAAGCAGTTCCCAGGCCTCCAACATGTTCACACCACTACCTTTGTGCACAGTAAAAAAAAAAAAAAAAATTAAAAATTCCACAATTAGATCTCAACCACATCAGTCTCCTGATACATCACATTACCCAGCCACATGAACACTGCTGTCTGACCCAAGGGGAAGCAGAAATGTGTTGCTGGGGGCAGGGATGTTTTTTTCCCTTCAAAAGTTGTGGTGTAAAAAAGCTAAGCTTCATCTTGTATGCAGCAGACCTTCCTGGTAGACCCTACAGGAAGAAGGCATCAATTAGCCTTACTAAGGCTAATTTCTCAAAGATTTCGCCTCTGTCCCCTCCTTCTTCCAGAACAACATTGAAACTATTGCTGAAATGCCTTTTGGCAGAAGGGAGTCACATTTCTGCTTGGCTGCCCCAGATCAGATCTTGAGTGGCATGGATTACATAGAGTCCAGTCAGGAAACGTAGGGATCTTCTCTGCTTTAGCCAGATATATCCAGAGCTGGAGGTCTGCTACAGCTGTGTCGGCAATTCAGCAAGTGGCAGTGCCAGAAATTAAATACAGGATCGCTTTTTTTGGCTGCCAAAGGAGCTCTAAGGAACCATTTACACTGAGCGCTGCAGAGCCCAAAATGTGGGAGGTATTGCCCAGAATGCAAGTGAAACTGTGACTTTAGAACTGCACATTGGCAAAGAGCCTTCCCCCTGCAAACAAAAAGGGCCAAGACCGTTCCTAGGATGGACCAAGGAGGGTTGACTCCCCACCAGTGTTTGCAAAACCTGGTGATTTGAAAACAAATCACCACAACCATAAACCAGAAACTGTCCTGCTGTAATGAGATCTGCTGTCCTTCTCAGAGTTGTGGGTAGACAAAAACTTACATAGCTTTTGGAAAGCTATCCATGTCTTGTAAACGAGGTACCACTTATAATTAGGTGCTGTAGTTGTAGCTTTGGTTTGAGCCACAGTGAGCCCAGTTCTGATCTCTGTTTTATCACAAGTTCCTCTTAGCCCACACAACACATAACCAACCACCTGGGGCAAAGGAATGATTCCCACAAACTGTGATTTAACTTACAATGAGTCCCTTTAGGGGTCCATTTGTTTTCTACTCATTTTCTCTTTCCCATGGTTTCCACTTGGATCACTTCAGTCTTTAAAGATGGTTTGCAAACTGCAAGAAGTATATTTCTTACAAAAGTAGCCTGCTCCTTTCTCCAAGCATTGCTCTTCCTTTGGACATCAGATTTGTACTATTTCTCAAAGCTATTTCTACTCCTCTGCAAATTACCCTTTACCAGAAGTATTATTCCAAAATGTAATGCTCTCAAGTCCTACAGGATTATCTGGTGGGTACAATACTATTCACCATGGCATCTCAATCCACTTTTATAAAGTATGAAAACATCTAGAAGCCTCACTCAGGGGAAATGCATCGTTACATTTTCTGCTGCTGAGAAAACAGCTCTGCCTTGCTCTTCCACACATTCAAAAAAAAGTGAGAGGGAAGAACATCAAACCAATTTTCCTTTCTATTTCTTAAAGGATAAAACAGCTTCTACCAGATATACTTGCAGAACCGGAGGATTTTTCTTAGGAAAAAGTTATATGGCACATTTACTGCTGGGCATCCAGAGCAGAGTTACCTTGATGAAACTGCTCTGTTGTACTGTTGTTTGCTAAACATGCAGAAAGTTCATTCTGTTCACCTTTGTGTCCCATTCATAAGTGAGCTGCTTAAACAACTCTCCATTCCAAGCTGTCTCCCTGCCTAATAAGTTCTTTTATTGACAGCTTGCCAGCAACAGCCCTAAAGTCAGCCTGAGAACATAAATACAGCCTCTTGAGCTTGCTTCAGTGTGTTAGAGGACGCTTTCAGTACTGTCGACAAAGCTTTAATGGTGTGAACTCAGAGCTTGAGTACTACTGAGCACTCCAGCGATCAACACCCACAGAACACTCAGAGTTTCATTCCAAAAGTATTTTAGGAACCCTTGAAATCAGAGGCTTTCTCTCTGCTCTGCAAAAGCTCATTTTAGAAAACAATTTAGGCCATTTTTAGTTGCAGAAATGTTGAGATAACCCTGCCCGTGGTGCCATTCTCCTGTCGCCTGTGTTTCCACAATGTCACACTTTCAAGCCGCCTGCCTTTGCTGTCCGGAGGGTCTCGTCTTTCCAAAACACATCTGAACTGCCATTAACATACGGTGAAAGCAACATTTCCTGTTCCAGCTCCATCCTAAGCAGCTCAGGAGATGGAACATGTCTCACCGGCCTCGCTGCCTGCTGGGTGTTGTTATCCTTTGACTAAACCTAGAGAAGGCTCAAGGCTGCTCCAGCTCACAGGATGAAACGTGAGCCACGCAGCTCGGGGAGCCCTCAGCCAGCTTCCCTTTGACCTCCCCGTGCTTGTGAACACGGCTCATAAAAACCCCTGGGTCACAGCAAGGAGCTCTGAACTTCTTTACCTCATACTTTTCCATCATACAGAGCAATAAACTGTTTTGGAAAATTAGCGTCTTGTGTCCCATTCTTGCTCTAAAGCGTCTGTCGTCTCCTTTTCCGTGAGCTTTGAGCGCATGTGCTGCAGCACAGAGCCAGCACGGAGCCCCCACGCACTCCCTGTCCCAGCTCACACAAACTTGGGGCTTTAGGGCTTGCCTACAAACAAAAGTTTTGCTGGTCTAACAGTTTTTTAGGATATCTAAAGCAGTGCAAAAGCCTGCACAGAGGAAGGGCTACTGGTTTGCGACCATCTTATACAAAAATCAGACAATTACGGGTTGATGCAGCTATTATGGCAACCTCCTGATTTAAACTAATTTGATGTAAGCTGGTTATAAACCAATTTAAGTGTGTCCAATCAGAGACATACACTGGTTCAGCTAAATGGATTTTGCAGCTGAACTGATGCTGCTATTGTGCATGGACAAGCCCCCAGGCTCACGCAGCCTGTTTCTCCATTGCTTCTGTCTGCTTTCATTTACACCAGGACAGTAAATGCTCCCAGTTCCTGGCAGTACAGCTGAATGCCCACGCAGAACAAGTGGAATGTTAGTACAAACCCAGAATTTTTTCATTTCTCTGTTCCCAAAGAAGAAAAACATTAGTATTTTATCACGCAGGGTATAACTCTTACTGACGAGCCTCCCACGGAGAGAAGTCAGGCATAAGAACCGGTATAGGAACAAAAACACACAGTCTCATGTTTCAGTGGCAAAGGATTGTCATCTGCAACCACAAAGCCCAGCTTACATCTGGACTAATTCTAAGGAAATGGAGGTGTTACCCTCAGGCAAAGCCAGTGAAAATGAGCAGAATTAGGTGCAGTATCTGCAAGCGTTCCTGGAGAGCAGGAGAGCGATTCCCTGGCCCCATGACAGCACACAGGCACGGTAAGAAAAGGGAGAGCAGAAAGGCTGGTGCACAAAGGGACCTTGCCATGATTTTCATCTGCTCTCCATCTCACACTGAAGGCCTTGGCTTAGTGCAATGAACACAGGGTGTCCCTGTGTGGTGCTGCTCTGACCTCAGCTCTTCACTCAAGCTTCAGCAGCACTGTCCGGGAGTCCCACAGGAGCGTGATGCTCCTCCCGGCTCGTCAGTCTTCTTTGTGATCTTATTTTTCATGACTGTGGCATCTCCCCAGGCCTCCTTTCCTTCTGACCCAAGCAACGTGGCTCATCATTAATCATCTCCCCCTCTAAAAACCTGCTTCTATTAATAAGAACAGATTCGTCCTGGGAGTAAAGACCCAGATGAGACCATCCCACCTTTCCTGTTCACTGAGTTCCCAATGATTCGATCCAATATATGAAATTCAGACAAGTCTGAAATGGCCACAAAAGCTTGTCCTTAAAAATACTTTGCTTTCTGTAAAAATGTGGGGAAAACCCAACATTTTTATTGTAATTGAACAGCGTTCCGAATTACATTTTTAAAGTTTTTCCATTAAAAAAAAAAAAAGCCATTTTTATCAGAAGATTCTAAGAATTTCCACGTCAAAGTTCTACAGGGTTGAAAAGGCATTTCTCATCCAAACCCAAACATTTTGCAAAAATATTTCAACCAGCTTAAACAGTAATGCAATTTTAGAGTGCACAGATATAGGTCCAACATAATGATATATTAGAATGTTGAGCTATCACTGGTCTGTGATACTACAATCTCTTAAAAGCTTGTAGCATTTTAATAAGAAGTGAGACCCAATTCAAAGTAAAGAGAAAACCCTTAAGCTCAGAGTAGACATATATAAACTGACAAGCTGACTATATTATCTAAACTGCTGTTTTATAGCTGTATTATGCACTCAATCTAAAAAAAAAAAAAAAAAGAACATAAAAAAATGTATAAAGATAAAGCACTAGTGAGGGGTGGAGCTGTGTTTTTTTCATTAGATACATTCTTTGATTCCCCTGCCTAAAATGCTGCAGTCAGCAGTAGCTTAATTCTAAGTTATAATTAGGGTTATGCATTAAACCAGGACTCTTGAGCATGTCTAACCTAAAGAAGTTCAATGTATAAATGAAAAACAGACCTGTGGCTGGCTGACTTGGCATCAACTAGGATACCAATATATAGTAACAGAATAAATTTAAAATGAAAATTAAATGTGGTCATTACAGCTTAAATTGATGCTATATTTGCCAACTGTTTATGAAAGGAAAAAATTAAAGATAAGCATGATTTTGGAGGAGGCAGTGTGACCCGATACACAGCAGCTTGCTGTGACTTGGGGTGCATTTTAAAATAATTTAACACCAATTTTTCAGTCTACAAAAATGAAGCAAACTTCTTTTTTTTTTTTTTTTTTAAGATTAGTTTCCCCCAGACTGCACATGGCATTTAAATGCACAACTGCATGGTACGTTTTAGCTAATGAAAGACTATTTTTAACTCTCAGAAATTTTGTTGCTTTACAGCACTGGTTATTAACACCAGCAAGTCAGAGAGTAAAGAAAAATTCAGATCTGCAGGAGACTTAAAAGCCTTAGAAAATTAAGTGAAGATGCCTTTTGATAGCATATTACTATCCTTTATATTTACTGCACTTTGTATTTCTGGCACAAAAGGTAGAAAGTATCTTTAAGGACAGTTTCCTTCAAAAACTGAACAAGACAGTGAACTGCAGAGAGGAACTTTTCCAATTTTCTGCCTTTCAGCAAATACTTCAATTGGTGTGAAACACATCATTTTGGGATGCTCCTAAGCCCTTTTAAGGTATGATGTTGTTTAGCACCAGTATGCATTTCACAACCGTGCAGTTTAATCTCATGCAAATCAAGTATTAAAGTGTGTAACTGCCACGCCAATAAAATCAGAATCACAGAAGGGCAAAACTGGATGTCAGCAGTGGCTGAGCATGGCTTGCATGTGACTTACGACTTGGGGATACACCTTTACATACCAGCTGCTCTCTGGATATTGGGAAGAATGGCCACAGCCTCGATTTTCTCTGTTCCCAGCAAGGGACAGGCTGTAAGTGAAGCATTCCACGGGAGACCGCTGGCGTTGGAGCAGCGATGAGCAGAGAGTCCCTCCACTGACCTCGATCCTACAACTCCCTTCACGGTGAGCACGTTCCTCCATGTGTTTAAAGCTCTGCAAAGAAGTGCGAGCTCCTCTGCTTCTGTGCAAATTAGGTACAAACCAACAATGGAAGCACTATTGAGAAAAGGTGGAGGCTTCTGTTTTGTTTTGTTTTTTCTTTTCTTTGTGATGATATTTACTCAGTAAAGAAACAAGGTGCTGAGCTTTCCAGCAGTAGCTCAGCCATTTGTATGTGGCTCATTCAAATATATAACCTAGTGTTTAAGCATGTGCTTAAATCTAAGCAAAAGAAGTCCCTTTGAAGTCATACCAAAACAAGACATGCACTAATGTTAAAACACATATTTAAGTGCTTTACTGGATTGGGGCCAGAATGCCTCGCTTGCAGGATCCAGCTTCCAATATGTAGGCTTAGATCTTAATTTACTAAGGCCTGATCTTAAGGAATAAGATTGTGCAAAACTGAAAAAACTTGCTTTGTTATCACATCCATTACCCTTCTGAGTCCCTTGGGTCTCAGATAGGCCCTGTGGACATGCCTTTATACAAGGCTGCTGCAACCACACCGAAAAGTTGGCCAAACTTCAAAGAACAAAAACTTGATTTTATGTATGTGCATATAAATATATATATACACACACGTGTGTGTGTGTACATATGCATGACATGCATGTGTGTGTGCATATGTATGAACTTAAGAGGCAATGAACTAGAGTTAAACAATTGTTTTTGTAAGGTGCATTGATTACATCAGTGATGTTTCCTAAATAATTGAAGGTTTGCTTTGATCTTTGATTGTAGGCTTGGCTTTATGACAGCTAATGTAAGTATCTTTAACTGATTCCATCCTACACTTACCTATTATACAGCCTAGCACAGGGTCACTGCCGTTCATCTGACAAGAAAATGGGAGAATTCAGGAAGCAAATCTAGCAGGAAACTATTCCACCGAGGAGAGGGGCGGGATTCAGGTTCCTGCCAGTTTTAAACCTCTGAATTGAATCACTGTGAGGTCAAATCATCCTCAGTGCTGACGCCAGGGAAGCTACCTGAGCGGGCAGGTGGGGAGCAGGGACGGGCTGCTCTGGGTCACCCCTCTGCAGCAAAATCTTCCTCTATCAAAACAAAAGCTAAAGGATACAAAACAGGATTCTTATGTAAAATAACTCCTTTCCTTAACATGGTCTTTTTTTTCAGATACAATTGCCAGTTAAGGAGATGGAAGAGGTTAATCATCCACCCAACTGACTGCAAGCAGCCTAACAAATAAGCAGAGATCAGCCCAGAGGCCCTCAGCGCATGTAAATCAGCATCGTTTCATCACGCTTGGAGCTTACACCATCATGCACTCACTCAGGATCTAAAACCCAAATCTGTAAATGAAAATGATGCTAATTACAGTTCACCACCGAGCAGCACTACCTTAATTTTAAGGAAATGAAGGAAACGGGCTTGCTCCGTGACAGTCGATATCATATTGCCATACAACTAACTTAAAGTTGTATAAGTTAGATTATAACTTTTGAAGAAGCAATTATGATTTTATTGCACCCACTCTGCTGATGATTAATGCAGAGAGCCTAGGGGAAAATGCATCCTATCATTTGCTAACATGCACCATAATTATGCATACCTCTCCAGGTACTGTAATTTAGGACTTAAAAAGCAACATTCTGAACGAGGACTGCTGCACTTGTAAAACATTACAGATGTGTTATCATATAAATGAGGTAGCTTTGACATGATAGTGTTCTAATAAATCCTCAGCTAAGATTTGGAGACAAGATATGTCAAAAGCAAAATCCAAACTGTCTCTTAATCTTCTACATAAACTGTTTATTTTTTCTGAGCCCTACAATAATACATGTGTCAAGAAGGCTTTGATGATTTCTAGATTAAAGTACAGTTGGGTTGGATTTTTTTCCCCCTTTACAGGTCATCTTGAGAATGCTCATTTTAGTTAAATTAACTCAGCTATTTGCAGGTTTCAAATGTGAAGCAAAAAAACCCCAGTTTTCCCCAAATTGGGAACTTGTGAGATGAACTTCATAAATAACAAACAAATTTCACTCCATTTCAGTGAAAGTTTTTAAATAGCTAATGCTAAATGATCTGTCAGCCAAAGAGCTTCATTTCAAACCATTTGCAACAAATCCAGAAGAAGAAGAAAAAAAAAAAAAGGCAAAAAACACCCTACTTTGTATACAGTGAGATGAATTTATGACACTCCCCGACTTATGTTCATTCTGTTTATTTTTTATTTATAATCACAATACTGACATGATGTCTCAGCCAAGATTAGGACCCCATTTTGCTTCACAAGATACCGGAAAGGAAGTTCCCCCCTTGCACAGCTGAATGTACAGTCCAAAAAGAGAAGTTTAGGACAGGGAATAGCAGAAAAGCAGCTATATGGCAGGCCCACTCATAGATAAGAAGTTGGGAATAAAACCTGAATTTCTCAGTGTGATCTGAATTAAATCATGATGTTTCTAGGTGTTCCTGATGCTACCCAGCTACATGTCCCTCATAGCCAGGAAAAATGTTGGTTTTCTTTTCAAAGTACACTGCACAGAGCAGATCTCACACACAAAACTGCTCTGGGCTGCTCCTGGAATAAAACAGCAAGGTCCTTCCGGGCTTTTAGTGGGACATTTCTAAAAGCTGCCTTGGTAAGTGTTAGGGAAGGAAGAAAAAAAAAAACAACAACCCAAATAAACAGGAAAGGCAAGATTTAACATAATAAAGTGTGAACAGCAGTTGGATGTTATACCAGCATCTGCTCTAATTATGCTATGTGAGTGGTTCAACTGCATTTTGTGGTTGACTGTGCTGAAAGCCTCCCATAAGTTGAGCTGGTAGAATTCTAGATTTATTGCTATTCAAAATCAACGGCTAAAATCAACATATATGTGTAGTTATTCATTCCAACTTGCATTGTCAGCCATAATTTTTCATCAATTTCATATTTTTTTGCCAAAACAACAACATAAATTTAAAAGCTTTTTAACAATGTGACCACAGATTAAAAAAAAAAAATCCAAGAGAGCTATTCTATTTGATATACTACAAACACCCTAGTTCCCAAAAGCAGATTGTTTTCAGGTGTATTACCCCACTTCTTGTGTCCAGTTCAGATTTTTCAGCCAGCAAACAAAAAAATCTTCATTGTATTCTTCCACTTGCCTGAAAAAAACAACCTAAAGTGAGGAAGTTTTATTATTTTGATTTCAGTTTTCTGAAAATATTTTGTTAATTGTTTGCTATTTGCCTAATTTTGCCTGATGTGAAAACAATCAGATCAAGACCCTTTCTTTTACAATCACTGTTCCTGCAATTGTTCTGGTTGCTGGTAATGTCTTTGTAGAAATAAAGCACATCCAGCTGTCTGAGGTGCTTGTAAAAAAAATTTAGTTTGCCTTCTGTCTTCGACTTTTCAAAGAAAACTGAGTGTACATAAATTCAATATTCACATACATTTCAGACCCGGATAGTTCTCACAACACCTGGTAGTAGGCTCTGAAAATTATTGCTGCTCATTTTTCCAGAAATGCAGCAATCTCTTCACTTCGTGATCTCCTCCTTCTCAGGGAGAAATTAAACCCAGCCTCAGTTTTCTCACAGTCACATTAAAAAAAATTAACATTTTGTAGGGCTATTTAAATATCCTGTCTTGCAGAATCTGTTACCCTGTTTTGCATTGATAAAATAGACCTGCTTTACAGAAAAACTTCTCAGGAGGTTTTTATAATTCTGATCATTTCAATATTTATCTCCAACACTCCAAAGACATAACTGATTACTTCCAATTTGATGTCACATGGAAGACACTGGAAGATTCAGTTTCCTATAATCAGAAAAAGAAGGATTTGCAAACTTCATTAACAATACTGAACAAAAATCAAAGAGGAAGCGATTTTGCCCTGCAGAAAGTGATAGAAGAGAAACAAATGATACTTCTGCTCAGGTCAGCACAGTCTCTAGAGATTTGTGCAAAACCAACTGATATGTGCCTGAGACAAGAAACAACAGGAATCTCAACAGGTGCTTGAACTGGATCCCTGGCAGCCAGCTGCATGCAAAGCATCGCTTCACTGGGTTGAAACAGTTTCCTCAGCACAACTGAATCCTTTCAGAACACCATTTACCAAAAAGACCCAAACTGAGAGATTTGGCTGCAGCAATAGTTGGCCTTAGATACCCTCTACACTTACACCTTTACTGCAGGAAGCTCCTCCAGTTCCAGTTCATCATCAAGGCAGAAAAACTAGATGGCCAAATACTTCGTAAGCTAGCTCTTTTTTGATTATTATTTGGAACAAATACGCAAATTACAGAATTTCAAGTAGAAGTAAATGTTCTCATACTGCAGAGCACGCACTAAAATATGTGCACGCGCCATCACAAGATTTGCTTCTTTACAAATATGGCTGAACTTGTTTCCATAATGGTTTGTGTTTGTTCTCTTCCCTCTTCACATTTAGTTGATGTAAATTGTAGGTTTCATGTGCTCTGAAATGATGTTCACTTCATCAGCATTTCAGCACTATTTTATCTGTATATAAAGATCCATCCTCACCCCTAAAACTCTTCTTCACATTTTTTACCTCAGATTCTTTATGCTTGGTGCAATACTCTTCCAGTGACTTCCTCCTCTGACTCATCCCCACGAACTAGCACAGCAATTTTGTGTGCCACTCAAGCAGGTTCTGCACATGTCTGGTGTTGCATCACTCCCTGTTGGATGATTTAACAGCACAGCATTGCAAGGTAACCAAGATCATCACGACAAGGTTTTGAAAGAAAAGGACAAGTACCCAAAGTTGATTGCACTTACCATTTTTATCACCTTTTCAAACTAAAGAAATTTATCCACCAATGTTTGTGAATTTAAACAGAGCTCCGCTCTGGCTACACTAAATAAAGGAAATAATGTCCTTGCTTTGTGAGTTAAAGAATAAACTGTGTTATGATGGTTCCCAGGGACTGCTGGCTGTCTGGGTAGACTTAAACCAGCCTGAACGACCTGCTGAGGATCAGTGAAGTGCAAAGCTGACCTGGCCACAATTGTGTTGAGTGCTTCTTGGCTACAATTCAACACAAGACTCTATCTCCTCTTAGTGCACGGGTCATATCCTCAAGGCTGCTCTGATGATTGATACAGACATCTGTCAGCATCTCCGGCCTAAATGCCTGACAGGAAAAGTCAATACTCATGATCATGAAATCACACAGAAGTGACAAAGTGAGCAAAACATATTTCTTACACAAGGTGAGATTTCACACCTCCGTTAATCCTTCAGAACCACTTGCAGGGATTTTTCCAGGTGAAGACACGGGTTTGATAAGAGGTGTGAAGCAGACAATTTTACACTGATGTTACTGACAAAGCAACTCTGTATCTCCCTTGCTTGAAATCAGCCTTTGGAAGTCTCCAATAAAGAGAAGAATGGAAAATTGGGAAATATATACTGATGGTAACACAGTGGGATTTTAGTTCTGTCTTCTTCCCCCTCTTCTACAAATGTATTGGTCAATTCAAACATAGTATTGACATTAGATCTACACGTGAGGTGCTGGGCAATCAGAAAGAGCTTAAGTTTTAGAGGGAGGTGCACAAATATTTGTCACTAGTGACTTGTTATATTTCCACTGTAACTGAAATCCAAAAGTTTCAATTTAAATGTCTGCTTCCACAGGGGAAAAGAGAAGAGGCAAAACTGCGGGATGACAAGACAATCTTCCCACTCAGTAAACAATAAACAATAATATATCCCTTATATGCATTTAGGCAAGATGGAGTTCTCTGGTTGCATTGGTGTAGATGGCAAAGGGAGGGCTGGAATTTTGAACCACAGATTTCTCCCTTTGCTGAAGGGAAGCAAATTTTGTGCCAAAACTGTGTTGGATGGTACTTGCAGGAAGCCCCACGTGTTGTTATTTGGACGTGAAGCCATAGGTCAAACATGCATCTTCCCCCATTGAGTAAAAAAGAAAAGCTAGAGTCTTGTAAATCCCAGTACCAAGACTGCCCTACATAACACAAAGTATGAAATGCCTCAGCCAGGCCCAGGTCTGCTCCACAAACACATCTGCAGACAGAGATGCCACAAGATGCCGTGTGAACATTTCAGGAGGGCAATACTCACGAAATCCCCAGGGATCCAACCCCAGCACTCACTGCAGTAAATGTGTGTGAAGGCAGGTGCATTCTTCATTCTTCAGTTTTTGTCAGAAGAGAAAATATAAGCAGGTGGCACAAGCAAAAAGGTGTGTGGGAGCACAGAGCACAAACACTGCCTGCACTGGAGATACCAAAGTAAGAGAAGGTCAACCAACAGTGCGATTTGCCAACACACTTGCACATCTCTGGGCAGAGGTGTAGTAAAAGAACAAAAGCATTTTGGTATTTTTCAACTTTTTCTTTAAAAAGAAACCCAGTCATACTAAGGAAATATCCCACCAGATAACCAAAAGGTTACTCGACAATAACTTCAATTCTCACTCTGACACACTAGTCATTCCCAGTCCTCCAGGAATCTGCTGTATTGCTCTTCTGAGAGTTCTCAGAGTCCCAGCACACCAATGGAAGGTGGTTAAGTTACACAAAAATCTCTGCAGTGTTGCTTAGGAGCCAATCTTTGGAGTCTATAATGAAAATCAACATCTGTGCATTCCAGAGACTTTGAACTTCAGGTGTTTCACACTTCCTGCTACTCAATTTATGGAAAATGCAAATGAAAGTAAAGCAGATAAATGTTCTTTAACAACAGGAGGGTTTTGTTGTGTTTGAAATCGCATTGTTCTGAGGGAGCAGACTAATTTAGCCACTACCCAGGATACCAAAGGTTATGCTCATAGTGGAGACAAAATAGAACCTGCATGTATTTTGATAAGGTTACATCATCAGGACAACAATAAAAGCAGCTTGCCATTTCTGTGCAGACCAGTTTTCAAGCAGGAGGTGTCTTGTACTCCCCCCTTAATAATGAATCAGGCTGAATGACATTTGAAATGGCAATAATTTCCCCAGGAGATGCAGCTGCAATCTTAGTATTTTCTGTTCTTGCTCTCAATCTGATTTCTCTTATCCACAGTATGAGGCAGCTGAGTATAATGCAGGAAACATTATCAGCAACAATGCTACAATTAATGCTGAAAGAAAATGAATATTTGTCTACAGAAGAATAGGTTTTAGAATACCTAGGGGAACTACTGTACTTTGAAAATGAAGCTGTTTTGTGTGTTTATTGAAATGCACTCATATTTCTGTGGTTATACTCTGACTCGTTAACCATATCAAGGTAATAAGTGCATAGGCAGTTTTTACTGTCCTTTATTAAAGCTGTTTACTGAATGCTAAGTAGTTGAGGTCTATTCAGAAAACAGCCTATTTTGCCTGTAATCCACCTACATGTTTCCACACCTCACTTCTTCCATTATTAAGTCCAAGAACTAGAGAGGTCATGATCATTTCTCTCTGATTCAGAGCTGCAACTGCAGAGGACAACCCAATGTGCAAAGGAGTCCTACAGCAGCAATACAGAACCAAATCATGGAAATAGAGTTTTGTTTCTATTATTGTTGGATATGAAGGTGGACAGACACGGTGGTTTCCCATCTTTTCTATCTCAGGGTTCCTTCTTTTCCAGTATTTAAATGCCAGAAAGACTAACAAGTGTCCCATTCAGCTCCCTGATGAGATGGGATAAAGAAACAGAAGCTGTCAGAACATCCAAGCCTACAACCAAGGCCCAAACTGAAAGGTGCTATTAATAGAGAGAAATAAGCAACTAGACTTCAAACAGCTCTGGACACAATAAGGCTTTAGAACAAGCTAATGCCCCCTTGACCATCTGCATATCATCAATCAGGTCATCCAAGAAAAAGATCTATAAATAATCTATCTGACCAATTCTGAAAAGGCTTTTGATACAACCCTTCATAAGTGCAAATGGCCACATTCAGACCACCTTACTTGTGAGCACAAGAGTCATTTGTCCCTACAAAGCAGCTGGTTGGTCAAAAATCTTTCATGCTCACATTTGATTGCATCCACTGAACAGCACAAACAACAAACCACAGTGAGCCAGCTGCAACCCCTCACCAAGACCTGTGAGCACCAGCAGAAGAGCACAAGTCTTGTCCCAGAAGGTCCATTCTCCTGGTTGGAGCGAGGTAACTTGTCCCATGTAGCTCAAATAAAGTATAGTCACATAGTTTTCTGTTTATCCCCTTAATTTGCTATATGAGGACTTATCATTTAAATGATCCCAGAATAAAGGAAGGCCCAAATGCTCCAGGGAGCAGCCCCTCAATGTCTGGAGCATGGCTCTGAAGCACAGTGCTAAGCCAAAATAAGGACGCCAAGTCTGCTTTCAGTGAGTTCTTGTAATGAGCCCTGTCATCCAACCCAAAAATTCAATCTGAGTTCTCAAATCCACCATCTCCTTTGCCTAATATGAACACTAAGGATCACCCCATCCCTTCTCCCCCAGGCCCACCAGACCAAGTCCTACTCCCCAAACCAACAGACAGTTCTTATCGACATCCTGGAGTTGTGGGTCCAGCACTGACAGTCTGAGAACTGCCCGAGACCCTGGAGTACAAGAACGTGATCAAAATCCTCTCTGACATTCTTAAGGAATTCCTAAGGAGGTCTTTAATAATGTAGCCCTCAGGTTAAATAAATATCTTTGATCAACAGGGCATAGTTATTTATTATTCATTTACTTCTACGCAAGAAATACAGGTCACTGCTCAACCAGGCACTGTCACATTCGTTTTTAACTCATCTGGAGATAAGTCCTTATTTATTGGAAATGATCATAATCCCATTGCCTTCAATAGAGTTTCATGAGCTGAAGTCATCAGCTAATCCATATCATAGTTACTAACTGATGATCTTTCTCAAGCAATTAAAGCCGTGTCCCTCAGCTGACATATGGTTTCCTATAAAGAATTCAGAGTTTACATGGGGGATCAGAGGTTCCTCAAAGCGTTATGGGAAGATAATGAAAATCTGAGAATATTTTCTCCATGAATAATTATTTTGGTTTAAATGTTTTTCGCAAAGCCTAAACACATTCAGCATTTCTTCAGTTTGTTTTCAGTAATAATCACCATCTTGATTTTCAGTGGATTTATCCTGGTTCACCAGTATGCTCCACCTATGGATCTGCTCCACACAGTCACTTGCATTTTAGTGGCTGGGCTGATACAGTTTTCTTTCTTATTTGCTGTAGGTTTTTTTTTCTATCCTCATGAGCTAAAATAATAATGAAACTCTACTTAATGCTTGTATTGTTTTCCAAAGACTACTTTTCGCTGAAGTAAGTGTGGGGACAGATTTTTTTTTTTAATGAAATAATACTGTTTACTACTGAAAATATTTAATCATAATTACATTAAGAAACATACATAAAAGCTAAGTAATAAAATAAAATGAGTTGGAGAACACAAAGGGAGGAAAAAAGACAGAAAGGATTAAGTAGAGTCATATAAGGAATAGATTCTATTTAATGAAAATTTCCACAGTGTTCAACATTTTTATTATGGTTAATAGCACTGTGCTTCATTTTGTCTGCAGTAATTGTGTATCCTTAATGAATGGGCACTCTTATTTCCCCATTGAGCACTGACAGAAATTAATAAACCTAATTCTGTAGGTTTAAGTTTAATTCTAGTGAAATATATAAAGCAGTTACATTTTCACTTAGCTACTAACTGGAATAGAAATGGGTTTAAGCTTTTCAGCAGCTTAATAGGGAACAAATTGGGTTTTCTTTTATTTCTTTTTTTTTTCTTCTTCAGTACTTGGGTCTATTTTTGTTGCTGTGTGCAAGAAAGGACATGTCACGGCTGGTGAGGCTGAACCAAGCCTACAGTGAGTGTTGTTAATTTATTTTTTTTTTTTAGTATGATTACTAGACTTTGTGCCAGCCTTGCTGTTAATGATTGGTAAAGACCATCTCCTTGGTTTACACTTTGATAGAGATCAGGAGCCACAGGAAACTTCAGACTGCCATCTAGAAAGCTCAGCTCTCACAGCACTCTGAAGACAAACTTCCAGGTTCATTCCTCACCTGGTCACGCCAGGTT
The DNA here is from genome assembly GCF_036250125.1 of Pseudopipra pipra. Lineage (NCBI taxonomy): Eukaryota > Metazoa > Chordata > Aves > Passeriformes > Pipridae > Pseudopipra > Pseudopipra pipra. The sequence goes on from NC_087562.1 coordinate 4,120,888, forward strand.
GCAAGCACAGAAATAACCCGGAGCCAAGAAAGAACTGGGTGAGAGAATTGGGTGATTTCCTGCCTTCCACCAAATTTCAAAAGAAACAGAGGAGTCCCATCTTGAATGTTATGTGTTGGGGGTACACAGACACATCACGTGAACAAAATCCACACATCTTCCCAGCACAGAACCTCAGCCCTGAGCCCGGCACGGAACAGATGACACTTTCATACAGCTTAGACCCCACAATGTAAAACATTCCTTGATCCCTGCAATGTTCCCTTGCTAGCAGAGGGCTGGGTGTAACAGTTCAAAACTGATACTGAAGTGACTTTGCAGGAAGGTAAATAACCCAAAAGCACAATCTGGAATTCAAGGCAGAATTTGACAGTGAGACCCTGAGGTGCAGCTGCTGCCGAGACCCAGGCAGTGAAACGAATGTGGGCCTTGTTTCTTTTTGGATTAGCAGTTTTTAAAAGAAACTCCAGGTGCTGAAGGGAGCCATTTTAAGAGGCACCACTGAGTGCCTGAAGGACTTGGCATGTTCACTTTTGGAAGAACCAATATTGCGACCACAGGTGGGCAATAGTGAGACAATCACTTTCTAAAATACATCATTTTAGAAACAAGAATAGAAACATCAGTCTGGCATCATGACAAAAGTGTTCTTTGGGGAATAATTATATGGATTCTTCGTATCCTACAGTTTCACTTTAGAGTGGGCCAAATCCCCAGCTGGTTTAGATCAGCAGCTGATTTACTCCAGCTAAAATTCTGGCCTGGTATTCCATTTCTGTTATTACCTTATCTTTTACAGTCCCCACTGTCCTAATTTATCATCTGCGTTAGAAATCGCAGGAGCACAGGAAGGGGTAACCACAAACAAAGGAGCAAAGACAGGGAAAACCGAAGATTAGAGCAGAGCCACGTCACGGGCTCTTCTGTGCCCCCATCTGTCCATTTTTCCAGACCATGGGACTGAAATATAGTTGAATCATACGTAAGGATGTGGAGGAGGCAGTGAGAAGACAGCCAGAGGCAGGAATCAGGCAAGCAGAGGGTTTTGAAGTCATTACATGAGAAGACGTAGGAGGGCAACAGGAGAGAAGATGAAGCTGGTGGTGGAGGAGGCTGAACTGTGCAGAAGCCACAGCAGAGGACATGAGGCATGGGCAGGGTCAGCCTGGGAGCTGGGCAGATCCTCTGTTCCTCCTTCCACTTTGAGTTTGACAAGATGTACCTACTCAACCACAAACCTAAAGGAAGGTCACATAACCCCGGGTACGCAAAAAAAAACCACTGCAAAGAAAGTTAAAGAGCAATTATAGGACTTCCTCCTTCTCTTTAGGCTCTAGCACATGGAGCTGGAATAGACTCTGAATTCAAGAGGAGTTGTTCCAGAGAGAAGTGATGTGCTGTTGCACGTTTTCCCAAAAGCAGGCTTTTCCCATGCACCCCCTCCCCAGGAAAGGGCAGCTGCAAAGCCTGCCCTGAGCTGGCTCTGCCAGTTTCTCCCCGTTCTGTAAGCCTCAAAGGTTTTCAAGTTAAATATTTTGTGAGAGATTAGCGACGAAAAGAAACAAACACTTACTAAGCAGCAACAGGTAACACCCTGCAAGGCAACAGACTCTCTTAAAGCCATATCCCAGTGCCTCCTGCTCACACAACCTGTATCTCACAGTTCATCAACTGTGCTGCTCATGGGAATGAGAGGAGTAAGGCAGGGAATTCAGGAGCATTCTGTGCGGCCACTCAGGGCTGCCCAGTACCACCCTTGGGTGAAATAATGTGGTTTAACGCTGTCTAGTCGAGATCCTGGGCCCAGGGAGGGTAATTTGCAGATCCAAACGTCTGCAAATGGCCATCAGTATTGCAGAGAGGGCTGAGGGGAAATGCCAGGCATTTAGCCACAGACTTCACTCCAAGGATGCCCTGCTCAGTCTAGAGGAAAGTGTCCTAACCATGAAAGAGCTGAGTAGCAGGAATTGGTAACCACAACTTTCTCATGAAAGCCATGTAGAAAAAAATTTACTTTTCCCAAAGAGTACCTGCCTAGCGTCTGCTGTCTAGAGAAAAACATTTTAGGTTTTAGGCATAATTTTTTTCAGATGTTTTCACACCATGATGATTTAATTATTTTTCCCTGATCAGCTAAATAGTTATTTGGTTAATGACAAATAGCTAACAGCTTCATTATAATAATCCATATATGAAAGTTGAGGTTACATCCTTCACTTAGCCAAAGAAATGCATTTTTCTCCCCCGTTCCCATCACTGCTCCCATTTGTAGCAGACTAATAAAGATGTCCTGCTGCACCAGCCACCCTGTCAAGTAACAGGGTTGAATTTCCACCCATTTTTTCTAATGGAAAACTAGCAGGCATATACCTCTGCTGTTTACCTACTTTACTGGTGTCCCAGAGGACACATACATGTTTAATTTGGAGAGCATATGCATATAAGTTATTATTATAAACTGGGGTTTCATACTTGAATTTTACTTTTTACTTGTGTCCCATCTTTTATGCTTGCCTTTAAAAACAGAAACCTAGCATGCCATGTTCTATTTAGAGAACTGAAGGAACAGCACAGGTGCAATGGAGACTGGATCTACCAGCTGAAATTCAAGTTTGTGCACTGTGACTGATTTGCCATCACTGACAGGACCTGACAAAGAAAACACTGGCTCCTGTTCCAGAGCTGCACCTCCTAAAGATCTGTGCAATTATATGAAATTAATATCTCTTCCTTTCTTTGGACAAAACTGCTGTTTCCCCAAGGCTGTATTTCAATCCATGTCCTACACATTTCCCAAGCAATGGAATATTGACATGCAAATCTGACAGGCCTACTCCTTGGTGTGCCACATTTACAATCTGCCCCTACATGTTGCAGATCAAATTCCACCACCTAATATACAATTTTCACCCTCCTGATTACACCAACACCCAACACCCGCAGGAGACACAGCTCTCCTGCAGCCACAAGGCTCTCTCAAGAATGAACTACCTGCTCCAGACACAGTTGGGGGAATGGTGCATCACCTCCTTCCCTCCCTAATTTTTAAATCGACTTTAATCACAGCAAAACTCTCAGGCACACGTGTCAGCAGTGCTGTGAAGCTGTAGAGGATTATGTTCCTGGGCTAACTATACACAGCACTGGTGACCTGAGTTTGAGCAGAAGCAATGTCTGAGCCCAAATGCATGTAATGACATCATAATTACAGAGGGAGGGTCAGAAGGCATCCAGAAAGGAAGGAGGAAGAGGAGGAGACAGGCAAAGAGGGAAATGATAAAGGAATATTGTCTCAAGTCATCACAGAGAATTAGTCCACAGGATAACGTCCGTGCATTACAGGAAAGCTTATTTGTTCTTTCTGGAGCTCTTGGGTCACATCTCTGCAGCTCAAGGAATGGCTTGTTCTCCACTGCAGTATCAGCTCCTTTGACCAAGGCAGGAACAGCAAACTCAGATTTCAGCCTGAGCCTTACCCAGCTCTCTTTGCACAGAAGAAATATAATTAAGGTATATGGCTCTGAGAGCAGAAGGATGAATGTGGATAATACTGGTTGAGCACTGAGAGGTGGAAGAAGTATTTCACCTGTTTTCCTCCCCCATGATCTGTTTTCCTCCCCCATGCATGCTACAAGCCCTAAACTACATAAGCCACAAGCACCATGGGATCCAGACTTTGGAATCCTACATGGTTATGTTTATTCTCTTTTTGGATCTTTTGTTTCTTTTTTTTTTTTTCACTAAATTTAAGTAGAAATTGATGTTTAACTCCAGGAGCACTTGAGGACATGCCATGAAGGCTATAGTCTGCTACTGTTCCCAGAACAACATATTTCAAGGAGGGAACAAAACAATCAATGAGGTAGCCTGACATGAGACAGTCTGGAGGCCCCACATTTGGTTTAGTGTTCATGACAACAATAATTAGCCAGGATTAATCATCATAATGTTTTTTTAAAATTTAACTTGCAAGTGCAAACCAGTTAGCTCAGGAATTTTGCCACCAGAATTTTAGCTCCAGTGCAGTCCACAGTGATCACACTAAAAGCCTCACCTCTTTAATTAATCTTCAATGGTTTAAATAAAATAAGTTGGTGGGATCACTGACATCTACAAGACCGGACCAACACTGCTTAAGTCACCTGGTCCAAGTGGGGACTTCACATTTAACAATAATTCCCAGTAGACTTTTCCTCCTTGAACACCTTCAACTGCTGCATGAATGCAGAAGTTGTTGCTCTTAATTGTACAGCAGAGTACACACCAGGACCATCATGAGAGGCTGTGAACACAAACCTCTCCTGGGATCAACGGCAGCTGATGGCAGGGCACTTCAGCACAAAAAAAGTAGCCTCTCTTCTCTTCACCCCTATCTCATTTTATTCCCTGCCACCAAGTCTGCATTTTATTAAAGCAGAAGAAACATTCAAGCCTTCTTTATGCAAAGACTCCTCTGCACAAGAAGGAAAGTTATGGTGTTTAATTTAAACTCTTATTTTAAACAACAGTCTTTCAGGTATAAACACAGATGCCCATGCTAACACTGAAAGTCACTTATATTAGATTAAACAAATAGTCAACATCAACTACTACTAGGCACTTCAAGCCTGAGCAAGTAAACTCTTATTTAAATGAATCATTGGGTCATTTTAATCAGTTAGGTGGCCTAGCACAGGAATGTCTGCCGTTCCTTTTGGTTTCAGGAGTTTCCCTACCTGCACTCATTGCTACCAAAATAATCCCTCTGCTCCACCCAGCTATTAGGCCCTAATTTGTCAAAATCCCTGAACCAGAAAGTGAACTTTAGTGGGTGACAAGCCCCTTGGAAACTGAAGGATGACTCATGATCCTAAACCTGTGCTGCTGGCTTTGTATTCTTTGTCATTGATAGGCAATTTTAATGACGCAGATGAAAGTTATACAAAGCACTGAATATTACTCAATAAATGATTGCCAGCGTCCTACAGAGGCATTTCCCAAATAAAAAAATGTATTTGAAGCACCAGGGGCTTATTAATTCACTGGCTGTTACTTTATCCTACCATGGGATAAGCTGGAGCAGAGGTGTAAGAAGGAATCTCAGCTCCTGTTATTAAACTGTCTGGAAGTGGAAATGTCCCAGAGGAGGGCACTTGGTTCCCCACACCCATTTACATATACACACACCTTATGTGGCATGTGTTCAAAGCCTCTGTTCACAAGTGGCATGTTGGCACAACTGGGAAGGTGCAGCCTCTTCCTAATTCAGGTTCTGTCATTTGTGTGTCCCTCAAACTTCTAAAGGTCTTTGCTCCATCTGGGAGAAGCTGTGGAGAAACGGACAAAAAGGAGCTCCAGAATGAAAATCACTATGCAAGAAATGAAACAAAAGAAATCTGAACACACCTGGAATAGCAAGGCATGGCAGGAAACAGCAAGAGGATGCACCATTCTCTCCTTCTTCCAGAGTTTCAGGAAGGTTGTTGTTTTGTTCCTCATTTTTATCCCTGAAAGAGCAAAGAACTCCTTTATCACAAAGCATAATACTATTGAAAATATAACTGATAGAGCTTGGAAAGATGTGAATTACAATATGAGATACACAATTGAGAGCTTCCTTTGGGGATGGAAGGTCATAAGGACGTTTAAGGTACTTGAGTTTTAAAAATATCTAAAATTTCTCTTCTTCAACCCTTGGCTAAGGTCTCCACAACCCCGCACCTCAGTGATGACAGAGGATTCAAGGTGCACAAAGGTATTCAAGGGGGATGAATCCCTACAGGAGCATGGCCATTGATATCTCAGAAAACAGAAAAGGTTCTAGAAATAGATTTTGTGGAACCACTGTACTTTCAATGCAAAAAAAATGCAGAAAAGAGGAAAAGTACATCAGAATGAAGTGATATTTCTGTCAAATAATACTAACAAAGGTCCAGGAGATGTTTCTGATTTCCTGCACGGCCTCAGTCAGGACATTTCCCTCACCCCTTTTCCCATCATTAAAACCAAGGGAAATGTGTAACACAAGTGCAAAGAATTCTTCAGTCATAAGCAGTGGTTGGGGCTGAAATTTCCCCTTTTCAGGAAGAAGTGAGCTGTGGAAAAGCTTAAAAAGAGGGTTATATTTTAATCACACTTAAAAAAAGGAAACGGCAGGCAGGCTATCTATTCAGTGGGAATGCAACAAAAAAACAATTGTCTTACAAGGGCAATTGAAAATCAAAGTGAATGAGTATTTATAGCAACTGAACTGTTTAAAACAACAAACTGAAACTGCAGCACCAACTACTTCACAAAGTCATATTCTTGAAGAAGGGGGGAAAAAAAGATCAAAGATCTGCAGGCAGCCAGCTCTGCATACAAGTGGCTTTATCAGCTCTTGGCTGTGTTAAAGGGAGTCAGGCATCCTGAAAGAGAAAGCATTTAATGAGGTGATGAACAACACTTTCTTGGCCTTAATTATAAGGATAGGACTAAGCAACAATAATTGCAGGATAAATTATTGTCAAGAGATATTTCCAAACAACAACAAAAAACCCCATGTCATTATCAAACAATTATTTTAAGTCTCATTTACATATAAAAAAGAATAAGTGGAATAGTCCTCTTTTTCTTTTCCATTTGTGGGGGTGGTGGAAATTTTCAGGGTGGTGCATGGGAATTAGACGCACTACACCCAATATTGCTAATGACAGATTAATTCTCTGCAGATCACTCTGGGAATTGTACATTTGTATCCAAGAGCAGAATTCAACACAAGAAAAACTCAAATCTCTGTGATGTGCCCCCAAAGAATCACATGTATTTAATAATAGGAACAGAAGACCAACTTCCTCACAAAGTAGCTTTTGAACGAAACGGCAGAAAAGTTCCATTTAGGACAGAGAGAATTAAGCTTTAGGTCTAGTAAAGTAGCTGTGCACATAAGCTACTCAGACCTTATCAGATGAGCCTTTTAAAAGCTCAGATAAAAGAAATGAGATGTATACAGTAGCCTTGAGTCAAATAGGGTTTCAGGAGCCAACAAGTGTATGTCATACGAATAGAGACAAAATGAGATCATGGCAGTTGCTCTGGGGCATTTATCTCAACACCACTTTGTGCCTACAGCTCCCAAGCAGTGGAAGATCAGGAGGTTTTTGGCATTAGGAGTGGTGCAGAGCCAGGTCTTCTACTTTCCCACATTAGCAAACGGAGCAAAGAACCAGGCAGATGTTCAAAACGGTTCCTGCTTAGCTATTAAAACAAACACTCACATTTGCCAAAGAGCCCAGAAGAATACTGGTTGCCATTGGTTTCTGAACTTTGTTTTTTTAATCCAGCTGCTTAAATCTGCCATTACCAACTAGTCATTCTGGGTGGCTAATCCAGAGTCCTGATGAAAAGATGGATTTTTTTTCAGAAGTTGGAGGAGTTTGTCTCATGGAAAATAGAGTCCCTTAGAATTGCTTTTAGTTATCCCTCAAAAAACTGGTTGTACCAAAGAACTGTTTGCTTTGAAAAATGGCAATCTTTCTGTCATGTATATGTACTAAGATAAATTAAATATATACAGTGGTTGTGGATAGAGCACCTACAAGGAAACCAAATAAAATAAGGTTATGACATTTTAATGTCTTGCAGGTATTTTGGCAAGTAGCTTACCCACAAACAATGAATATCAGTTATGCTTAGAACAGACTAGCATACTATCATTTGAATAAATACAATTAGACATCTCATTTCTTTCACAAAAAAAAAAAAAGTATTACACAAATCTGGGTACCACCAATGTTTTTGCTTTGGTTTAATCCAGACAATGGGGGCAGTGATAAGTATTACTGTTCAAGGAAAGCTTATTTTTCTTCTTTTACAAAACTCTGATAGATTTAGCCAACTACTTGAAACATCCAACACTTTTTTCTAGAAAACAGGAATTCATCAATGTCTTTTCTACCACAAAATTATGACAGCAAAAGCATAATTTGGGCAACACAGGCTCTATCTGTGCCTGTTTTATCAGGTACTAGAGATCCAAAAGCCGATTTTCAAACTGGATAAAGACAAAACCATTTTAGACATTTCACCCGTTAGTAAACAAAATGCAAAATCCATTGCATAAATTAGACAAGTAGTTTTCCACTTTTATTTCAGAGATATTTTGAAGTCCACAGACTACTCCAAAAGAATATACACAGAAATATGGCAAGAGCAGTATTCAGTAGGCTTGGATTTGCTGTAGTTAAGTCTGTCAGATCTATAAGAAAAGCTCCATTAATTTAAAGCCCTTCTCAAACACATGGCCCCAGCTCACAGCACAGAGAAATGGGTGTGTAAGGTGCAAACAACTGAGAAAAAAGTCCTGAGATTCTATAAATGGTTATAGAGCTGCAAGGTAATAAGACACAGGCAGTTTAATCAAAAGTCAGTAATTTCCAAGATTCTGGCCAAATCAGTGGGATATGATTCAGACTCTAGATACTAATTACTTACAACTGTGATGATTTTAGTGACAAGGACAGAATAAATATGTATTTCTTTCTACTACTTTGCTTACTGACATGAGATGGCACACTAGCAGCTTCATTTCTGCCCTTATTGTGCTCATTGTAAATTAAAGCCTTGGCTCGCAAAATACAGAGAAACGCACAGTTCTTATTTCAAAAGCTCCCTCTAGCTTCTCCTAACTGTTCATTACCAGAGTTTTCCTGATGATCTGCTAGAAAAAGCAGCTTAGAGTCAAAGGTGGTCTCATCAGTCTTAGAGAAACACAGGCGCATATTGTATAACCAATTTCAAGTAGGTTTTTAATTTGTAAAAGCCACACAGTTAAGATGACGTTACAAACCCACCCCCTTCTTTTGATTCAAGATCAAAGAGATTTTTAGAAAAGTGACATAACCCTTAGATGTCCCAGAAAACCACATTTGCCACAATTAACCAGCTTCAGTCTCCAAGCCTCAGACACACAGAGGAGCTGGAACAGCGTGTTCGGAGCAGCGAGGTTTTATTGCAGTTGTGGGCACGTTTGGAATAAACAAGCGCAGGTCAAGTTCCCCACGGCTTCGTTCCAGCCTACAACAACCAGGGGCAGATGGTCAAAGGGAGCTCAGAATGACTGATCTGGGATTGCATCACCAGGTCTCAAGGCAGTGCAAATCAGCACAGCTCTACTGAACCCGCTGCGGTCCCATTGATCTGCGCCAGGGAGCATCCGATCCATCGATTCCAAACACGGTGGAGGCCGGTGACACAGCACAGGTGAAGTGCTCAGATGCAGTGATACAGATGCTTCTCTTCATCCAGGGACAAACTAAACACTCTGGTGACTGCCCTGGGGTCTGACATAGTAGAAGCAGAAAGAAATGCAATGATTGAGATTCTACAGAAAGAGGAATTAAGGAGGTGGGAAATTCGAAGTAGGCTCTACCTGCAAGCCATCCCGGAGTACTCTCAGCCAGAAGGCTACCTCAAAAATCCTGCATACAATGGCCTCTGATAAAACTTGGAACAAGGTACCTGGTTTCAGAGATGCCTAAGGTCTACTCATTCTTTACCATAAAACTATTAAAGAGCAAATAGATGCCACCACATGTATTCCAGAAAGATGAAATGGGAAACCCATCGAAAAGACGGCACATAAATAATGTAAACAGATGAGGGTGTTAAGTAATCTTCCAAGAACGTGGATAACTCCTATGAGAGAAAGGTGGTGCTTTAAAATTATCTTCATTATAAAAGAAAAAAAACAGTTTGCTGTGGATTATCCATAACAGTTGCATTCAAACAACAAAGGAGGGCTTTAGCTGCAATGGCTGCATGTCAGCAGAACAGAAGAGGACACTGGAAGTGTGGAAGAAACGTGTAGTACAAATGCACATCTAACACTGCCCATGGCTTCAGAGGCAAAGCAGCACCATGAGCAGTCACCTTCACTGCTCTCAGGCACCAGGCTGAATCCCAGCACGTAGGCAGAGCACACACACAAGAACATATCACAGAGATCAGTCCCAGCGTTGCCAATCCCAACTGGGTAGGAGCCTCACTCCTACTGATAATTCCCTTTTATCTTCAGCAGTAGAGCACATGCTTTTAGAGCCAAAGTCCAGTTCCACTGTTACGGGTGTATGAATAGGAAAGATTGTGGCTACTCAGAAAGCATATACATAACCTTCTATAGTACCCTCTGTTCCTGCAGCACGTACGGGCTGATATCCATAGATATCAGATCAAATAAAGACATATCAATCCAGCAGCTGCTACTGCCCACTCAACCACCACCCAGGGACTGGACTAGAAACACAGATACCTTTAGAAGGAAATGGAAATAAAGGGGAATTTCAGTCATTTTGCAGATTATCACCAGAGGAACTATGGCCCACATCTTGTGAAATGCTGATAGAGATGAGTAGCAAATAACGCACAGTCTCCCATATTCTTTTCATATATTTTAACTTCATCCTATCTTTCTGCACTTTTTCAGAGATCTAAGATTTCACAGCATTAAAGCGCTCTGTGTGCTATCGGAAGGGATAAAAAGACACATTATGAGTTTAAAAACTGAGAATTTCATGGGAGAGTTAAAATTGTCACTAAGGGCACACCAGAAAGAATTACTGATTTTTCAGACTGCTCTGACATCAAAGGATTAAATAAGAAAACCAAAGTCTTTTATAAACTCAAGCAAACGTACAGACAATGTCAAAGCTATTTGGTCACAAATTGGAGCCATCATTTTCACTTTGAAGGTCTGCACAAGAAGCTATTCTGCACTGGAACTGCCACAGAAATTGAAGGGAGAAAATGAATGGGACAAGGGAAATATGGACTTACAGGTCTGAAAGAGTGTAAAGTGCTATGTAGAAGCAATATTTATATGAGACACCTGAATGCTAAAGACTTTATTATTGTCCATCACCGACTGTGATATATGGGCTGTGGTTGTCACACACATGGAAGGACAAACCTGAATTGGATTGCCCTCTGTGGAATGAAACTGTTTGTCCCTTACAGGCAATTATAGTTCCTCCTCATCATCACTGGAGTGATCTCACACCCCTCTTTGTTCAGTGGCTATTTGTGGATGCAGGAGAGGGTCCATCACCTAACAGAGCTGGTAAGAAAGCACAAATTATGAAAACATCAAGTCCCTATTCTGCAACACGCAGAGGACTGAAACCAAACTGGACGGGGGTCAACAATAAAAGCAGATCAGAACAGTCTCAGTTTGTCTTGACTTTGTAAATTGCTCTAACTGGAGATTTGTATGAAGACCACCTGCCAGCCTAAATTCAGGGGGCTCACTTGGGAAGGAAGCTCTGAGGGTCCCACCTGGGACAGATCCAGACCTTCAACTTCTGCAAGATGACCTGCCCCAGCAATCTCCACTTGCATCTCTCAGTCTTCACTGTTCTCATAGCAAATTACATGGTTTTGCCCCAGCACGTTACAGTTACTACTGCAATTACTTACAATAACTCATAATCATGAAGACAGCAAAAACTCTGTTAGAAGAGAGGAGATGGAAGAGGAAACTCATGCTCTGAGTTCAACAGAACTGACAAACATCTGCTATCAGGAGTGCCATGGAAGAGGCCATTGGTAGGAGTAAGTAGCCATGAGTCTATGCCACCTGCCACCAGAACTCAGCATCAAATCCATCTGTACACACACAAATATCCAGCAAATTTCTTCTCTAACCAGGGAAAGCAGTGGGTCCATTTAACTGATTACATTCCCCAGCATTGGTCTTTTAATGTATTCCTCTCTAAAAACATTTGCTGTATGTATACATTTCCATTTTCCTGGAGATTTCAAAAGAGTTGGCATTGTTAACTTTGAATATTGCTAGTTAATTGTGGGCAAGAAAAGACAAATTATGAGCAGGGGAACTGTTCTGGGAGGATTTAGTGTATTTGAATAATTTAGACCCCTGCCGTTAACGTGACAGGATTGTTTTTCTCTTGCAGTAGCCTGCTGCTACAAGAATTAAAACTGTCATGGCAGGCTACAGCTTGGGCTAGGCCTTAGTAATGAGCTTTATCAGTCAATAAATGATTTTATGCACCAAATTAAACTGTAAATTTGGTTTAGGTGGTAAATATTTAGAGAATAAAGATATCCAGCTAATGAGGAGGACTGGGTGGGGGAAAAAATGTAATGCAAATGTCAATCCTTTAAATCTTTGGTAGGCTAAAGCTCTGCAGAAAGTTTACTGCTACTGCCTCCTTTGTTTTTCTTATCTTTTTTTTTTTTTTGCCTTTGTAAACAGCAAGCGAACAATATCTCAACTGTATTTACAGATGCTGGAGAAGGAGGGAAAGATTTTTGTGGGGTATTTTTGTGGGGCCACAATTCCATGCACTCACTTGACTCTGGGACTGAAGCATTAAATGGCCTCACGTTGAAAGCACTTGTGCAAGAGAGGCATCGTACATTGCTCCTGGCTCTAGTCCCCACCTCTAAGCCCACCTTACAGGAAAAGATGTGTTTGGTCCTCAGCTTGCAGCAAAAGGGAGCAGCAGCAGCAACCAGCACAGGCAACCAGTGTAAAACATTCCCCTTTCAAACAGGAGACTTCTTCTGACAAGGTGACCTTTCGGCTCCCGAGTTTCTCTCTCCCTCCCTCCCAGCTCACCCAAATCCTGCACTGCTCCGTGGCCCACCCTCGAGGGCACGTGCACAGAAAGGGATTCTGAGAACACCAATCGATCAACAGGAGCAACATGGCTTTAAAAGGCACATCTGGATTAACGTGGATGAAAGAGCCTGAGCAAATCAGCTGCATTTGTTCAAAGGTCAGGTGATTAGCAGTGTGCTGTTTCAAAAGCAGGCAGGGAAACACTCTACCAAAAAGGCCAGTTTCCAAGACGAGTCCTTGACTTCCAGCTTTGCTCCAAGGACTATTCTTTCTCCAGGGAAGGTCTGGAAAACTTATTAATTTTGGCAAGGGCATTTATTATCAAGATGAAAATTTTGCATGTAATTTTTTTTCTTTTTTTTTTTTTCTCTGGCCAAAAAGTCAGCTTTCAGAGAAAAAACAGTATGGGAAAAAATGTCAGTCAGCTCCATGAAGAATTGCTGGAACTCATCCTAAAGCTGGGAGTGTTAACCTTGCTGTCTGTTATTGGTTTCTAACGGTAGCAGCAATTTTTTTTGTGATTTCTGCTGGATCTGTTATTCTATACTTTCTGACAAGAAAAATATATGCAGCCCCTGATAGAACCTGTGAAACAATGGCTTTATTTATGCCTTCCAGGTGACACTGCCAGATGGTAAAATCTCATGCAAACAAAGCCAGAAGTGCCTGTACACTATGTAGGGCTAACACAGAACCTACTCCAAGCCAGAGAAACCATCTCCTTTCCTGAGAATCAACAAGAGAACCAAGAATCAATTCCAGAAACTCCACTTTGAGCTAGTTCCAGGCTCAGACACAGCACAGTGCACAGAGACAAAACACAGAGAAACCCCCCAGCACAGAGCCCCCAGGCTCTGTGGCCCTGCACTGAGGGAGCTCCTTGCTGATGCTCAGGTCAAGGTTAGCCTTGACCTTTTAAAAACCAGTTGATAAGGCATAGAACAAAGACTGCAGAAGGCTTTAAAGCAAAATTTAAAAAGGACACAGTCACATACTGAAAGGAAATTGAGCCACAGAATACCCTAGTAAAACTCAGCCGGACCCACACATTGTACATCCAAACAATATGCTATTAAGTGCAATAAATCCAAACAGCACCCTGGAGATCTGTTTGGAAGATCAGAATATATATTGGGGATATAGTATGGAAGGCTGTTTTTAACATGAAATCTGTTCAATTGCAAGCTGTTGATGTTAACTGTTTCTTTCGAGACCCAATATACTAATGCAGTTTATTTACACGGCAGAGAACAAAACTTCATGTATCACCTTCTCCATGCCTTTCTTTGATTAGATTGCCTCACTTTAATTACTAAATTCTGTTAAAGGACTTTCCACACAGATGTAATTTTATGCAGGTGTTACCTGGTGTAATGAAACCAGATGTTTCCATCGGAATAGGGCTCCCTCATCTGAGATGTGTGTGCTGCTATAGCCTGATTTGTATATCCATCAGCTCCAACTGGAAAAAAAATGCAGTTGGGGATGTTAACCGAGATCAAACTGTGAGTACAGAATGGGTAATGCCACCTGTTGTCCCCTGTTACGTGCAAAAGTCTTCCATTTGTACACAACTTTACTTTTAAATATCTCCCCCTATTGTTCCCATTTTGATTAACCCTGCAGGCTCTTTTGCAAAGCATTTAGGAGCTTGGTGTGCAGAGACATGGATGTATGCATGGAAAAGGGAAGTCTGTTCTTTAGTGAACACAATCTTTCCACTGACATTTTAACCTCATATACTTTATACAATCCATGAATCTTTCTAACTAATTTCTACATTGGACTAGAACGTTCTTGGCTGGTTATGGAAGGAAACAAGATATATTTGTTGAGGTACACCAGTAGCAATTAAAAGAAACCCAAACTCAAAAACCTTCCTATTGTAAAAAATCTTATTATTATAAAATCATGACTGGCCAAATGGCAGACTAAAGGCTTAAAGTGACAGAAGTGCCACTGAGCAGCAAGACAAAGAGAAGAATCAAGCCCATATCACACCTAAGCTGATAGCAATTCTGGAGGAGTATCTGTAACACTCAAATTTTGAATAATTTTTCTGACTAACCCAGTTCATCAAACACACCATGGTCAGAGAAGCTGTTACACACCAACCAGCACTGTCTGACACTGGGAGAAAAATCCTCACCATCACACAGAGGTAGAACCCAGGGAATCAGCAAGGAAAGTCTCTGACAGTTCCAAACTGCCACAGAAGGATTGTGATGAAATATTCACATTTCGACCCAAAAGGAGCAGACCCAGCCCCAGCTGGCTGGGTCAGTGACTCCAATTGGCAGTTCCAACATGAGCCCTCTTCAGATTTCTCCCCATTGTTCTGTCAAGCCCTGATGCTGCACAGACAGCACCAGCCCAACCCTGGGACTCGAGCTCATGGGACTCCAAGCTCTGAACAATGAAGAACGAGGGGCCCATGGGCACTGGCTGAAAGTTCAAAACTAACAGCTAACAAGCAGTGGCACAAAAGCCTTGCCAACCAGACAGCTCAAAACGGCCAAGACACTCATTCTTTTAATTAGTTAGTCCTTTTAATATTAAAAACAAACAAATAAAGATAAAAATATTCAGAAATTACGCTGCCCTCCCCTCCTCTCCCATCTGTATTCTCCCACGAAGCTTTAATCCTTTTGTGAAGTACACAGGCATTTGGTGGGCACATGAAGGCCAGTCTGCAAGGTGGGCTCTTGGACATCAGGAGGACACACAGCAAACACAAGCTTGCACAAGCACACACACAAAGCCATTTTATATTGCTAGGCTCCAAACCTCCCTCTTTACTATTGCCTTTTTCAATAAATTAATTTTTAATTTGTGTTGTTTTCAGGGTTTTTTTAGGGTGGGTGAGGAAAGGGAAGATACAGGCTAGTCAACTAAACTACTGTCTGCCCTCATTATTTCAATTCAGGGACTGACAGTACAAGACTTAATATTACAATAAAGCAAAACTGGTGTCAGCAAAAAAAAAAGTTTCGATGACACACTGATATGGAACACTATGATACACTGGTAAAAACTATGTGAAAACCAGAAACACATAAGACTGCAATTTAATCTTTTTATTTGAAATATAAATATTGTTACTATCAAGCTTGACAGTATAGAAAATGTGTGCCCTGCAGCCTTCTGACAAAACAAAATTTATATTTAAAACTTCCTGAAATAATGCCTTTCATATGTGGAGTTTTGTCACATTGCAGCGGCTCTGAGCCTACCTTATGGTCCTGCACCTTTAATTATTTTATGCCTAGAAGACACATTTTAAATAGAAGAGGCGGGTTACAAGAGTTTTGACAGCTGTGGATGATTAAAATACTGACAACATGCACTGTATAAAATTCCCTGAGGTTTTAGCTGGGTACTCACGCGAAAGTTAGCGATTAGATTCCCTCCCCCCCTGCCAAATCCCACCAGCATGAAATGTTCATATCACTGGCCTGTTACCCCCTTCTCTTTTTGGGGCAATGCAAACCTTTTTTTTTTTTTTTTTTTTTTTTTTTTTTAATATCTCAAGGCCACATACTTGAAAATTGGTCAACAAATTTGATTTAGTAATCTGTTCCCGTTTAACAAATACACAGCCAGGTTTCATGACCAGCTGTTCTGTATCACTGCATGAATGGAGGGAAGGGAAACCATTTAAAACCTATGAATGGTTTTAGGTTTTGTTTTCACCTGCCCCCCACCTTTACAAGAGTGTTATAACTGGTGCTAATTTTCTGGCCTCTTGACCTACATGTTTGGGTTGTGCAAAACATTATATTAATAGGGGAAAAGAGTGTTCCCCAGTTCAGAAAAACACTAAAGTGCATTCTTAACCTTAACTCTGGCAGCTGCCTCCTGACTTCATACACTTGAGTGCTTTGGATAAACTGGGATTCTACCCCTCAAGTTCTTCAAATTAAAAGCTGCATATGAAATAATATTAATTACACTGACCTTGAGCTGTGCCTACGGCTATGTCAGTCTGTCCCTCCTTTATTAGATTTCTGGCTAAGGGGTCAAAGGAATTCTAGAAGTGAGTCACCTCCAAAAAATACATGAGCAATTGTAGAGTCAGACTATCTGGATGTAGGCATAAATTACTGGCTATTTTTATTATTTTTTTTTAATTCCTTTAAACATTTCAAAATGCAAGAAAAGACAGTGAAGGAAATCTTATCACCCAAAGTGCAGACTTATCATGTGGATACTGCTTTAAAACCCAGAAGAGAGGTTTGTGATAAGGTAAAGATGGATTTGGGATAAACCACTTTCCACCCTGATGGTGGGAAAGCATCTCCTCCTTCAGTCCCATGAAGTTCTCTGGCAGAGGTGAAGTTTAAGGATAAATGGGAAAGAATAAATGCAGTGCTCTAAGTAAAGCAGAAATGATCCAGAGATATTGCAAGTCAGAAAGAAAAAGCAACAGCAAGTCTGGTGTCATGGAAAATGCAGAAAGAAACTCCCAAGTGCCACACTGAACAAGGGGGAGAGGGTGCAAAATCCCATCGATTCAACTCAAACACTTCTAATTTTGTTAGATCTTACAGAGCAGCTATTCCACCAGAATCAATGGACTTTGTGGTGCCAAACATAGCACCTACTGCCAAGCAGCACCTGAAGGAACATGGTGGAACTGAGACTCTTTAACTTGTGTAACAGACACATACATTTATTTTCTCTGGATGCAATAACGACTTCCCTGTTGGCCTCCATCCCTGAATACCACCAGCTACAGTGACATCTCAGTGAGTGCAGGGGAGGGCTGAGCAGAAGCAACACTGCTGGAGCACCATCTCTGCCAAAGGAGATGTTACATCAGTTGCCCTGTCCACCTGCTTTTTGTTTCTGTTCAAGTTCTTAATAAAGCAAAAGAATTAAAAGCACAACCGGGCGTCCTTGTCTTCAAATCTTCATTGTTATAGATGGGACACTGCTGGGTATTTTATGGCTGGTGCTGTTTCCTCAGCAGACACTTCCCAGTACAGATGTGCAAGCACTGGTCTGTGAAAAACAGTGACTATCAGAGCAGTTCAGCCACACAACTCAGCTTTCTGGCTCCTCAGTTTGTGACATTTATCACACTGAATATTATTGGTTGAATCATCACTTTCCAACTGGTTTTGGATTTTCATAATGCACAGCTTCTAACGCACACACTGATCTGTTCAGGGTCTGCCTCTCATCTTTCTTTGCACAAGTAGTTACAGCTTAGTATTTTTGCATCCAATTATGAAGAAAGATGAGAATGAAATGGGAAATAGAAAAGTGACAGGTAGAATTACAGAACAAAATGGTATTGTATGCTTGCTTGATGCTAATTGCTTTTCTTAACTATTTAAAAACCGTAGCATAGCATAAAATAACCCATAGGTAGTGGCCTACCAGCCATTTCTGACATGTTTTTAGTCAATTTAATCAACTTAGTGGCAGCTCTAATACATTTTGGCTGCTGAGGATCTCAACAAACTTAACACGGATGACCTTTATGGCACACAAAATGGGGGATAAAAAAAGTAAACAAATGCTTTTATGAAAGAAAAAGTGAGATGTTTTGGACTAGGTGAGGTTTCCTATTTTTTTTTTTAGCTTATGGAAGTGGCAATATTTAACTGTTTAACATAACCAGATTTTCTGTTTGGGCTTCAGAAGCAAGGTGGGTAATAATCTTAATACCAGTATTTTCTCTGGAGGATGATGTTATGAAATAATAGACATAAACCAAATAATAGCTATAACCTTCTTTGGAACTTTGTGAAACTCATCTCATTCAAATGTGAAAGCACTCTGAGATCCAGACAGCCAAGTGCTGCAGAAAAGCAAGGTACATTTAAAATTGAGCACTTTGGGCTTAATTTATGTTTCCAGCTACAGCTTTTGGGATCCTGTACATTAGCTGTATATATGCTTTTACATATTTCTAAGAAAAATGGTCCTCAGAAGATGATGAATAGCATGCCTTACCAGAAAATATATGACAGGTTCTAAAAATGGTACATTTTTAAATTGGTATAGATATTTATACTTGCTCTGATCCTCTGAGATGTATATTGAAATCTGCAATATAAACAGCAAAGGGCATTCCAAGACAAGCAAATTAAAATGAATTCTGCATCATTCTCTCCTGTCCTATTATTATAAGTTCTCAGGAGGCCTTCAAAAATTTGTATGTGAACTAAAACTGTGTGTAAATCCAGTAAAAGTTACTTCAGAAAACCCTAATCTTTTATTAGATCACAGTGTAACTGATGTTTAAAATAAGAAGCCAGGGTTATTATCACAATACATAAACAGACTGTGATAGACTATCACAAGTATGCTGTGTCTTTATAACATTTTACACTGTGTTTCCCTACATATATATATTAAAGTGTATATATCACCATCAATTCACGATGAAAGAACTTTATTTTTGAACTTTATTTTTTTTTAGGAAGTAATATCATCTCCCTCTCTAAGAAAGAGCTATTTATCACCATCTGATAAAACCACTGTTCATTCTTAGTCTCTTGGCAGTAGCTTTTACTCTTTCCTCTTGGGTTGCTCTTCCCAGGTAATAACCTAGGCCAGAGTGGGACCTCCCCAGCCTTGGAATCGTTAGTAGTGCCAGACCCCCCTTAACATCTGTCTGCCCTGTTCTGGAAACGCTCTGATGAAGTCTGCATCATTACTCAATTCCCTTTGTGGTTACAAAGTTTTCCTTCCAGTCATCCTAATGCATCTTGGCTGAAAATTAAATTGGTTTCTTTTGAATTCCCTCAAGTGGAGAGAGAACAATAAGCACCAGCCTTTGCGTAACTTTCTCATATTGGAAAGACTATCACGATGATTTCTCTGTAGGTTTATCAGTTCCCACAACTTTTCCTCATAGATCATGTTCTATAAATTTCAGATTTTCCTGTCACACTCCACTCAATTTAATATGTCTTCTTGATATGTAAAATATGGTGCCCAGTGAAGTTCCTTAGCTGTGCACACTCCGCTGGATTTTTTTTTTTTCCACAAGGACATTACGTGTGACAAACCCAAAAGCTGAAATCAGGATAATTCATCAACATCTTACCCCTTTCCCCAGGCCAGTTATTCTTTCAGAGAAAGAAATCAGATGGATTGGCTAAGAACAAATCACTTCAATGTTATGCTATCTTTTACAACCTTCTTATCATCTGAATAGTTAGAAAGATTTTTTTTTTTTTTAAGATTTGTTCCAGCATATTTCCAGACATATTGATTGGGCTGACTGGTTTATGAATTCATAAACCCTTGTCTTCCTCCTTTTAAAAAGGTATGTACAACACTTATACTTTTCTCATGCTTTGGGGCTTCCCTCACCCTCTAAAATTCTCAGAATTCTCAGTGCAAGGAACACACAACCATAATCCTGGCTTATTAGTAAGAAAAAAAGGAAGAATTCAAAGCCAAGGCATACCAGCAGAGTCCAGATCTCCAAAACTTTTGACTGGTGGGTTTAGGCTCATTACTTTATCAATTCAAGATGTTTTCTTCTATCCAAAATGTCTCTTCCACCAGTTTCCCAGCCCGGTTGCTCCTAGAGCACACAGCATATCACTCTGTCACTGGATTATTGCAAATACACATCACTTCTAAACAACCTCATAAACACTCAAAAACTGGTGTGTGTGACAGCTCTTCAGAGCCCTCAAACTCGTAAGCACATTGATACAAGCATCAGTTTACAAGCCATGGATCACTCCCGAGGTGGAGAGCAGAGACTGCCAGAGCAAATAATGCCAATGCCATTTTCTGAGTTGCAAGGGAATTACCCTTCTCTGTTCTCCTCCCACGGTGTCACCCGGCTGGCAGCCCCTCGTGGGCACCACAGCAAGGACACACCTCAGTCAACACAGCTGTCACTCCTTCTGTGTCCCAAGGAATAGGAGAGGGAAGTGAGAACCAGAGGCAGGGACCTGGTCCCAGCCTTGCCACCACTTCCCCGCTGTGTTTCTGGGCTGCAAACATCGCTGCAGTTACTGCCACGCTCGAGGTTCCACACGCAAGTCGAGTGGCTGCAGGATGGGTTTCACATTTGTGCTTAGCTGAAGAGAAACTTTAGTGGTGGAAGGCAGGCAACTCGAAACTTAGCAAGAACTAAACGCCCTTAATAAAGAACAGAAAGAAACTGGTGTCTTTGTGAGCCGCCCCATCGGAATACTTGTAATGTACCACGGGAAAAAGAAGTCTTTATGAAGAGCTGATTCATGTGTTATGTCATTTATACACTAAATACTATGTTATCTTCTGAAATTATGGAAAGGAGGAGGATATTTTTAGTAATTGTTGGCTACTCAAGCCACTGAAAGAAAGTATGTTTCTCTGGGTACAACTAATTCTGTTTGTGGTTTCAGAGACCACTGCCAATATTTCAATAATATATACATTACGAACTGCTACAGCTGGCAAGGTGTATCTGTGTTGTCTATTCCAGGGAAGGATTTTGCTGCCTATTCAAAATGAATAGATTCAGAAGTGGAATCCAGCATGGAAAATGAAGGAAGGTCAGGGGAAGGGTAATATTTATGGAAGATTGAGCATTTTTAGTGTGCTACTGGCTTCAGGGTCTGTGCTCCCTAAAAATACTGGGTTTTGTGCACTGGAGTGCTGAGCAGACAGAGTATAAGTAAAGCATTTGTTTGAACCTTCACAAACAGACAGTATTAAAAAAAAAAAAAAAGAAAAAGGAACTTTTACATTTTATTCTGCTCTAGAGCAGAAACATTTTACCCAAATAAGCAGCCCAAAAAGGGCTTTTGAATCAACAAGAGCAAAGCCCTCTGAAACACACCTTGGTGTTGGCAGCTTGTGTGGCAGATGCAGGACCCAACTCCCTCTCCCCACTTCATAACAGAAAATGTTTCTGTGTCGTGGGACTGCCTGGAACAAGTGCAGAGCTGTAAGACAGATCTAAAGGATGGATCAAGTGCACAGAGGGTTGTAAGAGGGGTCTGAAGGTTTGAGAGAGACATGGGGGAAGGTACTTGGTACCATTGAAGAATTGCCAGACATCATTAAGATGCAAATAAACAACGAGAGTTAACACTCCACGGCTGAATTAATTTTTTGGAAATACATGAGAGCTACTGAGCTGAAGAATGTGGGAGAACTATTCAGTGCCAAGAGCTGCCTCGTTCAAACATGTAAATCTTACAGGACTACACAAAACTCTTATCCTCTCGTGACTGACCATTTACTGAACCAGTGTTTGTGGCCTGAGGATACCACACCCATAAACAACACTATCTTTCCATGTTGGTAGTCAAATGTGTATGGAAGACTGAATGGAAATGAATCCTACACAACAGAACCCTTTTTCTACACCTACAGAGCCATTTCGATAGAAAAGAGGATGGAAATATCAAGTAAATAAAGAAATATGAAAAACTTTAATCACTAGCAACCTAGCAATTTTCAGAGCTTCCAATTATGTCTTTAAGCATTAAAATCTGGGGGTGGGATGACACAGGGGAAGAAGCACGACAAATAAAAACAGTAACCCTAAAAATACCCTTGCAGAATGCAGAGTGATTTGGACCCTTGATGCAAAACACACGAGCATTACTTCCCTGCTCTTCCACACCCTTCCAAAGGCTGAGGCCTCCCACAGGAACATTTTTAGCATGATAGTGACCAAAAACTAAAAACTATTTACATATTTGCTCAATGGCTCTTCCAGAGTTCCTGCTAATATCAGTTAATTACAGGTGGAATATACCCTGTATTTCCTCATACCAACTTGGAATTGATTTTCATCTTGGTTAATTCAATTATCAAACTTGTATTCACTTTAGTTGGAACATATTGGACCTCTGACTCCTCAGACTTATTTTCATGTGCCTGGGAGCAAAATTCCAGTTATGTATCTATATTCACTCTGCAGCTACTCTTTCCATATCTGGCATAACTTTGCTCACGTCCACAAACCACCCTGAGCAAGAAATGAGCAGTGCTCCAAGGTTCAAGGATACACAAGCAGGTCCTGCTCCCTGCTCTGTTTCCATGCACATTTTGTTTTCCTGCACTATATAAAGTGACTTGCAGGAACCTTCCAGTAGTGGAAAGTTGTAATTCATTTGAAAAAACTCTGTGCTTTAAGGAACAGGCACCTTCTTACTGGATCTTAAATAATATATCACATAATGCAATTATTCTATGTCTCCTGGTCATCACATGGTCTAGGGGAAATCAGAGTCAGTTTTTTAATATTGGGTATGTAAGGATCCTGCAGAATTACACAGAACTGTATTCTTCTCTCTGCATAACCTAACCTCTCATCAGAACAAGCAATTTTTAAAAATTATGATCCATTCTCCATTTCACATAAACATACATAAAAATAAAATGCAATAAACATTCTTTGGGATGGTTGCTTACCCAAAACACACCAGACAATTACACGGTATGCTGTTTTAATTAGAAACTCTCTCTCTCAACAGGTCCCCTTTGAAATGTGTGACACTCCTCTGTAGTCCATGGCTGGAGTTGAGTTGCATTACAATCACATCTCCAGTCAAAGAACATTGCCATTTTTTCCTAGATCAGACACCTGCTATCAATTTGAAAGGTATCTGATTGAATATTTGTGCAGGAAGGACAAGAATCAATTATTCATGAGTACTAAACAATAGACTGTATAAACACAGTTCATGAACCTGAATCCTTTACAACCTAGCTTATCTTCGATACATTTATAAGGGCAGTCACATCTTTTAAACAACTGACATATTTAAGGCCCCCCAAAAGGGGGGAGGGATAAAAGAAGAAACATGTTTTTGTTAAAGAAAATGTGAGATGTTTTGGATTAGGTGGAGTTTCTGTTCTTTTGCTTATAAAAGTGGTAATATTTAACTGTTTAACTAAATTTAACTGAACATCTCATGTGACAGCCATTTCTCTGAGACTTCCAGCTCAGATTCTGCTGAACCAGGCCATTTGGGTAACTTAAATGAACACAAAAATATATGCAACTTTTGGATCCTTACCCATGAGTCTGTGTGAGTTTTGGACTCTTACCTGTAAGAGGCAATTAAACGGAACAAAACATTTTGAGGGTCTCCTGTCCTTAGGTCTTCTCCATTGCAGGAACCTGTGTTCTTCCTCTGGCAGCCTCTTCTCTTTTAGGTTTCCAGTACAATTCAATTAAGCTGAGCTGGCTCTGCAGTGCTGATCTGGTTGGATGCCTGCCAGCTGAAATCCTGCACCTTGGTGCCTCATCTGAGCGTCGTAACACAAATGTGGCTGATGTCAGAAGGGGAAAAGCCTGATCCACGTTTTCAGGGAAAATGTAATCCTGACATCATGGTGCAAACAATACAACAGAGACTAGTAAATAATGTATTCTGTTAAAATCCTTCCTCTCTCCAAACAAGGCTGTTAATGTTGCTGTCATGTTTAATACATTTTTATGTATACTCCTTTTATTTTCTGTGCTGGTTTTGCCTGGGGTAGAGTTAGTTTTCTTCATAGTAGCTGGTATGGGCTGTGTTTCGGATTTGTGCTGAAAACAGTGTTGATAATTCAGGGATGTTTTTGTTAGTGCTGAACAGCACTTGCACAAAGCCTTTTCTGCTCCTCACCCCACCCCACCAGCAAGGAGGCTGTGGGGGCACAAGGAGCTGGGAGGGGACACAGCTGAGAAAGCTGACCCAAGGGATATCCCAGACCATATGGTGTCACGCTCAGCATATAAAACTGAGGGAAGAAGCAGGAAGGGGGGATGTTTGGCGCTATGTTGCTCGTCTTCCCAAGTCACCGTTACACATGATGGAGCCCTGCTTTCCTGGGAATGGCTGAACACCTGCCTGCCAGGAGAAGTGGTGAACGAATTCCTTGTTTTGCTTTGCTTGCATGTGTGGCTTTTGCTTCACATATTAAAGTGTCTTTGTCTCAACCCATGAAGTTTCTCACTTTTACTCTTCCAATTCTCTCCCCCATTCCACTGGCGGGAGAGAGACAGAAAAGTTGTGTGAGCCTTATTTGCCAGCTGGGGTTAAACCACAACATTTTCTTATGGCAACGGTTTAAATTTCAATACAAATGTTTAAAGCATGTGACATTGCTGGAATTACAGTATCTGGAACTACAGTATCCATATTTAAAGTTCCAAGATTACAGCTTCTAGTGGTGAGTGCTTGAACTATCATGAAATACAATTTGATTTAAAATCAATCCTCTGATTGAGTTTAAAAAAGGCATCTAGTGCTGTTTATTTGCTTTTATGGAAAATAATACAGGCAATTAATTTCTTTCATACCTTTAGTGTCTGAGTTATGAAAGTCTATAATGCAACATGGCAGGCTTGATGAATAACAGCTGAGGTGATTTAGTTTAGAGCAAGTGATTGGCAGTTAGTGATTTTGATAAAAACTTGTGTGATATGCAATGGGCACCCCAGCTGTACAACCAATTCAGTGCAAACAAACTCAGAGTGAATAAAATTTCTATCATGTTACATTTTATGCTGGAGAGTTAGGGAGAAGGAGGAGGACATAATTCTTTCCTAGATCTAGTAGCTGCTGCTTTAAGAAAAGAAATGACAAGGTTACGGGTTCTCCCTCTGCCATGCACCTCCTTCATAAATTTTAGCATTAAATTATAAATAAAACATATGAGGACTCAGCTCAATGAGAAATATGTCTGGACTTTGGCACTGTAAAGGTCTGCACAAATCCATACAAGCTGCTTAACATTGATTTTCTTTGGCGTCTCTTGCAGCCCTATGTGGGCTTTGCAATGCAGAAGGCAGACATGCCTTTTATTGTATCAGGCCCTTTGCCATTAATTACAGACATGCCTTTCCTTAATGACTGGGCACAACTGGCCTGTTGATCCCCTGGCTGGATCACCAGAGGATGTAATCAACAGCACGGACCAGGACCATCGACCATTTGCTATTCCTGGCCTCCCATTCTCCCCATCCTCTTTGCTCTTTGCCAATGAGAGGTTGGGGCTGGTACCCCAACAGGCCGACTTCTCCTCGCTCGCCTCTCCTTCTGTACCTGTTTCTTCAAAGCAAAAATAACTAAACACACATCTCCACTCACCTTCAAGCAGAGGTCAGCGGGGAAAGCAAGAGGAAAGACTCATCTTTCATACACCCAGAAGTGCAAAACTCCACAGCCGAGCCAATATTAATCTCTTGCTCAATGTGGAGAGCTAACCAAACCTTCTGAGTCTGCAAAACTGAGTGGAAAACTTATAAAAAAAAAAAAAAAGTAAAAGATTTTGCCTGTGGTATTCTCACATCTTCACGCTGGCGCTGGCTAGAAAAGCAAACGGCCTTGGTGGTTGGTGCACGGGGCCAGGAGTGAGGAGCCCTGGGCTCTACTCATACCTCTGCTACTGACTCACTGAGGCAAGCTGTTTGCACAAAATTCTTGAAAAGCATTCGTTAATTTTGGGAGCCCAATTTTTTTAGCAGAGACATGCAGGCGCTGAGCACCTACCGCTTCCCATAAAGCCAGAGGGAGATTCTGGCACTCACTGCTCCACTGTCAACCTTCCAGACCGTGATCCGGACCTTCATCTTGGAAGACACAAAACACTTTTCTATCTGAGTCAGAAAGCTGAGAGCTCCTCCTGTGCCCAAGAAAGAGTCTTCTAGAAGATGCAGGAGGTGGTGTTTAATTATGACATCAAAAATTATGGTATCCAAGAGCTTGAGCACTTCCCTGTTTCTCCCACCTGCTAAATGGGCATTACATGTGAGTCATAAGAGTCCTTTGACCTCCTATTCTGGTGTGTCACAAAACCTGACAGTTCCTCAGGATGAGATCTGTTTCAGAACAGCAAAATTTACTATAACATTTTGACGAACCTCAGAAGAAAGTTTGACTCGGGTCTGTGCATCTTTCACCAAAAGTTTGTTGGAGGAAAATTTTAATTTTTCCAGATTAGTTTATCCTGTGCAATATTACCCTGTGTATGACGAATATGTTGAATTGCTTTTGTTAATAAACCTTTCATATCAATTGCATCCTCCTGGTTAAACTGGGTCACTTTAGCAAGAGCTACCGAAACATGTATCTGATTAGGAAAAACCCATGTTCATATTAATTTAATGTTTTATTTATTTTTACTTAACTTTGACATATTTCCTGGAAGATCTATCAATAATGGCCAATCTCCATGATTGGTTCATCCAAATAATGACTGTTGAGCATGTAAAACAAATTGGGCAAGACCCTGCACGAAGAGCAGGAGGTAGAGCTCCCATCAAAATCAATTCTCTCTCAGATACAAAAGGTCACTGATAATTATGTGCATGAATCTAAGAATGAAATTTGCCTCGCTGAGTGGCATTACCTCCTCACTTGTAATAACATAGGAAAGAGTAAAAAGACAGAATCCACTGAGCCATCCTCACTGTTGTCCTACCAGCTGAATGCCATGGTCCTGCCAGAACTCACTCTCTGCTGAATTGCCTGCATTCAGCCTTTCAAAACCTGATGGGTTTTTTTTTTTTTTTTGCTCAGGGCAGATTATACATGGCATGTTTTTCCCCTCAGCTGACTCTACAATTCTTGTGCTCCTAGAGAATTGTCCTCCAGATTTCTTCAAATCACATGGGAATTTAGTTGTTAATTGAAGAAAAACATGGTGTTTCACTCTTAAGGCCTAGATGTGGAGCCCTGAATCTCTTAATGAAATGCAGAGAAAGATTTCATGTTCAGGAGCTCTGCCTGGTCTGTCATGGTGCTAACAGATCCTGTACTGTCAAGTTGCTGATCTCCAATGGAATGCCCTCAGCTCCAAGGGACAAAGGTATTTCATCTCCTCTACTTCTTTCCACCCTCTGAGCAAATCATTAAGAAAAAAAAATAAATGTAAAAAGCCAAATAGATGCTGTTGCTCCACGAGCAGAACACAATCAATAATATTGTTACAATTTAATATTTGAGATAAATATGTTTAGAGAAAACAAAAAATGAGAAAATCAAATCAAGCATGTCTTAAAACGCCTGGTGAACATGTCCCTGGCCTTATGTCCTTTATGGAAATTGTGCTTATACAACAGATAACTCAGCAATGCAGTCAATAACTGGCAAACTTGATACTTCCAAAGGCACTAAGGGGGAATGTCAACCAACGCTGATGAGCAGCTTTGAACCCTTGGCCTTTCAGATGCAGGCTGACAAGTTAACAGGCTTTTCTTCCTCAGTAGGGAAGAGGGTTTTCATAGCCTATATTCCTACAAATAAAATGCAATCCAAAAGTGCTGGGCACATGCCATGTTTCTTAAAAGGGTAAGATTACCAGCGCCTCTTGATACACTGCGGGATGCCGATGTATGTTTGCAGTCAGTGTGGGTTTTCCAGTGAAAAAAGGGAACAAAAAAATCCACGGAATCTCTTACACATGGGAAAATACATCCATTCAGCAGAGAAGCAAAATGGAGTCTACTTGAGTTAATTTCTCCTCATTTATTTATATTTAGCTCTGCAATAATGGTCCAGCAGCTCCCATTCCATTGAAACAGCTCAGCATTATCTCTTGAAATTAAAATGCTGCTGGATAACCACTGGAAGTGCTTTCTGCATGTGGCTCTGAGACAGGGAACCCCTCTATTTATTAAACAGCAGCAGAGGCAAACCAGAAAGGATTCTCTTGGGCTGCATGGGCAAAGAGATTAAAGGAGGTCTATTGGTGAGTCAGGTGTGTTAGTCAGGGGGAAGTTATGTATTTACTCCTTCAGTCTGACAGACTCTATCAGAATGTTACCACAGTGAAACACACCCACAGAACCAGGGATCTTAGGGTCAGCAGACATATAAAGACCATGTCAGCCAAGTCTGTGGCAATTGGCTGCACTCATCTTCAGTTCAGGGGCTGGATCCCCGTCTGTAAATCAGAACAACCATCTTAAAGCCCCTACAGAAAACCAGTTTGTATTCTGGCTCCCATACTCCTTTGCATAAATTTAACTACTATGAGAAATGGTCATTATTCACTGCTTTAAAAGGAGAGAAACTACCTGAAAAGCATTTGGGTAAGAACAAGAAAAGGGATAATGCTCTTAGCCCTCTCAGGCATAGATTCTACAGCTCTGATTTCTCTCTTTTTCTTAAGTTGTCCTACATTTCCATAGATACAAATGCTATTTGTGGTTGGAAATTATGCCACTCTCTTTTTATCCCCCTATCCCATAAACATCTATTTAAATTTTTAGTATAATTCTAAGGGTTTGGTGATTCTGTTGGTCGCTGTCTGCAAGCACAGTATTTCCGTCATGTTGTAAAAACTGTAAGTATTTTCAGGTTTTGGAAGTAACAAGACCAAAAGCGTAGGCTCTGTTAATTTTGAGAAGTGGACTTCAGTCAAGCTTGGTATGGAATCCCACAGAATGTGTTCTTCAGCAACTCTGTTGTTTCTGTTGAGATATCTGGTAAAGTCTTTAGGGAAAACATACCACATATCTCTTTAAGGTCCAACCAAAATATCATCTATCCTACCCTCAGTACAACAGCCTTACCGTGATAAATAGTTCAGGGGACAAAAAAAAGTCTGCCACTGTAAATCATACTAACCAAACACTGCTGGGCCAAATTCTCACTCCAGTGAGATGCTGTTAGTTCAACAGGGACTCTGATTATTTGACAAAATTTAGGAGGTTAAAATTAAGACAACATAACTGCAGTCCTCTAAGAAATTATTCTGTTCTTATTTTCTTGCCTCTCTTTTTCTTGGCACCAGGGGACTTTGGGTCAGAGCTAAACAGCTTATGAACTCATTTCCTAAAATTTTCAGTCTCCCAAAAGCTTGCTTTCCTTGGATTACTTTTAATTCAGTCAATTTGTAACACATATTCAGCCTGTATCCTCCACAATATTTTATGATAAATCCCATTCAATTTCATATGTACGGTTGCAAGCTTTATTGCTTAACAAACATTTCATCTACTCGCCCATAATTTATATCTGAATGGGTTTATTATAGACATTGCATTTCATTCATTGTGCAGTTAATTCTGCAACATGCTGCCTGTTTTCTGTATGGCCGCTCTACCATTATGTGCTTTCAGTACAATTGAATTTTTCCTTGGGAGCTTTATAAAATGGTTTATGAATATGTAATACAAATTGTATTAACAAGGCAAATGTACTTTTTATTCCTTTTGTGAGCATTTCCAGTCAATGACTAGTAAGAGAACAAGCATGGTAGCACATCTCCCTCAATTTCTATTCACTAAGGCTGCCCATGCAATATTATTTTTAAAAGGCTCATCACTTCAAAAACAAAGATGTTTAAAAATCTTGGTTGGTGCTGCAGTCATCTCCATGGAAAGGAACACAAGAAAGCTTTGTAAAATGACTTCTCTCTTTGTGTGGGGACTTCACACCTTTCTGTTCAGGTAAGAGGATATTTGGTAGGTACTGTTTTGAAAAGGTGTCACTCTTTATCACCTCCATTTCAGGCAGTTTATTGCCTTGATTACCATTATGTATTTGTTTTGCATTAACACCCAGAAACACTAGTCCTGTTGCATTACATGCATATTAAAACAGAGGCAATCCTTGCCCTAGAGCTGTGACTGACCATACACATCTACTGAGACAAGCAGTGGTTATGATCAAAGAATGAGAGGAAGAGCAGGGTCAGAGAGGGTTACAACACATATGACATGTCCTGTGTGTTCACCAGCTGCTGGAGGGACTATGTCAGGCAAGGAGGAGGTAGAGATGATGTTAAATGGCCACAAATTTCTGAGAGCGCTCCTGGGATGACAGTCAATACATTCATATACTTGAAAAATGAGAAGCAATGTCTTTCTTTATCTAAATTAGTTTGCTTCCACTTGATAGAAAGCAATTTGCTCACTTAGAAATGAAGGTAGGCCCTTGGCTTCTGAGAACATGGGAAGCTTCCATACAAAGAGAGGTAGAACCTTATTTTACATCATAACCTCAAAGTCCACAACAACACCCTGGTTAAACCTCACAGGGGGATTTTCTAATGCACTTTACCTGCTCACAAACTTTCTAAATCTTCAGACCTGTCTCTGATTTGAGAACATTTAAAACCCTGATAAAAACTCCCATTAAAAACCCCATCCTTCCACTCACCATCTCGGCCCGCACACTTTCTAGAACAAAACTGTGTCCAGACACTGGCTGATGACTAATGCTTTGCCATATGTTCTTACTTACAGCACAGGGAATTAATTCCTCGGTGACATGATGGGGAGGTTAGTCTTCAGTAGGAAATAATGTGGTACTGACAGAAAAATAAAGGAAATGGAAAAAGTCTGAATGTATTTCTGCTCAACTGTACAGATTACAAGGGACAGCGCAAAAAAATTGCTGCTGGAATTCAGATTCTTTTGAAGTCTGCCCACAGGCTCAGTAATGTCTATACTATCTATACTGGGAGGAAAGCAATGTTTAGCAGGGTTGTTTTCCCCCTAGTACTAGATATAATAGAAATACAGCAAGGTGGATTATAGACTAGGGTTTGTCTGGCTTCTGCTTTCAGATCCCCTGACACACGCACGGAAGAAAATCCCCTGGTGTCATTCTAGATCTCTGGAGTTAGCCTGGATTTGCAGGGAAACCATCATGAATGAAGAGCAAGCAAAAGTACAAGAAGGGACTCTCACATTTCATGAAACTCATGCGCTTGTAGAAGCATTCCTATTTTAGGAGAGGAAAGAGCCCTGCTTCTAAAGAAGGGATCTTCTGATCTGCCTTGCATATGCAAAGTGGGGTTCAGCACTGAAACACTCAAGCAGAGCATCTTGTGCTTTTCTACATTAAATTCATGTTAGGACTCAGAATTAGCAGTGTGCATCACTGAGCCATACCCACTCCTTATTAAATTTCTCCAATGACAATTTTACTGGTGTTTTATATTAGTGTTAACAAAGGACTTGAATAAGATGTAAGAAATGTTATATTTTAAATAAAAGTCCAGGTAATGTGCCACTGGGGACCTCAGGATCAAATGAGCTTTTATATTTTTATGTAGAATGTAATCACTTTTTTCATTATTGTGGTTGCTACATTACTGTTATTAAAGAGTTTATTACCCTGTGGGGGATACTGCTCATTGGAATTACATGCTTGCAGACCAGACCAGTGTGGCTTCAACCCTTAATTCATGATACAGCCACAG
The DNA here is from genome assembly GCF_036250125.1 of Pseudopipra pipra. Taxonomy (NCBI): domain Eukaryota; kingdom Metazoa; phylum Chordata; class Aves; order Passeriformes; family Pipridae; genus Pseudopipra; species Pseudopipra pipra. The sequence goes on from NC_087562.1 coordinate 4,152,611, forward strand.
GACAACAGAACATCAGCACATTGGGACTGGCGTGACATGCTGGGTACCCAGTACAATCCTCTTGTACCAGGGGAAGTCAGAACCAGATGAAATGGAAACTGGAAAGTCATTGCTATATGGTCATCTGGTTTGCAGGCCTTTACTACATGCTGGGTTTCTAGCAGACTTCTAGGGAAACTGGCCAAAATAGAGCATGTAAGGAGCGGGCAAATTGGCCAAAAAAAGGCCAGATATTACAAGAAATGGAAAATTACCTAACAGGCCACTTATTCCTATTCAAACTTTGGAAAACCTTAGAACTTCTTCCTAGACTGTTACATAGCTATCATTTATTACCAAGGTGACCTTTATCCCCCTCTTGGCAGCATTATGCTTTAATGGGAATTATTTTGGAAGAGAGTAGTCAATTTATTAGAAGACCCACTCAAGCCCCACTTTAGGAGGATTCTCACTGATTTGTATCTCAGCAACCACCACAGTGAATATGACAGAGAAAAAGGGTGCCAGCTCCTGGAACATACTGGCTCCTCACACATTTAATACCTCTTCTTCTACCTCAGCTCCAGCCTGCACTCATGAGGACTGTAATTGAGGAGGGCTGCTCATTCCACCAGGTTTGAGTCTCTGTGCATCCCATAGTTTCCCAGACTAATAATACAGTTAAATGTATACAGCCAAGAAAGCAAACATTATTACTGAAGTCTCCTCCTTGGGACTCCTGTGATGTTTAAGTGTGGGTGGTGCTATTCCTTGGAGTTTCACTTGTTTCCAAGGGGGAAGATCTCTATATGATATGTGAACACTGGAATGCAAAACATCTAAAGACAAGTCTAATAAGTGTGTCCATATCATTACCTGTTGCTACACTGAGACGAGGAAGGAATCTCTTTGAGGAAGTAGAAAGAAATGTATTATCAAAGCATCTTAAGAAAGGCAAGTGATCCATACTGCCCAAAAAGGTTATAGAAGGTGACAGAATAAACAGGTCTCTATCTTTTATCTCAACAATAGAAACATCACCTTGCTCCATTTTCTATGACAAACTGTCAAATAAATACCTGTGCTGAGTATAGGAGGAAATGACTCCTCAGTTCCACATACAGTGGCTCCTCTGTTTCCATGGCATGGCAGAAACAAAGGGTCTGAGCATACAAAATCCATACATATTAGTATAACACAGGAAAATCCCAGAACTTTTATACTAGTGAGGGTATTGTTCACAATATCTGCTGTTATCATCTATCAAATCTGTCTTCCAAAAAGTTGAGACTAGATTGCATTAGAGAAATGATACCCAGGCTGGGATCACCAACACTAGCATGAAGTATTTGCTGCCTATGACCTAGGAACAGGAGTTAAATTGCCATTTTCCCTTTCAATTAAACACACCCAAGACCTGAAGACCTGCCACAGTTGTCAGTGTAGGGATGAACTGCTTGGGTGAGGAGACCCAAGCAGTGCAAAAGCACAGATACATCACTGTGGTATCCCACTGAACACTAGGCTGAGAGTCCTGGTAGTCTTGCCTTGAGAGGTGTCCACAGTCCTCCTCTGGCAATTACTGAGCAGCCAAGTTATTACCTTGAATAATATCTCCTTGAATAATAACTCCTTCACTGGTTATTCCTCCACACTCCTGCAGATACTCTGGATGATACAGAATGCTATGGCAGACATCACCATTGGGGCAAAGGCTTTTGCAGGAGAAAGGGCCCTCAGAATGGGCACATAGGCATGAACCAAGGCATCTTCCAATAACCTGGAGTACCACTGGCAGTAATACAAAATCAGCTGCCTCTGTGCTTGAACCACACACGTTGTTTTGCCTCCAAGCAGGGACATTCAAGCAGATTCCTAATTCTCCTGACTTAAGGAGATTTACGCTCACCCTTAGCACACAGGCACAAAAACGAACTCTGACTTTACACAGCCCCACAAGTGGGAGGCACTCCCCTGTCCTTGTACACCCATTCACACATCACACATCAAGCAGCTCATAAACCATGTCACACACAAAGAGATCCAAATAACACAGAATCTACAAAGTAGTAACATCTGTAGCTAGACTATTTAGCTTAAGTCACAAGGATTAACAGTCCCCATGGTTCTAGGAATACACTAATCATGTGCAGTGATCACAGAAGAATTGTGGTCATCTTGCACTGCCTGGCTGACCAAGTGATTTTAATTTTCTTTTGGGATAGATACTGGATCTTACAGACCATTGGTCTGTTGCCTTATAAAATGAAAGAATTCTACAGCCTCTGTATTATCTCTGTATCCTCCTTATGTCCTTTTTTTCATGAGTAAGAGGTAGGAAAGTAATGTTTTAATGTGAAAAATTTAGCATTAAAAAGAAAAAGCAAAAAGCAATTTCAAGACCAAGGAAAAGCTCTGGGACAGGGCTTTGGTCTTCATTTTAATGACTGTTCCACAACCTTGTTTAACAAAATCCTACGAGTAGGAGATAACCTAACAAATTCAAGCATACCTTCAAATGCAGTGTTGGAAATAGATCACAAAATCTTTTCAAGTAGCTTTTAATAAAAAAAAGAAAGAAAGTCCAAAATCCTGAATAAGCAGGTTGCGGTTTTTCTTTTTTTCTTCATATTCTAAAAGTTTATTAGAAATCTGATAATTAAACAGCACTTTTTAAACCCCTTGCTATCATCCTGTATTTCCAACACATGCATATATATGTTCTGGAATGTAATAGATAGATTATTTTATTGCCATTTTTTAAGGAACAAGAAGAAATGATAAGATTCTTTTCACTGACTTCTACAGGGTTCCATAGATCACCCAAGAGAGTGTCACAGAAGAACAGCATTTCAATAATCTCTACTTTGAGTAATAGTTTGAACATAAAAGATTACTGTGCTGAAGGCAGCCAGTGGACATATTTCATACTATCACAGTAGCTTTCTTTCTTATCACTTTATTTTGTGATATCATCTCCCTTGGAAAAATAAGACCGTATGATATTTCTGTCTCCTGGAGTTGAGAGGAGCATAACGATTCTATCAGGTTTAATACATGATAGTACTCCTACGTCAGTTTTCAGTGGAAATGTAGAAAATCTAAGGGAAAGCTATCAAGGAAACAAGCCCACACACAATGTTTGTTCTGTGTATGTTTGACTTTCTCCTTTTCTGCAGGCTCTTCACCCCTGCCAGAGAGCTCTGGCCTAACCCTTTCTATGGGAAGAATAATTGTAAATCTGCATGAAGTTCATGATGATTAGTTTTTCTTGGAGTTGGGCCAAAGAATAAGCCTTTCTCCAATACAGACTTCACATGCAGGCTCTGTCAAGAATTCATTTATTAATCCTTTCGATCAAGCCTGGATTAAGTCATCCAGGGGCCCTAATGACATCAAGTAACTCTATGCTTTGAGATCCACCTTGCAGTCAAAAACCTCCATAACAGCAAGTAGAAGTTACTCCTGAATACAGCCCATGCTGCACCTTTACTGATTTCCTGGAGTCCTCCTGGACACCTGTGTCAGATCATCTGTGTACAGGCATCATTTGTCCCCTTGCAAGCACAAACAGGCCCAAATCTTTCATTTGAGGCCAGGACACACCACACAGTTGTGCCAAAGGCCAAGGGGTGCAGGAATATTTGAAGGGTACAAAGTGTTGGAAAGGACAGTGTAACCAGAGAGGAGAAGATCAGCTGTAAGAAATCCAGTAGTCAACCTAAGACTCTCTTTACTCCTACCCTTTTATTCTGAAAGTACAGCCATGAAAAGATTTCAGCAACCACTCAGTGTGTAAAAATCTACAGACATACTTACCCATACACAGCATTATTTTTGTATCAAAGGCAATAGTACTTTGATTCAACTACTGCTTCCTATAAGCTGTATTAAAACTCTGTCACTCCATTTCCTAAGAGTTCAGCTGAAAATTGGTTTCTTTGGCTTTTAGCCCCTATGAGTTTCACAGTTTAAATTCTTTGTCTTTCTCTTTAAAATTCAGATTTGAAGGTTGATATTCTACTTCAGAAGCAAGATTAAGCTAAAAAACTAATTTCCACCTTCTTTTATCTATTTGGCTATTTCATTTCAAGAGAATTAGCACAATTTTCCTGTTGCAAAACTCCCACCTGGTCTAACTTGCCTGCAAGGTTAGTGTCTCCTCTCAAATGCAGCTGAGTTCAAAGCCATCCCTCTCCCCCTTCCTACCACATCCCCCTCTCCAATCCAAGCAAGATTTGTTGCAAACATTTCACAGAGCTCTAACGTCGTGTGAACTCTTGCAGAATTATTGTTGTTCCAGGAGTGTCCTGGGGGATTTTCAGAGCTGCTGTGAGACAGTGATATCCCTTGTGGAGGACTAATAGACTGTCACTGTTTCCACTGGGAACAATGAAGGTCAGACGTGCCAGCTAACCTGTGTTAACACGGAACTTCCTCGCTCTGCTCAGGAACAGCTCTGCAAATAACACCATGCTGAGATCCCCCTCCTTGCCACTTCACTGAGATCACATCGAATCAGCCCTAATAATGCAGTCTTTTTGCTGCAGCCCAGTCCCTGGTGAATCAACTCAATAACCCCACAGGGTTTGCTGCTCTAGTCGCCCTGTCAGAAAGTGTCAAAGGACAGAAAGGGAGATGCAGGGCAGGAGGAAAGGTTGCCTGCTCAAAGTGTCTGTCCCAGCAGCCCAGCCCTGAGCCCTTCTCTCATCCTGCAGCATTCCCCTACCACTCACTGCTTGAGCACTTGCTTTTATAACCTTAGCAACCCATGTTCATTCATTTTAACCCCTTGTTTGCCAAATCCTCTAAAAACCGGGATCTATTTTTTTTTTTTACAACCCACCCCCTCTTTTTGTTCTTTTGGATTTGTTTTTTACCTTTCAAGTCACTTGGAGTTCTTCCAGAGGAAATAGACTGGAGATGTTCACAACATGGCAAAGGCTGGTGGACGAATTTTGCATTCTTTCTATTTTGAAACTTGGATTCTGGTGGGTCCTGCAGAACAGCAGCAGATTCAGGGGACACTCACCCAGGAGTCACTGCCATCCTTCTTCAACTAATACTCTGTAAAAGACAGAAGTTTGGTTGATAACATGCATACTTGTAGATGATATCCAATGTTTTATTTTAACACATCTGTAAGCATCCCTCACTTCCCAATGCCCAGTATTTTACTGTATTCTGAAAAACTACAGGAGCAAGTGTAAAGCAGGGCAGGAGAAAAGGGGGATTGAGAAGTTTTAACAGAAAAAACTGCAATTCATAGATATTATGACTACAAGGGAAAATGAACCACAGCTTGATCACACAACAAGAATAGCAATTAGGAACAATTGTTGAATTTAGTTTAGGTATGCAGCATACGTAGGTAAATACACTGAATGCTAATGGTTTTATAATAGTCTTATTAATTCACACACATAGTTAATGTTTAAGATAAACTCCCCATCTTTAGAGTAATTTATGCATTCCACTTTTATAGAATTCCAATTGAATGAATATGAACATAATCATTTTGCACAAATGTTCTCTAAGGAGTGTGCAGAGAGTCTGAGGCAATGCTGAGGCTCCCCACAGCTTTATTCATAATGGATCAGTCTATTCATTCCTTATTAATTTAATGGAGTACAACTGAGCAGTCTAGCAGCTTGAGCTTATGAGTGTTTCACAAATGGGGCTTTTTGCCTGTAATCGCTTAATCCTACTGGCTAGGCCTCATAAATTGAATAAAGGAGCGAACTAGGTTTTAATTAAGTCTAAGGAATGAGCTTGTCTGAAAGATACTTCAGCCTCTTAAGATCACAGTGGTGAAGTGTGTTTGTCCAGGAGCCTAGCAGGGGCAAGCATCCCGGGCTAGTCAGGTTAGAGACCAGTTTCTTTGATGTAAGGTATTTGTTAATACGTTTTCCCCTTTAATTAAAAATCTGTTCTCCACTGTCAGTACCGTCTGGGACCACAAGTGAGACAACTGCAGCAACAGTTGCAGGGTAGGACAAGTGAACTAAAAATTTTTCCCAGTCCTGTAAACCTTTCCTAAGGAAAACAGAAAGATTGCATCTCTTGCAAAATGTATCCGCAGCCACTTTCTTTTAAAATTCAGCAGCTGGAGAAACAGTTCTGTTCTAGATTTGCAAACCTGTCTCTCACTCAGGCTGGGAAAGAGGGGCATTCGAATTCCTCCCTCCCCACAGTGGTCTCCAGAGAACAAAAATTATCACCTTCTATATTGTTTTGCCAAACTACCTGTTGAGGATATGTCCTGGGCAGCAAAGATTTCAAGATCCGTGGTGATGTAAAATGCTTTCTCATGAATGCATTCCATTTTCTACTCTGGTGGGCTATCTGGAGTGTATGCATAGAGAAAGCAGAGATGTTTGGCACTGAACTCGGTGCCCTCCTCCCTCCTGGGACCAAGGCTGGAATGTAAACTATATTGTGCAGTATCATAAAAACTGTTGGCTTGGTGAATCATCTGAGATGCAGGACTTTCTTTTTGTATGTGTAGATAAGGAACAACATTCTGGAGAATCCTAAAGCAAGGGTTCTGTTTGTTTGATTGTTTGTTTTTCAGTATATTGAAGGGAGAAGATGCACTGTTTCTGCTCTGATTTTACAGATAGCTAAAAGTGCTCAATTGCCTGGGTGTGGTTTTAATACACTAGTGCAACCATACAGTGGAGTCCCAACAAAAATCAGACTGCTTTTGCTGTCTATACAAACGCACAACCAGAGAGAGGTCCTGACCCCAGACAATCTAAAGCAACCCACCTAAGGGCATCTAATCTCTTCTAAAGAGATTTGGCATTCATTCGTAATTTTCCTTCCATCTTTGAAAATCAGAATGTGAAAATGTAAGGCTGGTGAAAGGAAGGCTAATTTGCCTGGCTTCCTTCTTGTGGGTTTTACTGAATTATCCCGCTGCCCTTTAGTCATGTTTTGGTATTAACTTAGCTGTAGGCTTAAGTTATGCCAAAGGCAGGAAGGATATGAATTTTAATTAGGCACCCATCTCTCACTGAATTCTCCTAGGCTCCTTTGAAAATCCAGACCCTAGAGCTGTCATGTATGTGTGCGTGCTTGTTTCTGGGCATGTTGTATATATTTGTGCACACACAAATCTACATAAATAAATAAAGTGACATGATGGGATTTTCAAAGGCATTTTCAATCTCGAGAAGCACCCCTGTTGTTCTCTACAAGAGGCGGTGCAGGCTGAGCTCTTGTTAAAAAACCAGCCCAGAGCTCTGACCCCAGGGGAACACTGAACTTTATACAGCCCAGGCCTGAGATGAACATACATGATTCCTGATCACAATTAAGTCTTAATTGCTTTAATAGATTCTGGTCTGGAGACGGGAAACACAACGCATCTTTCTAAATGGTTGGCTTTTTTTGGTTCAAACCCACTTCTCCTAAGTGAGAAGTGCCAGCCTGAGTCTGGAGGGCTCTGATGAACAGCTCACAGGCTGTGACAGGCTGGAGCAGTGGAGGCACTCAGAAAGCCTGCTGTAGGTTTTCTGTTACGTTAAAATGGGGTGAAAAAGAAATAAAGTTAAACAAACGCCAGAAGTGCCCGTTAAAATGGAAATGCAAGACGTATTTATCTAAAGGGATATTATGATTGCTTAATTATAGGACTTTTAAAAAAAAAAAATAAAATGCCTGGCTTTTTCCTCTAAACAGCTTGTTTTCTGTGTGCAGCTAGAAAGGCAGGCAAGGTTCATCTTGGGGATGATAGAAGTATTGTGGTCAGCATTTTCAAAGCTGGTACCAATTCAGGATCTAAGAGTATTTTCAGATTTGATTAAATTTTCTAAACTACTAAAAAACCCCATTTTTAATTATTCACACAAGTAATGAACAAGAGAACTCTAGTAAATGAATATGAAGGCTCCTAGATGTACTTCTGAGAGCATTTCTCATGGCAGTCAGCCTCACTGGAGTCAGTCTCCCGGTGGTTATGAAGGGCAGACTTACTCTGAAAAGAAAACAGAAACACAGAGTTGCACAACCACAAAATCTGACAAAGGCAGAGGCTGAAATGATATCCTACTCCCTTAAAAAAATGCTGGACTCCACGAGCAAGAATTCAGCAAGGGGCAAAGAACTGGTTGGTGCAAAGAAGCATCCATGGATTAACTGCACCCAAGAAGCTGAACAGGCCCTGGAGTCCGACAGTCACGAGTGACTCATTAACAGGCTAAAATGGACACTGGAACTTGTCTTTTGACTAACAAATCTCTCACTCCCAAGTAAGTTCCCTCTGTAGCCAACACCACCCTCAGCTCCATCCCTTACCTACAACCAGCATCCTTCCCTTGCTTCCCATATTAAGAGTCTTAGGTCACCACCAGGGTAGTTCAGCAACTGCGGAGGACCAGTATAGAGAAAATGTCATACAGAGCTGCTGGAACATCCCAGAGTGTGGGAACTTTGTTTTGGAAGATGTCACACATATGCAAGTCAAAACGATCCTTTTCTAGCCTTTTTTTCAGCGTGAGCAGTTATGGAGCAATACTTTGGAAGTACTTTTTAAATAAGCAGAAAACTTCAGGTATTGTCAACTGTCTCCTGAATAAATGCATACAGCCCTCTAAAACAAAAGCTGCTTAATCAAAGTGCTAGTAATCTACTTTTTAAAATGGATAATTTTCTCATGTTTTAGACCATTGGAACTCAAAGGGAATAACATATAACAGCATGCAACATTTTCCAAACTACTGCAATTTTTCAGGTGTCGCTAAAACAAATCTATTGACTGATTTATACTAATGATTTAAAAAAGATGCTCCAGGGCAAATCACACACACTCAGTCAATTTACAACAGAGGTCATTCTGTAAGTGACAAAGTGTGCACCTCCTTTTGAATAGCTGTCAGACTGAAAAGAAAATAAATACTGAACTCAGAAAAAATATATAGAAAATGTGGTTAAGCTAACACAGAATCCTCATGATGTTAATTGCTAACATTAATGCATATCTCCTCTCTTTTTCATCATCTTGCAAAGGAAAAAGGCACAACAGGTATAGATATTAGTCCTAAAGTGCTAATTTGTATATTTCCTTGAAAAATATTCCTACAGTTTCTGTGAACACTTAGGACTGATGACAAGACAGGTACTAAGGCAGACAACTTCCCAGGAGCACCACGCATGTGAGGGAAGCACGTAGTGCCGTCCCCTCCCATTTTGTTATTCATGGGAGACATTCTGTAACATACACAAGCAATCCAGATCCACAACAAATCTCTGCTACTCTCTGACGTGATGTGCAGCAAGCTGGGACCACTCATTTGGAAAGGAGATGGAACAATTAACAGCCCACAGTGACAGGGTCAGGACAGAGTCCAGATGTTCATAAATGCGCCGGAATAAAGTTTACTTTTCCAGGGGAAAAAACAAACAGGTAACCATTCTTACCTCTGTCACATGCCTGTTGAAATCATCAGGACAACAATATGGCCCAGGGGGTTTGGGGAAGAGGCTGCAGCCCAATCCAGCCACCAGGCTGGTTGTCAGGAATGGCTGGGCAGTCCATGTGCAGGCTCCCACACTGGTCACCAAGCTCCTGGATTTCCTGTGTGCAATCACACGTTAGAAAATGGCACAGCCAGGTGGGACAGAATGGTTGACAGGCCAATAGTCTTTTTCACATTCCTACAATATGATAGACTATATATACAATCAAAATACAATTTGCATCAGCATCCAGGGTGAAAAATAGGATGCCAGCACTGTCTACCACAACAGCTGTTCGGCATCTGAATGAAATACTGCATCCAGTATTCACCCATCTCATAACATCCTTTTTGTAAGTCTCAGAGGTCACCTAAACACATTTATTGACTTCATTATTTTTATACAGGGAGAAAAAATTGATGGTGCTACAGAGCTGAGCAAATAACTCACAATAAAATCTTTATTCAATATATTTCATCTTTTTTTACTGTTCCTGCAACACAGTGAAATTCTTACATTTAACCATTATCTAAAAACACTATCTGAGAATTTCTGCAGTAAATTTTTTTATGCTACAAGATGTTCTTGGAAAGTTCAGAGTGAATGTTTACCATTACAACTGTGTTTATTATTTAGATAAACCAAGCAGCACTTTTTCTGTTCTCCAACCGACTTATACAGTTCATAGAACAGTGTGACTTGTGAATTTTACTGGTAAGTGTACATGACAAATCCATGAACAGTTGGTTAGAGAGGCTCAGATTCTAGGACTTGTCAATAATTAATTTCATGGGGAGTAAAATTAAAAGGCAATTTGAAAGGATCACATCCCAAGTGTCCTATCCAGAAAAAACAGAGACCAGAAAATGTGATAGCAATGCACAAATCAGAGGTAGGTTAGCTGCACATATTCTAAAACGAAACTCCCTTTGGCATTTTCTATGAGAGCCTGGATATACTTGGTTGCCTTTTTTTATTTTGAAAAAAATATTTCATTCCACTGAGCACCCATTTCACTCATTTCCTGAATGGGACACAGCCAAACCCTCAGATGTTACCAGATACTCCTGGCCCCTTGGCAAAAGTCTAGTGACACCTTAGCTGATGAATGTACAAAAGGAGAGACTATAAATAATGTTCCTGAAACAGATACTTTTTGCACAAAAAGTGCAGCCTGTGAGGTGCTCAGGTGAGGTACCTACCTTATGATGAACCCTTATGAACCCTGCATCATTCAGCAATACAGCATCAATTCCTGCTGGTAGAGGTGGGTACAGATTTTAAAATATACAGCAAGTTCCTCTTTGGATCTTCTTTTAAAGCAGGCTAAGGAACTGAGACAACCCCAAGTACAGTTATCCACATCTTTAGAATGCTCATAGGAATGAGGTTTGAAATTTGCTTGAGAAGGCTTTACCCATCCTTATTAAAACAAATGAACCAAGTCAAGCACATAGCTCATTATGACTACAAAAATAATTCAAAGTAAGTTCCCCCACTGGTTCACCACAAAGGGATGGCTCATTGGCTGTGCAGGGTACGAGGAGGAACGAGGACAGATCTAAATGGTACTGGGGACATGAGGATGCTGAGCTGTGTGCACATGGACAAGTTTCATCCTTTAACTGTGCACAGGGGAATGTTCAGATGTCTGCTCAAAGGAATTTTAGTCACAAGCTCTGCACAAAAATGGGGAGATAAGATGCAACAATTTCTAAGGCCCTAAATGAAAAGCCAAGTCTTATCCAAGCGTCCTCTGAATTATCATGCATTTCTGCCCACAGTAATCTTGCATAATTAACCCAGGAAATATAAGCAAAGCATTGCTTGATTTCTGCCAGAAATACATCACAAGAAACAGGAGCCTTGATATTATGACATAAGAATGATACAAGGAGGTACCATGTTCTCACGATGACGGGCTCCTCTTTGATCTGTACTCGACAGTGAACAACTCTACAAACTACAGTTAAGTTCCAAACCTCTCCTTATTAATACAGAAACACAGGTCTAACTCTATTGCTATCTCACACAGACCCTGCTGCCACAACATTTTTATGTTTTTGGTGAAAGACACCGTTCAAAAACTGCCTAGAAGGGTAACAACAATTCCATGTAGTCTGCACACAGTGTATGAGAACAGTAGAGAGAAGCTCTGAGACAGGTGACATTCACGTTCCACAATGTTTGTATATAAAAGTATTATGACAATGTCAATCTTACTTTCTTTACAATCCTATACACTCTTAACAATACAAGTGATTTTCCAGATGATCTCTTGGCAGAGGTTCCACAGAGGTGGGACTGGTCCCTTTGTGGACAACCTCAAAAGAACGAAGAAACTGAGGGAAATGACTGAAGTGAAGCACATGGAATATTTTCCTTTCCACCTGGAGAGTCTTTCAGGGAGACTTCAGGGGCGAAACACAGAAAAAACAAAGTTAAAATCCCCACCTCCTTGAAATCTGTGGGATCTTTGCCACTGACTTCAGAGAAACCAGGATTTCTTTGTAAGATGCTTTGAAGAAGACTGCAGTTTGTTCAGCTACCCAGTGTATCAGTGTATCAGCACTGGTTGCTGCTGATTTACACCAGCAGAGAATCTGATCCCCTGTAGTGCAGGGAGGACAGACTCATCCGCTCTCAGTCCTCATTGTTACTCACCAGCCTGAGCCTGTGCTGCAGATAAATAGGAGGCTTTAATCCCCAGGACTCTCAATCCAGTGCCTTTCACCACTGCCAGATTCTCATTTTGTTTTGTTTCTTTGATACGAGCTTACCGAAGAACGAAACTGATAAACTTCCTCCTGCTCAGATTTCAGGAGCCCAGGATAATATAACAAGTTAAATGAAACATTAGGAGAAATAGAAAGCACTTTACAAAACACGCACTGCCTCTTTAACATTTCAAATTTTTCTTTTAACGTAAAATTACAGCATAATATAAGAAAGGAATCCAGCAAGATACTTTATCACAATACTTGGGCAACTTTAACTCATCTCAAGTGTTATTATAAGAAATAGAATTTACTGGTATGGACTTATATTCAATAGCACTCCTTCCCTTTTTAATGAAATGTCATTATTCCAATACAAATCCTTTCATTCCACAACCCGCTCCCCCCTTCATCTCACTATATTTCATTTCCTGCAGTTACGCGATATTATTGCCTTTTTTTCCACAGCTATTGATTTAGGTGTATATGGTTATTACAATGCAAAATAAAACAGTTCCCCCATCCATTCTACCTTGTACCGTTGAACATTAACTTAATTTGTTTCAAATCTGCATTTGATTTGGCAAGGAAACCATTTATCTTTATGAAGAAAGCCCTCATAAAATAGGGACTTCAGGAGATCACTGCTTTAAAAATTTAATAGCCTTGTGTCTTATACACTAGAAAAATGAATTAAACCTTCAAATATTATATGTCTCAATGTAACCTTTTTGCATTTCATACTATGTTTAATTCATTATATCCCAGGAAAAAAAATTAGATAAAAGCTCACTAGATTTAGGGTGGTAGTTGGTTCTCAGTTTTGTTTTGACTTGGGTTGGGCATTTTACATTCTAGGATTAAAAGTCTATCAATACAGTATTAGCAGCTGGATGTAGCTGATCTTCTTAGGCTGGAGTTGGTTGTTGTGTATCTGATTTTCTTGGTTTGGTTCTCAGCACTGATGAGAATCATTAAGTTCTGAAGGCACTGCCAAATTTGACCTTCTAACCCGTATGTAGCATGCAATATCTGTAAGGATGATTTCTGTGGCACGAGCAAAGGACAAGCTTTCAGAATCTAACACAACCACAAATCAAAATAATTTATGTATTCTCATTAGAGATGGAATATTTGGACTGCAATGTAGTATATGATGACTTTTGCATGACGGGTGAAGCAATAAGGTAGGAAGTAGAAATATCTATGACTGTAATGAAGAAGTTCTGGTTTAGTGAGACAGTCATTGTATGACTAGGATGATGAACAACACCAGCAACCAAGGGAAAAAAAAAATTAAATTATTTTCTGAGGTGAGAACTGCTTTAGGTACTTATGCCCTGTATTTCTTGGAAAAACTAATATTTCACATTTTGCATTAATATAGTCATTCTTGACATCTTTAAAAGAGCGCCTTTCCTTTCTGCAGTTTGTTTTCCTACTCTGACCAACAAGAGCTGTGTTACTTTCATGGGTTCATTAATCATTAATTTTTCATCATCACTGAACACACCAAAATAAATTGCAGCGAGAAACCGAAATACCTTTCAGACCTGGGCTGAAGGCCCCAGAATCACCGGCCTTCCTTTCAGTGCCAGAGTGAAGAACAAGGTCTCCTTGATCACAGACCTGCTGACCATGTACCCCAAGACCTCTGAGGGAAATCTCCAGAACTCGAGACTCTAAATCTCTGAATTCCAGCACATGTATTTGACCATACTCTCCCACACTCCATTTCTGTGTGCTTGTGGAATTTACCCAGGAACATGAAGCCTGAACCCAGGAGTCCAGACAGCAGCAATCCCACTATTCCCTGTACTTCTCTCTCAACTGTTTTGCCCACTCATACACCTCTTCAGTGGCTCCTTTGGTTAGAACAAGCTTAGCCAAAAAAAAGAAAAAGAAAAAAATTCAGTTCCTGAGGCTGATTCCTAGGAAAGTCAGCTTCCCAAACACAGCCGACAGGAAGAGCAGACACGAGGCAGAGTATGAAGGCAGACAGCTCAAATGGCCTGGCCTGGCTGAGTCTGGCAGGAAGTTTAAGCACAAATTAGCAAACCAGAAACACTCAACAGTCTCAAGTCAAGAACTAGAAGTCAGTAAAACTGTGAGAAAAAAATTAGATCACTTACTCAGATGAAGAGTTCCAAAGGTAAAAATACCCAACTCTAGGCAGGTTGACCTTAGTAAATGGAGGTGAAAGACACAAACATAGCATGGCACACAAAATATAAATGTTATATTGTCTTGCTGCAGCAGTATTACCAATTATTTTTTTTTATGTTAGGACTCTCAGTATTGAAAAAAAAATCACAGTCAAATATACTCCAGAATGAGGAAGGAGTTTCAAACAGAGAGGCATCATGAAAGCACAAGGAAAACTTAAGCAGAAGAAAAAGCATCTCAAAGGACTCCTTAAAGGGGACAACCAAGTGAAGGGAAGGGGGCAATAAAACAGTCAGAAGTTGTATAAGTAAGGAAAGCAGGAAGCTTATAATCTTCAAATCTAAAATAAATTCCCCATCAGAACAACTTCCATCGGCCTGCATTGCTGTATTACTGAGTTATATTCTTTGGTACACCTAAGTTTTATTGATTTTAGAACTATAAAGCAAACAGCAGACTCTAGAAATACATTGGATAGGTCTCATTACAAATCTCCCTGTCTGTATCTTAGAACATTCTTAAGCTGCATTTAGCAAGCAACCTGGAAAGCACTGATATACTGTGTACACATATTAGAGACATGACTGTATTTGCCTATTTCTTCCCAGTAGGTAACAACAGGCTGTTTTCATTGGATGATCTCCAGAAATGAAATCAGAGCACAGCATTGTGATTACTCAGCTCATACAATGAATTCCCAGTTTCAGTAAGAATAAGTAACATTCTAATTTAGAGTTGATATTTGACACTGTATACGAGGGGAGGGGTCTACTTTCCATTTTCTCCTTAGACAACAGAGTAAACTGCAAAACTCCCTGCTAAAATGTATGATCTTTGGAGAATGCTAATTGACCTACTAAAGTTGGCTTATTTTATTTGGTGAAATTTGCTTATCACAGGCCTCTAGGTGCTCTACATAAACAATATAAACGAAAATAATGAATAGACCAAATACCTAAGTGACAATGGGGACCACATCAATAGCTGTCTGCCCAACAGAATACGGCTCAAAAGAAACCATATTATAGCATCTGATCATCTCAGAAGAGGGAACTTTTCCCCCTTCTGAGGTTTGTTTTATTTCCAAGCACAGGGGGATTTGTTAGTTTGAGGCAGATCAGGTATATCCGCCCCTCGCAGACTGCAGAGCACAGCAGTTCTGGGGATATGAGTACACGTAGAATGGATGCCATCCTGTGGGTGTGCAAAGTGGATATACAGGGAGGGCAGGCAGTCCTGGGGAGAACAGCACACACTCCCACACTGCCAGGGCAGTGGCTGGGCTGAGACTACAAACTGAGCAAAGCTCACTGGGAATCTGGTGATTCCCTACAGACACACGGGACTGAGGACAGACACACCAACAGCAGAGGTTATCTCTGATTTTATGCACTTTCCAAAGCAGAGGATGTCTCTCGAGATAACCTGAACTGTTTTTTGTTGTTGTTGCTATTTCTGTGAATCAAGTCTAGGGAGACTTCTGAATAGGATGAAGTGAGCACATCGTCTTCTCATGGAAAGGCTCATCCAGCAGCAATGTTCTCTCTAGGTCAACCAAGTCAGAAAATAAACCACATATGTAGGAACATGGGCAGGATCTGAGAGTAAACCAGTCACCCAATGTGAGTCACATTATGCTTGAGGGATATAAACTATGAAACTGCAAATTTAATATTGAAATAACCAGACTAGACTTATGCTAGCTAATAAAACAAAGTTCAGCATTGCTTCATTCACCAGCAGCTCAGGGAGCTTCACTCCTCACTCTGACCTTGCCAGGTCTCTGCTGCTGGTGAGCTGATGTCTCAGGTGGCTCCACAGCCCCCTTGTCCCATGAGAGCAGTTCTGAAACACCAACTGCCCTTCCTGATGTGAGGGACAGAGGACAGACCAGCTTCCACCTTGGAAAGCAGGATCTTAGGCAGGACCCAACGTGTGTGTCCTGCTCACAGCACCCCTGGCCATGCAGTGCCCAAACTGGGACAGGGGACTGTCAGCTGTGACATGTCATTCACTCCATCCACAATTCCCAGAACTATGCAACTCAGCTGTCTTAAGAGTATTCCCTGCAGATTCCCTGGTCAGTGAAAGCACAGCAAACAATAATACCTGTTCTTCATAGATTTCATACTACTTGGGAGCAGGTACATGGAGTCAGAGACATTCCTCTTCACAGATTCAGAAGTTTGGATGGGGAGAAGTCTCATTCAATCTCCTGCTAATACAATATGAAACACTCTTCACAGCTGTAATTTCCTGTAGCATCTAAAATGTTTCCTGTTAATATTTTCCATGTTGTTGTTGTTGTTTTTATGAAAAAAAAATCCCCTAAATATTAACATTTTCAGATGGCAGAATGGAAAAAGCTAATATAACTCTTAGAGACACAGCATACAAATCCAGAAATAGATCTAAAGGCAGATTTCTCAGCACTCCCTAAATTCTGGCACAGGGAACAGACCAAAACTCCAGTCCAACCTTCTGCTTTTCCTCAGCCAGTGTTCAGATGCTGTAATTTGACCTCAATTCTAGCCAGAAGACAAGCCTCATTTCTGTAGCATAACACAGATTGTGCACCTTTATTTTATCATTGTATTCATACTAATTCCTCTGTTCTCCCATTTCCATGGCAAATAATAATCCTACCTTGCTTACAAGGCTTGGAGGAGAAAGCTTATGCTCTTTTTGTAGGAGGTAAATTATATTTACTAACTATAGTTACTCTGTACTCTTGCTGTTGAAAGATTTTAGCTCAATGGGAGGTTTGAGAGACAGGGAACAATAAACACAATAAAGCTACAAAGTAGCCAAAAACTAAACTAAACAAAAAAAGCCCCGAGTTTTAGTCCTATAGCGGCTCTTACCTACCCTGAAAAATTCCATTTGAAAAGCTTTAATGACTGCCCATACTGTGAGCACCTAAAGGATGAGAGATGTCTGCAAAGACCACCAGGACTATGCCAGGAGTGTGCCCAGCATTTGCTGGGAACTTTATTGCCCCAAGAAAACCAGAACATGCCTGACCCTTGCAGACAGCAGCAACAGACCCAGTAAACAACTCTGTATTATTATTTTGCTGTTTCTTTGTCCGTGCTGCCTGGAGGGCAGAGCCAGCTTTGTAGGAGTATTAGCTTGGCTCCCCTGGCTGCCCAGCCTAATTACTCAGCGAAAACCAGTGGGCTGATGCCTCATCTGGTAACTGGAACTCAGTGACTGCCGGCCCCCATCAGTGAAACTGGGTGCATTTATACCAGTTGAGCTCTGTCTGTCTGTCTGTCTTCCTGTCTCATCCCCTGGCACAGGGCTACAGGATTTATGCAGTGGCTCCTCTCTAGCTGAGCAAAAAAAATATCAAATTGGACATATTTGCAAGACTGTGCAGTTAGTTGCTGAGCTCAGTGTGCAGATTAACATTTGTTCATGTATTTGCCTACTCTTGACCCAATTTTCAGTAATGACCTTTACAGCTGTGGCCGTAATTTGTGTACTCATGGACCATAAATATTGGTAATCAAATGTCCTGTGTGTGCCCACAAACCTGCAAAAGATCTAACATAGGATCAAGGCATGCCTTCTGAGAGTGTTCTTGTTCTAGCAGGCATTCACTTATTCCAACAGAGAAAACAGTGAATTTTTTAAGATTATTAGTAGCCACCATAGCAGAAAAGTAGACCAAGACTGAAGATACAAATCTACCTCCAGTTTCAGAAAACCTTGCTGCAAGTTGTCTTAATTTGTGGCTTATATGAACCTTTAAAAATTCTCACTCTTCCTGGACAGCATATGGGACACTGCTCAGTTTAATGTCATACTCAGCTTCCGAAGAACTTTGTAACAGGTATCATTTCCAGTAAGAAACTTTTCTTCACTGAGAATACACATGTGATTTCAGTTTCGTCATAAATCTGTCTGAAAAGTTTCTAGCCAGGCTTTTGTTAAAAAGGGAAAGCTCACCAGTGTGCTCACCTTGTGGCAGGAATCCCAGGGCTGGCAAAGCCCTGCTCGAACAGGAACAAGTCGTGACCCTCCGGGTCACTCTGAGCTGCACTGTCCTGTACATACAGAGTCAAATAAATCACTGAGATGCTATGTGGGATACAAGTGAGCCCCAGAGTCCTTCCTGTAACAAGGGACTCTTTATTTGCCCACCTTTTTTCCGTGGACAGCTGCAGGCATTCCTGCCAGGATAACCCACAGCAGAGCGCGGGGCCCGCGGGTATTTGCAGATCAGTCCTGTAGAGTGCCACGACTGGGTTTTTCAAATTTGTGATCACATACCCATACCCTGCCAACTGTATCTCTTCCTATTTTGATTATTTAGATGCAAATCCATGGCACATAGCAAATTCCCCCTCTCTCAAAATGCAATCGATTTTAAAAGCCTGCGAGTGAAAGCCTGAGTTCTCGGTCTTTGCAAGTGTCCATGACATGAGAGACTTTAAGTGACTGTAAGCTATTTTCCTTGCTGTCAAGCTGCCAGATGATTTTCTTACCATTAGCACATGCCTATACAGGCCAAACTAATGCTTGCTTTTTTGGACATATGTGAGGAAATAAATGTAATTACAAGCAAGATGTAATCACAATTGCTTTACTATTAAAGCTGCTGTATGCTCTCACGGTTTAGTTAACAATACATGCAGAAAAATGGAATTGCTTGGTGTTCTCAGAAAAGGGGAAAAAGAGGGGAAAAAAGATAAATATGGCCTCTTTCATTTATATCTGTGAAAACACAACATTTAAATGCAGAATTTGACTTTCCAAATATCACACCAAAAACCTTTTAACAAAAACAGCAGGGAGAGAAAGCTCTTTAAACCATGATATTCCATGAAGGATTATGAAAATAGAGGTCATTGCAAGAAAGAGAATTGCAAATACAACTTGAAAAGCTTCTCACATTTGTAAATACATCGAGGAGAATTTATTCCTCTCTGGTTTTGCTACCAAAGGATATTTACAGGTTCCCAGGGAAAAAGGAAGAAAAAAAAAATGACATCAAATTTGATATACTCTGTGTGGTGCAACATGCTGATGTGTAGTAGTAACACTCAACTGAGCTTCAAAGGAAATGAGTTTTCTAGGCTGGAGTTACACATTACAGGCCTGATCCTGACAACACACTGAGCATTTCCTGAGAGCTTTCGTGTGCCCTCAGCTCTCTCCGAATTCAGAGACAGCTTTTGATTTCTTTCGGTGCTGGATTATGATCAGGAGTAATGAGACAAAAACTAGCATGCCTCAAAGCAAGGGCTGAAGCTCATCTTCTCACCGAGTCCATCACGCCGGGGCCCCCGTCCCTCGTTAGGGCTCCGGAGTGATGAAATAATAACAATTAGGATCCTAATAACAAAGTGAATCCTGGTTTGTCTGTTCAGACAGTCCCAGACTCCACACAGTGACATATCCCACACACCCAGCACAAGAACAAAACGCATTTGTGCTACGTGCAGAGGTGCTTGGGCCTATTGCTGACACACGAGTGGCTGAATGCATTCCCCAGCCTGTGACTGACAGCTGTTATTAACAGGTTTCAGTGCCCTGGATCACTGAGGTCTGTTTTTCAGCAAACCCTAAGCATCAACAGCCTTAAAATTACATCTCTTTAAGGCACAGGCTATCTTATTTCCAAGCAACTAAGCCCACTGCCATGTGCAGAGGACGTGCAGGCAGCCCCTTCAGACGCAAGCCATGGGAGGTGCTAATTTGTGACAGACGCAGGTTGTGTTCTCCCTCCATTACTGACGGATGACTCCCACAAACTTCAGAAGTTCAGGTGGTATGTGCACTCTCAGATGACAAAGGCATAAAATTCCTACTGGTTTGAATTAGACTATCTGAAACTTCAGATATTTCTAAACTCGCACCGTGAAAATAAACCAGAATAAAGTGACCGTGCACCACTAGAACCAGCCTTCCCTGCCCAAACTTTTTGTGGATCCAAATACTGGAGAAGATCTCTCAAGTTTGTGACATGGTACAGGTGATTTTTATCCCCATTGAAACCAGTGCAAACCGTGCTCATCTCTGCAAAAGGCCACATCCAGGTCTGCCTTTGCTGCTCCAGCTATACAGTTTTGCTTGAACTTGGCAGGTACTTCACAGCTGCAAGGTGAAACTGGTGACTGAAATCAATGGCAAAGCTCTCACAACTTTTAGCAGAACTAGGATTTCACATTATGATTTCCTTCTGTACAAAAAAAAAATCAAGCAGAGAGCTGGAGCTCAACTTCTCACTGCCCAAACATCTGATACCAATAATACTTCTTTTACTCTGTCCAAAACTATATTTAAATTGCATTTCTGGCAGGTTTTGAGATGTGTGATATAGATCTCCTGCTATCACATCAGATGTAGTTTCCTTCAGAACTGTTGAACCAGATGTAAAATGTGAGAGATGTAAAAAAGTAAAATAAAACCCCTGCTCAGAGTAAAGTGTTTCTGACATGTGGCTATTATATATGGGGTTTTAGATGTATATCTCCACTCCAGCCATTTAAGAAGGTACACAGGACCGTAACTCTATTGGAGCTGATTAGTGCCAGCTACTTGTGATCAGTAGGAATTTAAAAACCAAGGGCTGCCAAACACTAACAATTTATAAACTGTATGCCAGCAATGTGCTGCAACCGAATATTCTGTAGTACACTTAATTTCAAAGTAGAGCCATATTTAGAACACCAAGGGGGGGGGGGAGGGGAAAGAAGTTAATATATCACGTCAGTATTTGATTTTCAGCACTTAGAACTATACATGTTCTGTTTCTTACTGACAAAGAGAACCAGAGGCACAGAGTGAAAGGAATTCTTGCAAGGTTGTCAAGCAGTTGCACAGACAACAGGTATAGCTGTAAAGTAATTCTCCCTTTTCAAGCATAAAATTGTCTCTTACAAATCTCAGTCACAAATGTGTGTAGGTACAGATTTGAGTTACAAATGAAGAGCAGTGAGCAAGTACTTTGGCAGCAAAGGTGAGTCAAAGCACGGAGGACACTGAGGAAGAAACAGCTGCACTCCCAGCACATTAGCATCCTGATTGTATCCCACTCCCCACAGGCTGAATGATCACTTGCATGACATTCAACGCTATCTGAGGAGCAAAGGAATTTAACCAACTGCCTGCTCTTAAGAGAGAAGAGCAATGATTCTCCTGTCACTACTTTTATCTCTTTGCGACCCCTTTTCAGCTGAAGGAAATCACTCCTGATTTATCGTACTGAGAGGAGGGTTAGTCTGAGTCTGCCTCACTGCAAGACCACAAGTCCTCCATAAAGCAGGGCTTCCTGTCTCCCAGGGACTCAAATTTGTCCCTCCCTGGTGACTATGTGTCTATTAACATCCCAAAGAAACTACGTTGCATAGTGCCTTCAGCTAGATACTACAGATTGGACCACTCCAAAAATTAATATAACTGTGTCCTGTGACCAAACCAACATAAAAGGAAGTGGAGGAAAAAAGGTTATAAAGCCAGTACATCAAGAATCAAAAAAGGCTTCTGAGAAAAAAAATCTGATGAGACAAAACTTCATCCTGATCCCAGGAGAAAGGGGATGGCTTTGTTGTACACAGCACCAGCTCAGCAATGCAGAGATGGACACTACTGACACATGGGCACAAAAAGTTGAGTCTCCTGTAAAGTAAAGGAGGCTCCTTCTATCCTTCTTGCCCAGAAAAGATACCCAAGGGATTTATCTTTTTTTTTTTTTTTTTTTTTTTATTAAGAACAAAAGATTTGCAGAGCTTAGAAAGCCTCATGGAATGGGACTGAGTTAGGAGTAGAGCTAAGAAAAATTCACCCATAATCCTTGTAGTTAGCCTCTATCTACCCAGCGTTTTCTGTAAGTGCCTAAATCCCTTGAAGTAAACACAATATACTGAAACTCTGTGCTTAGACGAGCTCCTTCACTTTTTGGAGTTCAAGGAAGCTAAAATGCAAATGAGATCTTTGACACCCAGGCTCCCTGATGCAAGGGGCACAGGAACCAAGTGAGGAGCCCCAGTATGACTGGAGAGCAAGGAATGTGATAATTCCCATCCTTGCTGACTTGTGGCTAGTACTGCTTGGATACTTTAATATCACTGTAATTTGTAATTGTTCAAATTGATGACATCCTAGTTAATGGAGCCATAAAAAATTACATGAGGCTCAAGGCTCAAAGGCATGCCTGTAAGGATGGAGCGTGGGGATTTGGGCAAGAGGATTTAAAGTGGCCTCCATGCTTCATACAGGCATAAACTGGGCCATTGTGATAAAGGTCTGACAATGCTCAGGGAATTATTTTTATGGTGCCAGCAGTGAGGAATTTTTTGCACTGTCACTGGCAGGGCAACTTCAAACTCTCTCCACTGTCTACGGCACACAGGACCACAGAATATCCTGATCCATAAGGATCATCAAGTACAACTTCTGGCCCTGCACAGGACACCCCAAAAATTCCACCATGCACCCAAGAGTGTTGTCCAAACGCTTCTTGAACTCTGCCAAGCTTGGTGCCATGACCACTGCCCTGGGGAGCTTGTTCAGTGCCCAGCCACCCTTAACGAGCCAACATCCAAACATTCCCACACAGCTAACATGGGAATCCCTGAAAACACCTTTGGAGCACCTCACCCCGGAACAGCCAGCGTGCTGAGAGCCCAGCAGTACCTGTGGTTAGTCAGAGCAGGAGTGCTGCACATTCTTTGGAGAGCACACCTCAGCCTTTGAACTCAGGAGGAGTCGTGATACACCCTGGTTTACCCGAAGGGCCTCAGCAGAAGTTGTGGAGTTAGATCCCTGTGATGACAAATGTTGAGGTTTCTCAATAGGTATTTGAATTTGGGATCCTGCACTGAATTACCACATCCCGGTCCTGCAAACATAATCTGAGATATGGCAAATATTTGGAAACATATGGAAATCCAGATGTTCTCTCACATCGTACTGGAAAAGATCACTACAGACTATGCTCAATAGATGCCTGTTATGATCTTACACTCTTATTTTTAGAGAAATGCTATTAAAAAAAAAAAGAGAAATTGATCCTAATGGTAAATGACATTTTAGTTCAGTCACAATTACAATCAACCAGACTTACTCTTAGCATTAGTAGCAGGATATGATCCTTAAGTTCATACAGGGTTAAGTTTGTCATCCTTAGAGATTTCTTAATGACCCTTGTTATCTAAACCCCAACTCGAAATGGTGGCTGTGTATTATGTTTTCAATGCACATCCTCAGACATATTAGGACACGAAGTGAACCTGACAGGGAGAAGAATATTTCCTTTCTCCTCTGAAATGCCCCAGGAGGGTTTTCTGCAGGTGACCTCCTCAGACCTTGGCTCTACATTAGAGTTATTGTCCTGCGAGAAGATTCAGTTAAAACACACAATTCATTTCATATAGTGCTCTTGAGTTTATTCTTGATGGCAGCTAACTTGTAAAATTTTATTATGGATTCTTCTTTGGTTTGCTTGATGGAAAACAATTATTCTATCATCAGGTCTAAATGATATACATTGCTGGACTATACAATTTTCTTTCCATTACTATTTTCAGATAAAATGTCAATTTCTGCTTAAAAAGAAGTTCAGAACATCTTTCCTAACATATTATCAATATATTAATTTAGATTAAATGTCTGTGTTCAAACAGGTCTGGTATTTTAAAACAAGACATGACATCTGAATACAACCTGTTGATTATGATAATGATGATGATGTAACAGTGTGCTGGTGTCTCTAATTGTTGCAGGCAATACACAAGTGCTTGGTAAAAGTTCCTCTATGCCTGAAACTGCTCATACTCTCACTAGACAGAAAGCCACGGTGCAGCAGAGTCCTACCCTAGGAAGTGAAGCTGCAGCACAGAAAAACATGCAACTCCTGCCCAAATAAACAGACTATCTCTGAGAAGCAGCTGTGTCTCCACAGCCCTGCAGAGCCAGCAGCTCAGTCCCAGCAGCAGCAGGGACCTGTCAGTGCAGCAGTGCCCTGCTTTTCCAGCTCTGCTTCCAGAGCTGGCCTGTCCACAAGTAGCTCGGATATCTCTGCACTTCATTTCCGAGGGCAGGTGTGCCCCACACGACTCAGAGGGCTTGAGAAGGGCTTTGCTGCCACCTAGAACCAAGACTACTAAATCCCAGCTGAGAAGAGCAGCTGTAAGGCTGCTCAGGTGTGAGCCTTCTTAGTCAGTGCAATTCTATCCACAGTAGCCTTGGCATTTACTTAGGGGAAAGTGTCATGACAGCAGAGCTAAGCCCATACAATTTATTTACAAGCATGTTTTGAGATGATTGTGGAATGAAACACATGACCTTGAAATACATTGCTCTACAAGGACTTTGGCAGGGAGCTATTCTCATACTACAATAAAATGTTCAGTGCTGTGACCCCACCCTGTTTTCATGTCATTGCCCTTACACCTCCTCCAGAGTAACACCAGCCAAGGCAAGAGGCTAAAGCCAACTTCTCTCTCTTGCCTAAGCCTATATGTTCTCTAAGACAAGTAAAAGTGGATAATGAACGTATCTGCAAGCTCTTAAAACTTCACCAGGATTAGAGAAAAGAACCCACCCATCTACAAACTGCAGCAGGTGCAGTGCCTTGTGACCAAAGGTGTTCTCAGAAATGGGTAAGTTTGAGTTGGATGGGCCTATTTCCTGGAAAAATAGAGCATTTCAGGTGCTATGTGCCCTCTCTCCTTTACAAACACATGCATTGGAAGTCTGATTCATATTCAAAAACAATCAAAAATTCCCACTGATTTCACCAGGCTTCAGGTAAGATGGTCTGTGCTAACAGGAGGTTAAGCCCAAAATATTTGTATCAATCCTCTTCTTTTAAATCCCCAGGCAACAGACATTTTTGTTCAGAATGAGGTTCACCTCTTATCCCCCAAATTTGCAGTTCCCAAGCTGCTGTTTCTAGTAGAACTTTCTCTTGCAAAACACTACTGAAAAATTCACAGATACTTATTGAGCCATTATCCATATATTTGCTATATATCAAGTGGAAAATCCAAGCCACTAGAAATATTATGCAGCTTCTTCAGTGCACTGTACAGTCAGATTGTTCTGATGAGATGGCAGATGCAACCTAGGAAATTAAAGTAAAGCCAGCACTGTGGATTTGTATTTTGAATCTGGTTGAAAGCACAAGGAACATTTAAAGCAGCTTTATACAAAGCCCATTCCCAGGGATGAATCTTGTTTTTGTAGCAAGTATCATGGTGGGGTAAAGCCTGTTGAAAAAGCCCAGGTCTCCTGGAGGAAAATGTTCAGAACGTGATTTTATTTAAGGTTTATTACAGTGTCCTAGGAAATCATTCAGTGGTTTTTTTCATGCTTGCATATACCCTTGAACATCAATTTGGAGGCATGCAGAATTATATGATTCCATGGAAATTAACATGGTAATGAATATTAACATGACAATTAATAATACACTTAAACGTGTGTCATGCAGTTGAGTGAGCCAAGAATGAACCAAATGTATTGTACCAACTAACCCCCCACGGTTACAAGATAGAAATGAACAGCATTTTGTAATTATACACAGTGACATATTTTCTCATATCTACTGCCAAAAAAAATATCACTTTTTGGAATTAAAAGAGAGAGCAGCAAATAGAAACAGCTATGTCATCAGTAATCTCAAACATGTTTTCAGCTCCAGCTTCTGATAACTATCCAAAGGCGTTCTTTTAATTGGTAAAATTGACAACTATCCAAAAATAAAGGAGTCCTTAAGGGCCATGCTCACTGCTAACAAGTTAGATAAAGAAATCAGAGTACCTAGAAAGTTTTGTGAGGAGATGGGAATTAGCAAATAAGCAGTACAACTGAAAAGTAAACGGTGCTGCTTGTAAAGGGGCCTTTTAGGTATTACAAGACTCTATTAACTTTGCTACATGGGGTCTGATCAAGTTGTTCATGAGAGGTGGACAACAGATTGACTTACAGTATTTAAAATACAACCACCTCTCACAGGAACACTAAGAGGATTGCTTAGGACAAGTCTGCTTAAGACAGGCGCTCTCCAGCATGTGATAAAACAACCTGGCAAAATGCATAACAACCTTCCAGCTGATACAGAGTCAGAGAACTTGTTCCCAGAGCTTTACAACTAAAAGATGCTTTGGTAGGGCATTATTCTTAGATGCAGGCGAGACCTCAGCCCAAGATGTAGTGAGAGAAGCTGATGATCCCATGCACCCACCCCGCTCACAGGTAAAGTGGCTCATGTGAACGAGGTCTACAAAATGATCCAAAGGCAGGCAAAGGGAGACTCTGCCAGGTCTCCTCTGCAGCCAAAAAGATGTTTCACCAGCCTGATCATGTTTGAACATTAATCCTTACTTAACAAGGATTATTGTTTGATAACATCACAGGCAAGCAGGAAAGTAAGGTCCCTACTCTGAACTTTCTTATCTAAAGAAATTTTGTCTTTCAAGTATCACACTATACCCCTGTTAAACAACGAAGCCAGAAGCCCACAGACTATGCTCCTCATGAACTGAGCAGGAATTAGGATACTGAAAGCATCTAATATTCTGTGTCTGGGGAATCCAGAATACCAAAATATCTGCAGGTCATAGATGGCACACAAGTAATGAAAAACACCTTCAGTGGGAAGAGCCTCAGTGCTGGTCATGTTCAGCTGGACCTGGTCAGGAGAGTTCTGAGCAAGTGAAAAGTCTCTTTATTCACCTGGTTGAACAAACAGGTACTAAAATGTACCTATATAAACTACAAATCTCTGTTTCCTCCCCACACAGTGTATTCCATACGTCCCATATCAATATTTTGCCATTTTCTACTGATGGTTCTGGGAGAAGCAAGTTTTAAGTTCCCTTGAAATCAGCATGTTTCCCCATGATTAGCTGTCTCCTGTCCACTTGTAGTGTTTAAGTGACTGAAAACACTGTATTCAAAGAATAATTACTAAAGCTTCCTGGGGCCCAAGAGTTTCCATGGACATAGCTTTGTGTACACCATAAACTATGTGTAAATATGTACTTGGACAGTTGTTGAAAACATGTCTAATTTTTCCCAAACACCACAGCTCTTTCCAAACAGCATAGTTTGATGGCATAATGCACATTTAAAGATTTTTTAAGTCTGTTTTATTTATAGTTATTTACTTAATAGAGTACATCAAGCCTTCAAAATCTTTGTGGGCCATGTGTGAACTAAGGAGGCATTCAACCACTGTTCTAAAAACATGTGTCATCTACTACAATCAGAACCTGCACTCGGAAAAAAATAAGGCTTGAATATTACCTGGGCAGTGTTACCATGATATTTCTACATCCACAGGGACAATTCTGCTTCTAGGATGCCAGTTGTAAATCCAAAGCATGTCCATTAAACCAATGATCTTTTGCTCTTCTTTTCTTCTTGATAAGTAGCAGGATAATTCAACTCCTTCTGAAACACATGGAAAGTTACAGAGGAGGCAGAGCCCACTGTTAGTAAGATTTCCACTAATTCAGGTTAAAATACAGTAGGAACCAACATTTAGTAATGTTCCTCTCTACTTCAGCTGGCCTCTTTCATGTAGAACTTAAACTGAAATCTCTTTTCTCAAGTATTGTAACATGCTCAAATCAAACATGGTAATATAGGTTGGGAAAGAAAGAATCCAATGAGTAACACACCACAAGCCTGAATTATTTTAAGACATACTTCCCATTGAGTAGGTCAGTCACAAAAACCTGGTTTCCATTTCAGTGCTGTCACTACTCTGTTCACAGTATCCTGTTCATCTCTGAACAACACACCTCAGTTTTCTCCCTCTGCAAAGCCCTTTGCAATTTGTTTTGAGACACATGGGTGCAAAGAGTTCTCTAACACCTAAAAACAGTTACAACTGGTTTTGGTGTTGTCACTGTTGTTAAGCAAAGTTTCTTTAAATGCTCAAGCTACTCTTCTGTCTTGTGCAGAAACTACTACAGTAGTATCCCAGATACTATTGCATCACCAACAAAACTGGAAGATATTCAGAGCACTTAAGAGATTTGCAGAGACTCAGACCTATCAGTGTAAAGTGCATCAAACGATTCACCACAGGCCTATCTATATATCACAGATATCAAATTCAATTTTAAATCCAAGAAGGGGGAAAAAAATGAGAGATGTGAAATTCATATACTGTAATTAAATGGAAAACACATGCAAACCGTAGCAGAAAAATAATAGAAACATGAATCGTGTATGTTGCATCTGTCTGTTATTATGGTAGGAGTGGCAATGATTAGTAGAAATAGGGTTGCAAAATTATTTCTTATATAATATCACTTCCTGTGCCCACAGGGGAAGCGTGATGAAGACAACTCACCCTTAGGCAAGAGCAAGGCAGAAAGCAGAGTCCCTTCTGCTGGGAAAGAGGAGCACTCGGTTGCACGGAAGCCTTGGCAGCCAAAGGAGGTGCTGACTTCTCACCCTTTGAAGGTACCAGCAACCAGTCTTGGAGCTGGCACACCTATGTGAGAGAAAGATAGCACTGCCAGGGACCTACTGCCTAGATATCCTGGTCAACGAGAATCTGCTCCAGAACCATTCTGCACAAGGGAAGGATTGTAACAACGCTCTGAAAGCTCTAAAACGTGGATTTCGTGGACAGTGTTATGCAAATCCAATGGTGTATAAACGTGAACTTTTACATATACACTTAGACAGGGAGCTTGTAATTATGCACACACATGGATGGCCCTGCTCCCAGGGAGGATATTCCCATACTCAGCACTGTTCAAGAGTGTTGTGCCATGTCTTTTTGTGTATCAAATGTAAAACAGCTCCGCTAACACGCAGACACGGGTGTCTCTGGGGTCCCAGTACGTACATGGCTGAAGAGGCAGCAGTCAGCCACTGCACATAATGGTGATGGGCTGTGTTTCGCTCTGAGAGTTTAACCCCGAGGTCTTCCAGAAGCAAAACTCAACACATTGCCTAAGACCACACGATAAAGCAGTGGCAAGCTTGAGCTGGCAATCTGGGTGGAGGATCTGCCCCCTCCACCCAAGCCTGACTCACTGCAGCTCCCTGCAGCTGAAATATGAAGGGGCAAGATCTTTGATGGTGGTTGATGCAAGCAATCAGTTTGGCTGCCTTTAGGAAGCGCTGAAACAGGTGACCTTACTGGGGACATCTGAGGTTAAGTTCCACTTTGGGTCTTCAGTCCACCAGAAACCAGGGTGGGCTGCAGCAGATTTCACTGATGCTCTCTGTGCAGCTTCATTGACTCCCAAACATGCAAGGGAGAGGAAGTTAAACTGGCTTTAAGCATCTCTGCTTCCTCCTGATTCCGTGAGCTGCATCACTCAGGTACATCACCACAATGCCCAGCTATGGCACACATGTCCAGTCCTTACATATATGCTGCTTTGAGCTCTGCTGCATTAACATAACCAACATAAACACCCCTGGATTCTTTATGCACCGTGCTGAGTTTGGAAAAGGTGGGGGGAAGAAGGTATTTTCTGCAAACAGAATTTTTCATAAGAGGCACAGTCACCTTTTGCTATTACAAATACAAGAGCAATAACAATATATACAGGCCCGAGCAATAATGGAGATTCTGGCAGATATTTTTTCCCTGTCATAAGCACACTGGGCCTAAGGCAAGGTTTTCCTCTACTTAATAAAGAAAATGGAAAGGTAGGGAGAAAACTAAAATTAAAAAAAAAAAAAAACCTGCATTGCCTCTCAAATTACAAAACCTGCTAAATATTTAGGGCATTCTTTCCCACAAACATTTCAAGTGGATGAGAAAGAGGTTTGTCTTCTTGACAGTTCACATCCTCTTGTGGGCCAGACTCGTTCCTCTGGAAGCTCACTGAAGTCAATGGTACAGCAGCAGGGATGACAGATGAAGCTCACAATCCCCATTTTAGTGGTACCTATCCACCATTCCCACAAATCAGCTCAGGATTAGGATGCAAGTGAAGACACTAAATGTGCAGGTTGAGGAGACGACTAAAATAGCATAAATAGCCTAAAATCTGTGGCAAATGTGTGTGTTTAATTCCACTCTCAGTCTCTTGGCTAGAAAGGAAGGGCTCGAATGATGTAACAGTAACTGTTTTATAGTTATGGTATCTGCTTAGAGTGACATGTATTCTTGCTGTTTGGGGGTTTTTTCCCCCTCAGTTGTAGTGAATTGCCATCCCATGCTCTCATTGCATGCAAGGTTATCTTCATGGCAGAGAACAAATTGACAAGTGCTTACAGTTGATTAGCGAAGGGTTACTCTGCGAAGAGCTCCTACGTTTGCAAATCATCAGTCCAAAACACTCTAAACTTCTTTCAAAACACCAAAAAAACTTCCCTGGCCTTTTAAACTGGAAATAGAAAACCTGATTTCAATAACAGGCCCCAACGAGTCTGAGTTTATTAGCAACTGAATTAGAAGATGACCTCAAGTCCAAATGAAAATCAGTGAACAGTCATTAGATCAAGTAAAAATGAGAGTGAAGAAGACAAAAAGCCATACCTGTAATCATCCCTCCAAAATTAAGTTATCAGCTATCAAGCAAATAACTGCTATGTTAAAAGCTTTTTCACGTTAGGCCACTTGTTCTTCACAATAATTAAAATACAATGTTTTAATAAAAGAGTTTCATTTATATTCTGATAGTCAGGCTGGCACTTAACTTGATTTGCGGCTGTTCTCAATTAGAACTGTTTATGGTCTCCAAAATCCCTTCTTGGATGCTTCTGAGGTTCTGCACCAGAAAGAGGAGGGGAAAACTGGCAAATCAAAATAGAGATGTGAGAACTGTACTGGGGAAAAAAAAGCAACATCCCCCCCCTCCCCAGAATCTGGATTCTGAACTAAACCAAAGCCAAGCTGCAATGAAATGTAAAACTTTGGCCAAATTCCTAAATTCTAGTATCATGATTTTCATTTACAGTACTTATTTTGCAGCCCATATTGATTTCACATTGGGCAAGCCACTATTTTCAAGACAAATTTTCCATTTGCAAGGTTTTCATCTGCCATTTCCCAGCCCTACGTCCCACAGCGAACTTCCCCCACCCGAGCCAGTTTGAGCTGGATCCCCGAGTCACACAGCTGCCCTTTGACAACCCCATCCCCACTGACAGGGAGGGTGAGCACGTCCCATGCCACCCCGGACTCCCATCACCCAATTTGTGTCTGAAGGCCACCTCACTGCCTAACAGGGTGCTGAAGCACAGCACTGTGCAGCACACGCCCTCTGATATCACCCTCCTGACTGCTTTGCAACAGGGAAAAGATGAGGACATGACAGAGAGGCAGCCACTGTTCTTCCTCACTTCAAAAGACAATACCACGGCATTAATAATCCCTCACAATTACTAACAGCCAGTTTTATAAACAGTAATTAAAGATGCCTTCTGGTGTACCTGCATAGGAAACATAATTTTTGTTCTCCACAAGGACCACACTTTCTTTAGTGACTTCTGATTAAAGGATCCGACATTGAGCACTAAAGGCTTAATTTCCAGGGGTACAAGCAACTACAGGTCATATTGTACAACCTTCTAACAGTGCCTAATAGCAGCTAAAAGTTAAAATCTGGTATTTTCAGCAGAAAGCCTCATAGTTCTTCATTTCAGATACTTTCTGTAAACTGCTAATCAGTAATTTTGAAAGAGGGGCAGGATTCATACATCAAAGATTGTGAAATCTGTTTAATCATTTTTACAAATACGTATTAAAAAAAAAAAAATCCCTTGCTTATTGCCCTGACATTGCCAGGGATGAATTAAAGCAGCATTCTGAGATTCACTACGCTGACTGTTCATTGGCTCATGCTTCTCCTTTTACTTTTAATCTTCGAACTGGCCAAAGCTTTTACCACTCACCATTTCTCCAAAAATTAAGCCTTCTCCAAGCACTAGCTGGAAGTGAAAACTGGTGACAGTTAAAGCCCTGCCCACTCAGAAAACCCAGTGCAACCTGGGTGAGCCCAGAGACGCCAAGTCACTGCTCTGTCTAATTACAAACCCGAGGCAGATTAACCTTTGATGACTAAATTAATCTTCTAAATAAAATGAATATGCATCAGCCTGCAAATTAGGATTAAATGCTTAGCAGAATCTTTATGTGATCAAGCAGGTTTTGTGGTGCAGATGTTAACCATTAACATGAAGCAATAAAATCATTCTTTTTTCTTATAATAACACCTAACAATTCCAAAGCCACCTTTCATCTGAGAATCTCAAAGGGTTTCATAAACATAATTAATTAACCCTCTCAGCATCTGAGACAAGAGCATAATAATATCCCCATCCAACAGCTGAAGAAACAGAGGCACAGCCACGTCCTGGATCGCGGGCCTCGGACTGTGCGTAAGGTGGGTGTTAAAAATGCTTTGAAGAGAAAGAAAAGAGCAGGTTTATGCTGCCTTCAGCCCTTCTGTCATGCACACTGGCAGGGTGGCTTCTCCATGAGGCTGAACTATCAGCACACATGCATGTCCCTCTCCCAGAAATGCTCACGGAGGTTCTGTAGACACTGAAACACGGGAGAGGAGGCACCGCTGGAGCAGCACATCCCTCTGTATCAGCACAGATTTCACTGCGA
The DNA here is from genome assembly GCF_036250125.1 of Pseudopipra pipra. NCBI lineage: Eukaryota > Metazoa > Chordata > Aves > Passeriformes > Pipridae > Pseudopipra > Pseudopipra pipra. The sequence continues at coordinate 4,185,488 of NC_087562.1, forward strand.
AAAGCAATGGGACTTGTCTCGCTACAAACCAAATGAAAACAAACATCACACTCCCCTAAGGTACTACATAATTCTGAAATAAGCCATTCCAGCAATTTGGGGTGAATCTTGAAGAGAAAAAAATTGTTTCTTGATTTTTTGGGCACTGGGAACTATCAGTCCCTTAAAGAATCTGTTCCTTGCACATACAGCTACAACAATTTAGTCACAAGCAGACTCTGATGGTGGCACTCCCACTTTTTTTGGTGGAACAGCTGTCCTTGCAACGTGATTCCTATGTCTACATGGAGTAAAATGATTGCATGGAATGCTACCACTTCCATCTGCATCCTGACACCAACATGGGAAGAGATGTGGCCATAGTTCTTCCAGGCTCTCCCAGAAGACCAAATGGTTTAAGGGAATCAAGGAAACCTTCTGCTGAGGCCCACTTTCTGTGTTCCCTCTTCCAATGGGATATTCATTTCCAAGTGGTTTACAATAGGGAATTTGGACAAATGTACACATCGTGACTTTTCAGCCTTACTACCCCGGATTTGAATTTCATTAGTTTCAAACATTATGCATTTCATTATTATCAAACTGTAAAAATTAAGTTTTAATTTGATCTAGTTGAATCAAAAATAATGTAACAGTACCACTGAGCTATGGACAGGCATGTGAGAATTCACATTCTTGGTAGTCCAATTTGTTGGCACGTTCTGTTGTCCAATTGTAGCAGCTTCTCCTGGTGTGTAAGTTTTCCTTTTATGTAAACTAATCTGTTGGTGTAAAATGTCTGTTGCTGCAAACGTAATTTTATTTGTTCAAAAGGGTAACTGGATAAGTTCTTAAGGTCAGTTTAAATTTCTTGGCTATGAACAGGAATCTTAAACTATAAATTAACTAATATTTTAGACTATTGACTTCACATATATGATTTTTGGCATTTAAGTGACTTCCACAGTACTGGGGGTTAGACATTTAAAAGCATTTCTTGTTTTTGTACAATGGCTTCTAAAATCCATGGAAAAATTCCAAGGACTTTAATAAGCTTTGCATTGGGCACATTATTACTGTGAATGTAATTCTTGATACCTCTCCTAACATCTAGGCCATGTGAGAAACTTAGGAAAAGCAATTAACATTCCTCCATCGACTTTCGTATTTACATTTGAAATTTAACATTTAAGACTTTAATTCTCCATAAAACTGCTTAAATATACATAACTTCAGTGTTATTTAAATGTTTTATGATCTTCCTGAAATGATCCGCTAATTAAAATCACTTACTTAATTTAGTACCTTAAATTTACCTTCTTTTATTTGGACGGAACTGGATTTAACGTGCAGGTTTTGTCCATTTTCTTTCTGAGAAAATCTTAATTTGGACGGAAAATTATGGTTATATGGAAGGGAGGAGGATGTCTTGAAGGTTGCAAACTTTAACTAGTGGTAATCATTAGCTACCACGTATGACATGATGTATGCAATTAAGAAATAAATTTATTGCAGAAACTTGGAATTATCAATTAAAAAGTAGTCAGTGCAGTCCCATAAGGTCTGATATGATTACCTGTGTTATCTGGGCTGTCGCTTCCAATGCTGGTTTGGGTCTCAAAGACCTCGGAGGGGTGCTCTGTATGTCGAGTTAAATAAGTGAGACAACCTTAGTGGAAAAATGCAACAGTACAAGGGGGTGCAAACACAACTATTCTAGAGGGGAATGAAGATATCAGCTTCAAGCTGAATATTATGGGCAAACTGTTCTTCCTTCCTGCTGTGCTTCCAAATGGACCAACAGGGCCACTCCATTTGTGGCTGTCCCCCAGTGCACCTGGTGGGTTAGGGAATGCTGAACCTCGGGGGCATTAAAGGACACTCCAGTCTGTTACATTTATTTTTTTTCTTACTTATTACCTCTGCAGACTTTGATTTTTCCGTCTTCAGTTTCCTCAAGTTTAAGGCCAGAAGTGACAGTTAAATTATCTAGTCTGACCTTGTATATATGCCAGGCCACTAAGCTAAACTCACTGACCTCCTTTTCTCTAAGCTCCCTGTCATAACACTGATCCACAAATGGAGCTCAATTATGAGGCAGTAAATCAGTGTAAAAAAAAATAAACAGCTCCTCCCACCTGCCTTGCTCTCCAAAATCCCAACTCCAGCAAAATTCTGTTGCTCACTCTGAAACAGAATGAAAAATTTGGCATCCTCTGATGAATTATATTTTGTTTCTTGTGCAGAGTGTCTCACATCTCTATTGCTCTGGGCTCTAGTTTGGACTAAAAATAAAATTAATAGAAACTGTCACCTCATCATATTTTTTACCTGATTGGTGTAGATGGATCTTAAATACTTTATATTCAGCTATATAGAGGCTGAGTACACCTATTTATGAATTCACATCCAAACCGAATGAAGTTAAAACACAAGTTGTTCATCCGCAGACTCAGTATAAAAACCTAATTTTTCCTAGCACTGTATAACTTCTTCAAACCAATATACATCAAGAAGCCTAACACACTCTTCACAACTCCAGTACCTGCCTACACAGTAAAACTTTTGACATTTACCAGAAACAGAGAAAAAGAAAATAACAGTCCAAAACTCACGATAACGTTTTTCATGATATGATTTGAAGACTGTCTCTTGGCTCCACAATAAAGACTGCTGGAGACACAAGAAGCCTGACAGACAGTGATTGTCTCCTCTTTCAAAACTCTGCTGACAGCATCAACTGTTGTTCACTTTGGTATCAGGGGGTGTCAGGAAGAGTGAAACACCGCTTACCTTATGTGTCATGCAAAATTTAGCACCCCTGTCTTTCCCTGGATTCACCCCAGGAGCGTTCCAAAACATGCACAACAAAACCACATGAAACTCAGATGATTTCAGATCACGTTACAAAGTCAAAACACAGAACAGATTCACAGAAACATTTGCTAAGGTTCACCAACCTGTTGAGTGAACCTGGGCCCGGTTCCAAGCAAATCTGGATTGATTAATGTTTTCTTTAAATCAACATCACCTGATGTTCTTTGCTACTGATGTGAATCTCAGCTTTTCCATTTCTCCTTGGGATTTTGGAGTGGTGTAAGTACACAGCTGAAAACAGCACATGGAACGCACATCCATCTCTGTATAACTGAGGAACATTTTATCACCATTTCTGCAACACAATAAAATATTGCAAAACCTGCATCCCACCAGCCTTGTCACTATTTTGCACTATTACGAGTTTTTTGGGGAGAGCTCAGGGTAGGACTTTTTTCAAACTGTTCATGCACTTAAGAACATGGCAGGAAATGAGCTCTTTCTACATTTCAAACATGGGACCAAATCGAGATATACTCAGCTGTATGGACCCCCTGAAATCAATGGAACTACTTATGGATTAATATACCATCACTCACTGTGATTGAAAGCTACTGTAAATAAGCTTTGGAAACTATATTCCAACTATAGTTGTGCTCAGTGGTTTGTAATATTCCAGCACTTGCTAAATATAAACAAATGAAATAAAGTGGGAGATAGTGATACTCTGATTTCTGTTCGCACTGACTGTACATTTGTTGGAGGTGTCTGAGCAATCAGAACACTACATAAATACCTTGCCATGCCTGTGGGATCTCATGCTAACTTATAATCCATCACTGAAGACAGCAGCAGCTCTTGAAGACATGCTAAAGCACTTCTGAGGTTGAATGTAATTCATTGTTACACTCTCCGGTTGCATATTTATTTCCTCTCACAGGAAGAAGTGGCTACACGTGGAGCAGTTGTATGCTGGAAATTTCACTTAAAATTTGCATCATATTAAACAATTACTGACCAAAGGCTCTGTAATTTATCAGTTGGTTTATCTTCTTCTTTCCAAACGAATTTTTTGTCAAAAACCTTTACATTCAGGAGCTCTGCCTTGACATACAGGTTGTCTGTACCTATATCTTTATCTGGAAACTGCAGAACTTTTCAGGATTGAGACACCATCCAGATAAAAGAAGAACCTGTCCCACCATCTCCTCGCTACACACAGGTAAGTATGTATTTTGTGTGCATTAAAAAAAACCTGTTTATCACATAGTTGTGTTATTAATTTTCTTAATTTCTGACTCCCAGTTTTAGAAAAACAAAAAGCTGAGGAAAATGTTAAAGAACTGCCAAAGTTTCTGTTGGAATAGAAAAGGAATGGGAATATTGTAAGGCAGACTGTTCCCTCAATTTCTTCTGGCCAATTTGTAGCCCCAGGAGATCTGCACAAACTTTGAACAAGCACAGAGGCCTGGCAGTGCTGACACGAGCTGAACTCCTCTCGCCTTGTGAAATTCAACCACTGCAACTTCATAGGCAGCTTTGGCCAAATAAAGAGAAGACCAACCCAAAAGAAAAAGAGATTTAAAACTGACTGGATTCTTAAGGAGAATTTTTGTCATCAACTGAAAAAGCCCCCGGTGTTTCGTCAGGGAACTTTCTAGCAGCCTAATCTTTCACTTACACGTTTGCATTGCTGGAGTCCTTCCCCACTGTCCTGGGTTCCTGCTTTTCTTTTTACTACTGATTTAGATGTCGGTGTCCACTAATCATCTGAAAAAAAAGGAATCTTTAATGTCCAGGCTGTAAATATGCCACTGAGTCCCAAGAGCCTAACATATGTCAAAGGCATGAAATGATGGCCATGAAAAAGGGAACTCTACATCTGTGTTTGCTTAGCAGAAGAACTGCAGGGCTGACCTGTGGACTGATGTGGCTGTTTAATATGGTCTCTGCAAACCGTTCAATAACATCAGAACTGCTGGTTAATCCTCTTACCAGTACCATTGACATTATTTCATGTTCTACTAATTCCAAGCCATCTGCAGAAATACTTGCCTCTCTTGGCAAGTCAATACAGAGTGGCCGAATTTTTTAAAAGGCTGCAGCTCTAATCTTCCAGGTATAATTTCAGAACAAGGTTATTATTTTTTTATAGGAACATTTTTGCATAATCTTCTAGTCTGAGTCTCACCTCATTTTACTTGTGCAAGTCAGGAGTAAAGGTAATGCAAATGCAAGGGAAGGACTGAATTTTGAAATTGAATATTCTGAAACAAATATCCAAGTACATTTTGAGACTATATCTCCAAAAGTATTCAGATGCAAAAACCTCACTTATTCGGCATTTGGAAGAATAAAAAATACATTTAAAATTAAAAAAAAAAGTGGGATTTGAAAAACTTCAGAGGTGTCCATATTTTTACTTTGTAATTTCTTTACCAGTTTTTGCAACGTTTTCCCTTTTATCTGGATTTCCTATGGAGAGCTTGTGGCAACCATAAAAATGGACACAGACACGTTTTTCACATGGTGATTCCCAATTCAGCGTTCAACATTACAAAACCCACTTAAAATTACTGGGAAAAGAAAGAAGAAAATGATTGGTTGATAAAAACAATCTCTTCTAATGATTTTCCCATGTATTTCCAAAGAGTCACAAAGAGTGCTGGACCGTGAAGGGGAAGGATTCAAGGGAGTGAAAACTTCCTGACTTTGGAAGGAACCAATGTTTTTGAAGCTGTCCAATCATTCTTACCTCTCTTTGCAACCTTTAGGGAGTCACAATCCATCCAGAAGAATCAATTATTGAATGTAACAGTAAGAGCCTTGTGTCACCATTCCTGTCATGTCACTGTCTTCTGTCAGAGAGCACCGTGGGTCTGAAACCAAAGCAGACACATGGTGTGAACAAACTGCTAAAAAAGCAAAGTATTTCCAAATCTGGGAGACTGGTTAACACCAATGTCCTGCTCAGAGTATTACACACCACAGAAACTGGTCGAGGAAAGAATGTTTCTATATACAACACACTCAGGCTCCCACTATCACTTAATCCCTCTTCCATCTGTGCCAAATTCCAGCTGCAGTCCGTACTCGCCTCCAAAGAACCAGAGCTAACAGCAAAGTAACAGTCACATCTATTGGCTACTTTGCCAGCATTTCACAACAGATATCACATGATTAGGTGTTAAGTGGGACTATTTGCACTTTTGCTTATGGCACATATAATTATGTAATTCTGTATAATGCCAAAATGACTGTTTAAGCAGCAGCTGCACAAAACACAGATACTGGCTGGACAGCACAGAAAATGCAAACTTAAACCAGCACAGTAAAAAATGCACAGATACATACACATCTATATGTATTTATATACCTTTGGGACTGTTGAATGTGGAACAAAAAGATCATGTCACTGGAAGCATTGACAAGCAGGACTCTGCCTCTCCTCGTGCCTGTGGAAGTTTTGCCAGTGAGAGGCTGAGTCCTACAACACAAACTGTGGTTGGACAGAACCATAAAACGTAATGGATGAAACCCTTGGAGCTCCTGTTTTCACCCATCAGCTGGTGCTGGTGTCTGTCACAGAGCAGCCTGGCACTAGATGGCTCTGTCAGTGTTTTAGGGGAGGTGGCCCCACACATATTTGTGCACTGAGTTTGTCAGTGCTTTAAAGTCTGTCTGCAAAGAACCTTGAGGGAGAGGTGGGTGTAGACAAACCACACACAGCCACCCTTTGTACAGTTTCACCTGGGAAATTAAATTAATAATCATCTCTGCCATCGAAAATATGGAGGAAGGTACATTTAAGTTACTTTTCTTATTTTTCAGACGACACACATTGTAATTTCATTGCACAGAAGCAGAGCTTCCATGAGTTTTGATTAAAGGAATCACAAAGTATCAAGGTTAGTTTAAAGTACTGCTATATTTTAAAATACATCCTTCTAAGCATATGGGTAAGGTGGTAGCAGTGGCAGGAGTTTGCCACAGAAGTGCTCCACAGAGGTCAAAAGGAGATCACCATTTGTTTAATTTAAATAAATCAATTTGTTAAACAAGGAGCTGCTGAGATTATACAGTCAGAGGGTGGAGAGCAAAGAAAGATAATTATTTTTGTTTGCATAAATCATTTTCTTATTACTTGGGGATCAGGGTGGTATTGTTTGGGTTTGAGAAAGGAGGGCAAAAGAAGATAACTATCAATTTGCTGATCAGGGTTACATGGGATTTTGCTGCTGGGGCTGGAGAAAGCAAAGAAGATCATTATTTTTATTTAAATAAATCAATTTGTTGTGATCAGGGATCACATGAGGTTGTGCCATTTGCAAGGCAGGCATAGGAAATTCTCCTTTATGGACAGCTGGTTGCAGAACAAATGTTCAGGCACTTCTCTATCAAATGGAATAACGGACACAAAAAAACCCTTCAACACCACAAAGCTGGATTTCTATTCCTTTCTTTTGAAAGACCCCGACTTTGGCATCTTGTCTCAAGTCTCCAACTTGAGTTAAAACAATCACTGTTACACTTTTAACACAACGAATCAGGATTATATATATGCATGTGTGTGGATGTGTATATAAACCACATATGCAGATAAATTAGATAAATAGACAGATAGGTAGATAGATAGCAGATAGCAGCTACTAGGGCCTGATCCTCCAAAGGCCTTGCACTTTGGGGCAGTGACTGATGCAACCACTGTAAAAACTGTGATTCCCTTCCCAGGACGTAGGATCAGTTCTCCAGTGGGGAATATTCATTGCAATCAATGGCCATTCTGTGCACACGAACTTTAAGGGCCTGATATTTGTTGCTTCTTTTCTGAGGCAATTAATGAAGCTCTGTGTGTAATTTTAAAGGCCCTTCATGAACTAACTGGAAATCTACAGCACTGAACATCAGTGAACTCATATCCAAAACTAATAGCTTCAGTATCACTGCCAAAACTTGACTAAGCGCCCTTTGTGCCTGCAAATGGGGTTCTGTAGGCAGTATCCTCCTATCTGCCTTCAAGGGATAATCTCCTCTTACAAATAAAACAATTGTTTCATTTGCTCATTGCAAGGGTTGAATGAGGCTGCAGAAATGAATCTCGCCGGGTTTGAATGTTCTCAAGTCAATCAAGAGCGGATTGGGGGAGTGGGGTTGCTTTCAATTAACATGTTGCTATTTGTAAAACTAGTTTAAAAAAATGCCTTTTCACAGGTTTGGATGTGACTCGTGGAAACTAATAAGCAAGCCATCCCTCTCACTATACCCAATTAAAAGATGGCTTAAATATGGTATAAAAGTCAAAAATCTGTATCTGTGTGATCAAGGTGCCCCATATTTATTACCTCAGAGTAAAAAGGAATAATCTAGTTGTCTCTTTAACAAATGAGACAATGTTTAAGTAATTACAGAAAAGAGTGGGTCGCAACCATCCCTTGGATACTTTCAGAGCCAATGGTGTAGTCCAGGGGATCAATTTGTGCTTGTAACATGAATGATAAATCTAACTAAACATCTTTATTTTTACAGTACGTTAAAGAAGCATTTTTATTTAGTGCAGTCATATATCTCCACATTATTCTGAAGTATGCTTCTTTATTGCTCTTATGTCTCCAGAATTGCCTGAGGAAAGCATCCTTTTCTCCTTGTGTTTCATTGTTGTTACCCTTGTAGAGTATAACATGCACAAACTTGATTATGATTAATTGAGGGCTTTGGCAAATTATGTTTTTATTCCTTTCCATCTAAGTCTTCCATCTGCTCAAGAATAGAAAAAAAAAAAAAAAAAGAAATTTTACATTTATAAGGACAGTTAGGGCTTTCTGGGTAAATCATCAGAACAACTGGTTCAGCAGTAATGGCTACAAGGAAAGAAAGTCTTCCTTCAGTCTTACATCATCAACACTAATGCATTAATGCAATAATCACAACATTAATGCATCTCCATCCTACGAGTGAGGCCGAGAGAGGATGATAACTGGTCAAACCACATTTGATCCAAAATCTTGCTGCAGAGCTGGAATTTCGAACTGAATCAAACCCAGTTTAGAATATTGCTCAATTAGATCCTGCCACCAGAGAACCACTTAAAGCAGTCAAGTACAAAGTCTGTAAATATAAACACCTGTATCCTTGGGCACAATGCATGTAACATCAAGCAGGCTATTTTTAAGAGGCTCTGTTGAAGTTCTTACCCAAGGTGATGCAGCTGCATAGACCAGTCCATTAAGCCTGGTGAACCACATCAGATAAGGCCCTTCCTTCAGGGTTTATGATTCAGGTATAAATGCTTGCCATCCCCTGGAAACTGGCAAATGAGGTTACACTTGGCAGTCTGGGGTTTTCTTAATAGGATGAATGACAGAAGTAAGAAGTCATGTTTAAGTTGTACGAATGCAAGGAGGAAAAGGCAAGGCTTTTTCATTTAAAGACAGCCTTGTTCTCCAGCCTTGCTGGCACATAGCACAGAGTGGCGCCTTTGGCTGATGAGAAAGCAAAATTATTGAGGAATTTGCTCCTCTGAGACCACAGAGTTGAAATAACAAAAATCCCAAACAATTTTGGCAACCAGAACGCAGATACAATCAGTCTTTAAAAGGCTGGTCTGGAGAGCTGGTGGCATGGGGACAGGGGCTGGGGATTTATGACAAGGTCAGCACCAGTGGCATTTTTCTTGCTCAGCCAATAACGTGAATTGAGTTGTTGGCCTTGGCCCAGCTCCCTGTGAATAACACTCCAAGTGACTAACACCACACCACTCCTGAACCATCACTGAAGAAGGCAGGTTAAATCTGCACACCCGGCACTGATGTGAACCACAGAGCAGTGGTGTGATCTGTTACTGTAAATTGTCTGTAAAGGTGGTGATCCAGAGGGAGGGATAATAATCATCACCAAAGGTGGGTCTAATTGCCTGCAAAGATGGCATCTGACAACTAGCAGGGAAGTCACTGCAGTGTTCCTGCACACAGGTGGTCGGAGTGGAGACTGACTAAGCATCAAAAGACAAGGAGTCTGTGGTTCAGCTGAACCCAACTAGATTTGGAGGTAGATACAGAAGCTAAACTTCCTCTGCCAAAGTTTGCAAAAGATTCTTGTCAAAGATGTACTGACAGCGATGCTGTGAAACCTCCCAGCACCTCGCTGAAGATTAAACTCTATGGTAGCTTCACAGTAGACAAAGGAACTGTTATAGACATGGCTCGTGTAGAAAAAAAAAAAGAAGAAAAACTAATTATGTGGAAACAGCAATGCAACAGATGAACACCACATAGCTGGTAATACAGAGGCACTGCCCATACTGTAGGAAAAAGCAGCCACTTCTTAACAAGGAAGGGTGCTTTAATAATCAAATCCAAAAGGGTTTTATTCCCAGTTGAGCATCCCCACGTGTCGGTCAAGTCGCTTTCCGAGGCTCACAGAAAAGAGTCACTGCATTTACTCACCACTGCACAGGGATCTTAGTAAGAATGATTCACTAGAGTAACTTTTCCAGTGATATATATTGCCCTTTCCTGCTGCAATGACATGGTCTGGATAGAAGGGGGGGGTCTGATGACTTCACCCCTCCAAGAAGCAATCCATACATCCCCAGGCCCAAACAGATCACCACACAGAATATCTGGTGAGATAAGTAACCTGGTGAAAAAGCTACAGGAGTCTGTGGTCAGAACCCCCTGGAACTGTTGTCCCAGCTTGCTCTGGGGACTACTACAACATCAGTGTCCTGCTGCAGTCCTCCTCCCCTCCCTCTGCTCACACATCTTGTGTGTACAAGAGGGCACAGGAGTCAATTCATTCTGCTGTGGAAAGCCCTGCATGAAGCCACTTTAATTTGGCTTTGTGTGTGTGTGTGTGAATCTCATCCTGATACTTTCCGGGTTCTCAGGGAAACATTAGAATGGCAGCACAGCAGAAATGGAAAATGCATTCTCATTCTTTGGCAGCGAATAATTTACTTCATATCCACCATCCTTTTTTTTTTTTTTTCCTTCCCCTGCTGCCTGTGTTTGTGATTGTAAGGAAATTAATTTCTGAAGAGTTTAGCTAATATTTATTGGTGAGAAGATTCTGTCAGCCTCTCAAGGTAAACAAGAACTGGTTCTGGCTGACACAGATTGAGTGTCACATGACTATCCTATTTTTCTGATTTAATAAATATTAACCTTTCTGCCTTTTAGTAGCATTGTGCAAGACTTTTTTTATCTTCTGATGTGAAAAGGCAAATAGCCAGTACATGCCAAAACTACTCCTATTATACAAAAAGGCAAATTTTCGTTATTTCATTTCAAGACAAGACATTGTTCAAATTAAAATTAAAATGCACACAGATTATATCTCCTTTTACACAAATCTATGCAAGATGCCATTCAGGGTGTGCCTCTTCTCCTAACCGCAAATTCTTCTAACATCAGATAAAAGAGATTTATTGTCATATTCCCATTTTATCTTCTAACTTTTGCCTAGTGGGAAAGCATAAAGGAGACAGGAAAGCATAAAGGAGACAGGTGACCCCCCAAAAAGACTGTAGGAAAGGATCTTACATCAAGAGAGTTGGCAGAAACTCAGACGATCTTTTGGAAGCTGCCAACCTTGCCGAAGATTTTCCTCACTGCCTTGAGCAGATTCCTTTCCTTCTTTGTGCCTCAGTTTCCCAACTGTAAAGAAAAAGGCACAGAAAGATATAATAGTTCTTTCCCCTTTTTTTCTATCTTATTCCTATTGCAAACTCTTCCAGGCAAGCCTGATTATGCACTTAGCAGATGGGGGCTCCAAACTCAGCTGGAGCCTTTAGGCATTCCTATAGTATAAATAACAATAATAATGATGGAGTGTTAAAATAGGCAGAACTCTTTCTTTGTTCTCTGCAATGTGAATCAAACTGTGGCTGGACTTTTATTTAACACCACCAGCCAGTTTATTTATGAGAGGATTTATCAGAAGTGGTTGGGTTTAATTTCCTCTAATTCACGCTGTATGAAAAATGGCAACTGTCTGATTTTAATCTAAAACCTGATGAGAGGGCTTCCCAGAAATAACAAAAATACCACAATGGAGGTATCCAAACATTTACTGTAGGAGTGCAGCACAGGCTGAACATGCCTGCTGCCTCACACCTTCACTCTACCCCCTCCCTGCTCTCTCTCTTCCAATGGTACCTGCAAAGCCTGGATCACTGAAGCAGTACATCAATTATTAATGGTAAGAAAAAGAATTTTGCGAGTTCAAGTGCCTTCGCTGGCACCTTAGTTCACAGAAAGAGTTAATCTTTTGTTCTTCAACTGACTTTTTTATTTTTAATCAAGTGGATATGTGTGTTAAGCCTTCTTTTCTAAGGAGGAGGGAGAGGTTGTAAAAAAACCAGTCATTTTCAAGTGGAACAAATGCATGAAGTTAAATATGAGTGTGCATCAACAAGCTCACAGATTACTGCGGGGTGAAAAATAATAACAGAAAAAAAGATGGAATTCCTTTTCAAACAAATCAGAGAAAGATTCAAAAGCAGGGGCAATCAATACCACCCTGTGATCAACAGGAAATGCTAAGAATAACTGTATATCATGTGTGGCTTCGAATTTACAACCAGGACATATAATCTCATTGTAAGAAGAGAGTCAAGTTCAAGAACTTAGTCTCTACAGTAAAGCTCTCATTTTAACTAAAGAAGCTGAGGTCGACGGCCTCTCAAATGAAACAGATAAGGCGACATAGGGTTCTTGTCAGAAACAAATGTTATGTCTCTCCCTACTGAAAAGCTTAAAGATATTATCAGCAAAAGCCTAGTTGGGCCTGAAATGGGTCCCAGAGAAGTAATATTAACCAGGCTCCTGGCAGATCATTTATTTATCTCAAGCTAAATTCAATAAAGAGAGCCATATATAAGTGAGGGAAAATAATGCAGCTGCTAGTAATTTATCATTGGATGGAAAGTCATTGTTATCCTTATCTCTCCAATGATGTTCTATTTCCAACTGGTAATGAATTATGGGGCTTGCCACATCTTTACTATGTGACAGGTCAACACTACCTCATGGGTACTGTACTGTATTTATGCAATCAATAGAGGGTCTGCTGAGGAAATATTGGCAACCATTTTGTGAGAGTGACCTAGAGCTGCATGGCCTTATGGTCCATGGTGGTGGTCAGTGGATAGAGCAGCATCTCCTTACTCCTTTAAAACAAAGATGTCTTTGAACGCTTTTAAAGTATTTTTCACTTTGCTCTTTATAAAGCCGAGCATGCGAAGTGAACCACTGGATTGTTAATTAGGAAGCATTCTGCTCATTTAAGCTGGCTCAGCCACCAAAGGGATCTTTTCTGTTCCTTTGTTGCACTTATTAGAGGGATTTATTAAATCAAACTTCAGTGCAGTCTTATCCAAAATTATTTGTGCCTGTGGTGCCGGGGCACAGCAGAGGCACGAAGAGCAGAGGTTTGCCCAGGCTGCTGCTGAGATGTGAGGACGGGCTAACGAGCAGCACTGGGGGCCCCACAGAGCTCCCAGATCCCACACTGAGTTCTAAGGTGGAAGCCAAGCAACTCAACACCGCGTTTACTTTGCTCAAGTCAGCTGTGAGGGACCCTCCCAGCACGACCCCTGCAAGAGAAGCAGTGCAAAAACAGTGTTCTGTGATGGATGGCTCCGGGAGGAAGAGCCCTGCTACAGGGGCACGTGGCAAGGGGAAGGTTTCTGGAGTAAGTCCCTTCTCTGGCACTGCTCTCCCAGCCCTGAACCAATTATGCCCAGGTTTTCTCTCTTTTCTACTTCTTCCCATTGGGTTTGGTTTTCATGATTCACAAGAAAAGTTTATGCGGCCTGAAAAGTTTGTATTTATACTAAAAAAAACCCAGAAATGCACTTTTAAAATTTTATATGGATTGAGAGGTTGATATATATCAGAAATTACTCAAGATTTTGAATTTTCAAAAACACCCCCTGAAGAAAAACAAAGAAAATGTTCAAACACATTAAAATTATTCAGAAAAATAAAGAAATATTTTAGAATAAAAGAAAATGTTCAAACACATTAAAATTATTCAGAAAAATAAAGAAATATTTTAGAATAAAAGAAAATGTTCAAACACATTAAAATTATTCAGAAAAATAAGGAAATATTTTAGAATAAGCAGTCTTTTGTCATTAAAAATTACAAAATATATTAAGACACAATCACAATTTGGCCCAGACCACAGGATCTTCAATGCCATTTAGTTCACTATCTCCTCTTTAGCCTTCTGCTTTCTTCTCCACTGAGACTACTCATTTGTGGCCATGGATTTCAAGAACTGAGAAATCCAGAAAATCCCATATTATTTTTTTTTTTTTTTGGTTGGTTAGGTAGAAAGGTAGAAAAATACACATCCTTCAAGGCAGAGTAGGGACATATTTGGAAAAAGAAAAGGAAATTACACTTTCACTGAAGTGAAACAGCAGCCATGCCAACGGTAAAAGCTACTGATTGTAGTAACACACTGATTTTTAGCCATGCAAAGGGATGTCCAGATGAGTTGCACCACCGATGCTGAACCCACAGACCTTTCTAGAAGAGCACAACAGGACAGGATCGTACCCAAGTGACATCCAGCTGAGGCAACGAGAGGAAAAGTAAAGCTGTCTATTCCAATTATTGTGGGAAGAGGAAATTTAGACACGCTGGCCGGCCACAGTTCACTTATATAACCCATTAGGTGACCTAAATGATGTTACCCGAGGCGGTTAAGATGAACTCAGGTGAAAAACAAACGCGGGTAACTCCATCCATTGTTAAACCACGAGCGCGTTTCCTGGTCCCAGAGACACGCTGTGCCTTCTGGCGTGCAGGCCCGTGTTAATGTGTCTCTTTGGCTCCCTACATCCAGGAAAGTCTTAGTAATGGAAAAACAAGGATGTTGTAGGTGAAGGCTGAAGTCCTTTGGCAGAGCGGCGTGTGCAAGAGCCTGAGCAGAGCCTGCTGCGCTGTAGCGCGGCCGAGCCTGTGATAGCAGCCTGTCAGCTCCCCCAGCATTAACACTCATTCACAAAGATTCAGAGAGTCAAGGAGCAAGTCACCATGTCCTGCAGTAAATAACTTTGGATTCGTTTCCCCACGTACCGACTGACATATAAACTCCATATGGTTTGGCCGTTCCGGAAGGGCTCTCGCCCGGATCACATTAACATATGAAAGCCCTGATATTTTCATAATCAGCTAACTCAAGGGGTCACCCAGCTGATGCCAGGAAGGTCTTCCCTTTCTTTTGATAGCTGAGAAAGTATAATGGACTTTTGCAATTCAAACAAGTTATGTAAATAGCA
Source organism: Pseudopipra pipra (assembly GCF_036250125.1). NCBI lineage: Eukaryota > Metazoa > Chordata > Aves > Passeriformes > Pipridae > Pseudopipra > Pseudopipra pipra. Next base: position 4,200,576 of record NC_087562.1, read on the forward strand.
TAAAATAAAAAAATCTAGGTGTCATGACTCATTTAAACCAAGATAATTGAGAGAAATACACTCCTTGAAATCAACTATTGACTTCTGAGTCTATCATAACCAGTGAGGAGTCTGCTACTTGTCAGATACTCTTTCTCATGGAGTTCCAAACACACTGTCAAAATTTGTATAGCTTCTGGCTCCCAGGCTTTCTACTTACATACCACTCACCCAATTCCCTTTTTAATTTCAATTGCTTGGAGACCTACCCCAAAAATTTTAAAAGAGAAAAAAAATCCCAAACAATAAAAAACCACCAAAAAACCCTAAAACATTGTCCTGAAACTACTTAGGTTTACAGAGGTAAAGTCTGGTAAGAATGATGTATGTGTTTAATAATATGTTCCCTGGTTAATAAAATACTAGATTATTTTTGGACTACAGAATTTAAATGGAAGGAAGTTTAACCATTAGGAACCTGTTTACAATTACCAAGAGAATAGCCAGTTGGTAGGTCAATAGCTATCAGCAGAAATAAAGAACCACAGCAGCCACCTGTGCTTAAGGCTTGTCCCTGTTAGGAAAAAAATAAATGAAAAGGCAAAACCCGAGAAGCAAAGCTAAAGCATGCTGGGGTCTTTTCAGTTTAAAATTAAAAAACAGAGGGCATTGCTCTGGGACTACTGATTTCAGAGTCTAGAGCACACGATAAACAGTTCTTCCAGGCTGTATAAGGAAAAAATGGGCAGCAAATATCTGCATCAAACTTTTTCTCTAGATAAATAATTCAATCCAAAGCATGTTGAAATACCTCAAACAGGTTCTTCATGGCCTGAAGATTTGCTCTGAAAGGAAGTGTGCACACAGGGATGTTTCCCCTTCCTCTGTGAACTGTCCCACCACTGAGCCAGTTGGAGATTGGCCATTTAGAGTTGAAAAGGCCAGCAGACACCTGTGTCAAGTGCATCCTTCCTTTACCAGATGGAAATAACTGGAGCCTTGAGAAAGTTCTCACTCATTGTCCTCTGAATGGGTCAGAGAGAATCACACCTGCAGAAGGGCTCAGTGTGTATCTCACACTGGGAAGAACCACATTCCCAGTAATATCAATGGGACTTCTGCTGTGGAACCTGAGGATATCTGTTGCCAGCAGAGAACATTTCCAGAGGCAATGAACTCTCTGATCCACAAGAACAAGCCAGAATGGATAGTAAACTATCCAGGGCAAAGTCTCTGTCATTTGAGTTTTTAAATCAGGATTGAATGCCTTTCTAAACTATGTGCTCAAGCTCTACCACAAGCTCCATGCAAGAATCACCAGGCAAAATCCTCTGGCTTATGGGATTCAGCCAAGATGACTATAATGGTTCCTGCTGGCCTTAAAAGTCAGTAACACAGGTGAAGTAGAAACTGTGGTTGAAATTCATCCACATGCAAAGCCCAGTGATAAAACTGAATAGAATTTCAGCCAAAGTGTTAAGAAAGTCTTAGGCCACCCTGCATCCAGTACAATTTTTAGGGAACCCCCCTGAATTACACAGGGAGAAGAACGGCTGTGTCAAGCCTTACTAAGGTTTTGGTTTGCATACTGTGAGAGGAAATAAAAAGCATTGCCTTCTGCCCCAGGGTTACTGCTGGAAGAGAAAGACCAGCTGGGACCTCTTGTGGAATGCAAAGGAAGCTTAGCATTTATCTGCTTCTGCCCTTGTTGGTATTTGTTGGAGGAGTTCTTAAAATGTGCATATCCAAGAAAAAAAAACTCTGAGGAAGCTCTTTTGCCCCAGCAGAGCGTTTTGCTTCGCTACGTATCCTCCAGGCTCATCAAACAGCCAGTCTCTAATGACTAATGCTGAGGAGCCAGGGAAGGAGAACAGGCACCTTGCAGTGCTGCACATGAGAAACTCTGCTCTGTGAACTTTGACACTTCTTCATTTCAATAATGCCTATTGTGGAATAAAATCCATCAAGGGAAACACCGACTCCACGACTCACCACTATAAATCATATGTTGAATGGCAAAACACACAAAATTGCCCTGAGATTTGGAGCAGTCTGGGAAACACATGACTGTAGCACACCACATTTGGCCAAGGCTTATTGCTGCCTCCTGAAATGAGCAGGTGCCCACTGGTCCTCCCGAATGGATCCACAACCCAGGTCAGTGGGCAGAGACAGGCCACAAATACATTCACACAAACTGTACATGGGTACTGGTAAACATACAGATTCCACCATAAAGGGACTGTATGACTCTTCCCCGATGTCTGGAATGCACATTGTGTTACAAAACAAAGGAAATTATGCGAAGATAGCCCCAGAGGCAGAGTAACCATGATCAGCTCCTGCTTCTGAATACTGGGCAAACACTTACCAGCCACAATTAATTACCTGCCTCTGCTCGTTTTGTTAAATGATCAAAGTAACACATCCACTGGTTGCACATGAATGTGACTATTTGTACAAAATTACATTTATACAGTAGTGGTGCAGGGCCAGATCCTGAAGTATTTGTCATTGCTCACATGTAAGTCACCTTACTGAGGGAATTGCTTCTGATTTCCTAGCACCAGGACTGCAGGATGCAGCTGAACTTCTGCAATATGAAGGTGATACGGCTCTACAGCAGAGCAAGGGTGGCATCAATCCTTCTTGGAGTTCCTCTCTTTCTCATCAGCCCACCTGAAACATGTGAAATATTTGTGAAATCCGTTTCAGAATGACCAGACGAGGTACTGGAAGTACCACAGTCAGTTCAGCACTTTGGCTCTTCCAGGAACACTTGGGGAATGGAAGTGTATTATTTCCTTTCCCACAGGATCACTGCAGTGCATACAATAACCCTCAGTTCAAGAGATACTGCCCTGTCCACAGCCTCAAACACCCCATCAAGGGAACAGTTTGCCCCTTTCAGCAACAGGGACCATTCTCTGAGCTTAAGCTTTCTGTCCTCATTTCCTCAGCACTGTGCAGTATTTTGGATCAGCACTGAATCCCACGGAAGTCCTTCAAAACCAGTTTTTCTGGCACGATGCAAACAAAACTGTGGATCTTGCCTGTCTACAATGAAACTGTATTACCAACTCATCAGGAGTGGAAAACAGAGCAAGAAGGATACTCACAGAGCAAGGATACCCACTTCGAAGGCAGGCAGCTAAACTTCAGTCTGTGTTTGCTCCCAAGAAGGCAGAAGACCTCAGTAAATCCAGCCCATGGTTTTCATCTCCTTATAAGAGCTTTGGATATGCTATCCTGGCAGAGAAAAAAGAAAACTTTGCAATAAAAGTATGGAATTTGGTTCACTAAAATTCTGATAAAAGTGTGTGCAGAAGGAACTCTACTTAGCATCAGTGCAGACCCTCTAAAACACATACATAAACATTTATGCAGTTTCCATTTCTTTCAGGAATTGTTTGTTGTTCTATTTGATCATAGCACTTCTACAGCTTCTAATATTTTTGGATAATGTTCTTGCCTTCATTTGTAATCACTCTTTATTCGGTGTGGAAGATGGATTTTTCCAATTTTTTGCTATTATGTACCTTAGCATGGAAAGGATTAGATGGGTTTTTCTTTTTCCTTTTAGTCCTTATTTAACTGCTTGTGAGCTTCAGGGATTTATATCCCAGTAGGTCTAATTCCAGGATTATAGGTATCTAAATATCCAGTAAATCATTTAGCAGCATATAGGTTTAAGGCAACTCCAAATAACCCCTCCAGTTAGCTCTCCAGCTAAAAAGTGAAGTTAGCCAGAAGCACTATATTTGAGTAAGAGTTATAAAGTAATGCAGAATCACTAATTTAGATTCTGATTCTACTTGCTTCAAAGGTACTGATAAAATTTATACCCACTTCAGTGGAACATGGCAAGGCCTTCAAATCCTCTTCTTTAGACACTTGCCTTCTTCCTAGCCAAATACTAATAAAAATCTCCTCCTCCTCTGATTTAAGGTTCAGCTCTCATTCCCATAACCATTGCATTTTATTTAGATAAACACTGTCAGGTTGAGTTGACCCAAAATTTAGATTTATTGAAAATGAAATAAAACGAGCAACAGAAAGCTTTCTGTATTTGTTTTTCTAAATTCCAGTGAAAGCAGCTTCTTGGTCTGGACTTCAATTTTCCTTGGCATCATCTACAGCCTGAACATTGAAGCACTGTGCTCATACATGAAAACAAATAGGGGACAGGGAAAAGTGAAATTGAGTTATAGTTTTTCCTTGTTTGGGCTTAGTGAAAAGCAAATATGTGGTATTAAAGATCAAAAGCAAATCTGGTTTCTAGGGATCTATCACTCAGAATAATCAAAAGCAATACTAAGAGCAAAGATAAGGCAATCACTGCGTTTAACTGTGCCTGTTAATTTGCCCGTGCTCCTTTACACAGGGCATAGAGAGCGAGCAAGGCTTTGCCCTGGCAGAGTGGGGAGTCCAACCACAGACCTGTGCCAGTTCTCACCAGGTGTGCCTGAGGATTTAGGCAAGGCATTGTTCCACTGGCACCAACACCGGCAGCGCTGGAGAGGCACAGGTGTTTCAAGGTCAGGTTTCTGGTTTGGTTTGAGATGGCTGAAGGTGTTAAACCCATCATTTCCTAGACTGATTCTCTCCAACCTGTGCAAAAAAAGGTGCTTTTGTACCTGACCATTTCCTTGCAGTATCAAGTGACTGCTAAGGGACACAAAACTCAGCATGGAAGGTACTTAACACACACAGGTTGTTCTAACAGGGCCTGGAGGAACCAGGGCTGGGGTGTGGTGAGGTGATAAAACTGAGCATCCCTCCCACCCTTAAGGGTAAGTGCTTGTTTAAACTCCCTTTATATTGGGTGTGTCGGAGGTGTGAGCCTGGAGGACCTGCCATAGCCAGAATTAACATGTGTTCTTCTTCTGTTAAACAGATACAAAAAGGCCTTTCCTTTCCATACAGAGGCTTTTTGCCTGCACAAGTGTCAACACAAAGTTCATTTCAGGCAAGCCCTGTGGTGAGGAGAAAGGTAAGGTTAGGTGAGGAGCCCTTCCCATCAAACCAAACTTGAAGGAAGGCCAGGACTTCAGGGCTGGATTAGGACTGGGCACATCCCAGCACATAGAGTGGTGAGTAAGATGCATCAAGAGACTCAAGAAGGTATTGAGTCTCAGAAATGCACCTTGCATTTGCACTTTCCTTCCTTATTCAGGATGGGAGGGTGGGATCATATAGTTATTCCATTACAGATTGTATATAACATACATATTCATATGTGTATATATATATATATAAAATAATAGTTTATATTGTAGGAGATTATAGTAGTTTTCTATGCACCACCTACCACCCTTTGCACTGGCTGAGGCAGATAGGCCAGTGGATAAGATGAATAGACAATCACAGTTTTCCTTACCTCCATGGACATCCTGCAAGGAACGAGCAACCAAACAGGTAGACTTGTTTTCTCCTGCATACCTGAATCCACAGCCCAGATAGCCAACAAAGGAGATGCCAGAGTATTCAGTTCATTCATCTTTATGTCCTGGGCAAGAAAAATGAAGTCACCATGTAGCCTTCCTTTACTGACCACTCAATCTTCTCTGCAAACCATTCCCTACCTATGAGCAGAGCGTGTTCACCTCAAACCTTTTATAAATGGCCCTGAGAAAGCTGGTTTTTTAAATGAATGAACAGTGAAAATGGAGAAATAATATATTCCATTGATGCCATGTCATCCTGGTCCACCATTCATAACATTTCACGTGTATCCAGACCCCACACACAGATGTGCCTCAAAGAGTGTGCAGGATCAGCAGTCTGCAGCTTCAGGAGCAGACAACATCTAAATCCACCACCATTTCAGCAACATCTCTGCCTGAATATGATAGATAAGGATTTCAGGAAGGCATGTCAAAGATAAAAGGAAAGCTACCCCTGGCTCTTGTTTAATTTCCCTTCCAATTTCCTAAAAGGCCTGTTGCGGGAATGACTGTCACCAGAAAGACACAGGGCCCAATTTACAGCCATTGCACAGAACTGCAATAAGCAGTTGCAGTCTATAATTTTCAAGCAACACCACATTTATGAAAACTGCAACAACCCCTTTTGCTGTGATTTGTGGACTCTCGTGGCAGAAGAGCCAACCTCTCTCTCAGGCAGCAAAGAGCAAGAGAGAGTAAGATGAAGAAAACCAAACTGGCTGCTGCCTCAGCATGGAGGCCACAAAATAAATAAAAAACAGTCTTAAAAAGTGTTAATAAAATATCCGCTAAGAGTAGAAGGGGAGATTAGAGCTGACAAGTTGGCCATAGGGCCTTCTTCAGGCTCTTCCAGTTAGAACTGAAACAAGATGACAAGTTGAGAAATTGAACTATGTTGACACGGCCTGTATTTTCATAATTTCCTGCTCCTTTTTTTATATTAAAAAAAAACCAAAAACCTGCAAAATAAAAAGGAAAGAATTCAAACAAAGGCCTGACATACTGTGCAGTTCTCCTACATGTCCTGTACCAGGCTTTGGAACAAATGCAAGAGTAACTGCAAGACCCATCACAATGTGTTGTATTTACTTAGCAATCACCTCTAATTTTTTTCACCAAGGATTCTATTTGAGTGGAAAGACTTCAGCATGAGTTGGATGAGGTCCCAGATCATCCTGCAGTTTTTAGGGAGAGCAGCACTACTACTACAAGAGTGAACCAGAAAATACAGATGTTAAAGCTTGTTATCTTTTGGGTTTTGTTTCAAAATCCTGTCAAAATCAGCAGAAAAGCTTTCATTAGATCTAATGTCTTTCTGAAAAATAGTTAAAATCTTTCTGAATTGGGATCGAAATTGTGGCAATGGGTAAACATTCATGAAGAAACCAGGGATTATTTTATAAACAGCTGAAGCAGCAAACATTTGCTCCCCCTACATCTCTGAAGAGTCAAACCCAGAGTTCCACGTTACCATCAATTCATTCACTCTGTGCTTTAGGCAACTTGACTGTTTTAAATCTCAAGCATCTCCTCTTTTTCCTCCAAAAAGCCACTCCGTTATTAAACAAATTATAACTACGCCTCTAATTTTGCTGTCTGGGAGTTTCTTTCCCAATCCAAGATTTGGGAACAGGGGAGTTTTTCCTCTGAATTGCTCAGACTAAGCAAAGGTAACACAAGAGATTTTCCAATTACGTCATTTTATTTTTATCATTATCACCATCATCATCATGATTATTATTATTATTGTCATGATCTTTTCTTTGGCATTTTAGCTCTTACCTAAGCGGGGTGTACAGTGCTGCACAGCACGTAGTCTGCTTCCCCATTTCAAATGAGCACAGCCATGCAGAGATTAGAGGTCCAACAAAGAGTTTATCATAAATGCATCTAGTATTGCTCCTCATCAGTGAACTGCACAACACCAGTGCCATGCAGCTGAAGGCTGGCAGGCTACAGAAGGATTCCTCATGCAGTGAGCTCAGCAACAAGGATGTTTCAGGAGAACAGGTTTTTATGAGCTTCAGTCAAGCTGTTTTGATGTTCACTCCACCTTCTTTGAGGGGGTAGTAAAAGATTTAAATCTTAAGCCCTTCTGAGCACAGAGGGCTGGAAAGACCACAGAATAAATCTGTCTTCACCATGCTAGACATGGGTGGAAAGCAAGGAAGACCCTCAATAGGGTTTATACTCCTGTAATGAGCTCTGCAATCTTAACCCTCAGCAGAAGAACTTAAGTCATTGGTCCTGCTGGAGAAACCATGCCTGAAAGGGATGAAATTCTGGTGAGGGCCTTCTCACATGTCTTTTTGTTAAGGTTGTGTCAGGAAACACCTGTGGTGGAACTGGTCTTTAAAAACTGAGAATTCTCTGGGCTCTTGAGATATAAAAATCTGGACTTGTTGTCAGCTGGGCTCCTTCCTCAAGCTTCAAAGTCTAGGAAGGCCCTGCTCACAGTGCATTCACTAGTACTTCAGGCCAGTTTCTGCTTAATGAAGTCTAGAGAAGTGGTAAATGGTTGTCTAAAGGCTGCAGTGGTGGACACTGTCTCTGCACTGGAACATCCACGATGGAAAGAAGGCAGAGCAGCAACAAGCTTTGGCAGCACAGCGATGGTGAGGGACCAGGCAGACCAGGACAGGAGGAGCTTTCTTGCTCCCTGGCTTCAGTCATTTTCTTACCCAAACAGCCAAGGCTTCCACAGGCTCTCAGGTGGAATTCTTAATAAAAGAAGTTATGTAAGGGCAGAGAGTTTGATTCACAGAGCCGCCACACCGGCAACACGTTTACACAACTTCTCCACCCAAAGTCAAGAGGTTTAACCTGTAGGGATAATTGCATCCCTTTGGCAAGGGTGGTACAGAACACTTAGAAAGGTAATCAAAGCAGAGAAAAAGGGAAAGCAACATCATTTGGGATAATTGGAGCAAAGAGGTAATACATATCTCAGTGTCACAGGGAAGATTGCCCAATGCAATACGCATTTATTCTTATCTCAGAATTGTATTTATCGAAGTAAACCATGCTTAAGTTAAAGGGAAGCACATAAATCTTCTCTTATTGTCATTTTGCAACTCAAAGCAGCTGCTAATTATATTATAGATCTTCTGGAAGTATGTACAGTAATTACCAGTTTCAGCCACATTATTAGACTTGCAAATACAGTTTGCTCCTTACAAGCCTGTCAGGGGCAAAGAGTCAGACCAAAACCAGGGAAAATAAGCACAGATTGAAGAAATCAAGTGGCAAACCCTAACTGGACCTACTCTGATTTGCACTGGATGAAGACACTGCCTTTAAGACATACACAGGTTTCCTTGCTGAATTCTTTCCTTTTGGTCTGCTGAAGTTACGATTTCTGTTGGGCTTTTCTGCGTGACCTTCTCACAGAGATGATCATGGTCTGAGTTGGGCACAAACTCAATGTACTGGAATCAGGGACAGCTCACTTCAGATCTTCAGATCTTTCAGAAGGAAAAATTGATGTTACTGTCCTAAGAACAGGACTAAGTTCAAGGCCTATGAAGTCCTTGAGAGGCCCTTGATACTGCATTCTTCTGCAGATGAATGGAAGCACCAATTTTTGTCACTTAAATAAACGTACAAACAGGAAATTTAGCTAAAGAACCAGGGTATGGTTATACCACACACTTTCTCCACATACTGTAGCTAAACCACTACCAGGAATAAATCTTAAGTACTATGTATATATACATATATACATGGGAAGAACAACTTGTATTATACATTTTTTTCTATTTGTCTGGGTTTCATATCAACTGAGCACGGGCTGGAGTTCTTAAACCAACAGGAATTATGTGGGTAAAAGACTGAAAGGTTGCCATGCAAGGTAGAGTTTTCATAAACATTATGTGAATTATGAGCTGAACTTTCAATATAAAAACGTTTTGGTTTTTTTTATAAAGTACTCTTAATTCCAATATTCTTCCATAGAAGTACTAACATTTATTCCAAATTAAAACAAAACCATTATTCAAATCCCTATTTCCTCAAAAGGGTGGTGGAAATGTAATAATGACTAAAATAATATAGTATACAAATGGTTAATATTTTCTGTTAGGCTAGTTGGGGCACTTCAATATCATAAACTCTTCCCACCCCTGGCACAGCTTATTACGTGAAGCCACAAAAATAAGGTACAAGTATGAGCTTTCTTTGCGAATTATAAATTGCAAAATACTTTGCTACCTTTACTGGAAAGGTTTAATGTGAGTGCAAAGTCATATTATTAATGAGAATAACCATACAGTCATTTAAGCAACAACATCTTCATATTGCTTTGTGGCTCCAGTGTCTACTCTTGCAAAATACTGAGTTTCCTCTATTCTCATTGAGAATAAGAGTTGAAACAAAGTGTAAAACACTCTTCCGTGTCCAGATGGATGGGCAATGTTTAATGTGTAACATCCTCCCTGGGAAAAGAATCTGAAGAAGAGTTTCAAGATTAATATCCAATTTCCAGGCTTTTACACTGCTTGGCAATCATTCAAATCTAACAGTGAACCAAGATTAAAAAGCCAAAGGCCACAAACCTGTTTAAACTGGTATAGTGGGTTCAAAGTTCCCTCTAAGATCTTGAGCTATAGTTTCCACATATCACCGAAGTAAAAAACCTAAGCAGCCCCACAGATAAGGTCCTATTTACTCTAGATGAACTGAAGAACTATGAATCACACTTTGGACCTTGTTCTTAGTCATAATTAATACCTGATTATTTTGCTACTCACTGATGACTGACTTCAGTATAACCCTTCAGAAGTGTTTAGGAGTAAAATGAAATGAGGAGAAAAAAAAAGTGCTGCTGCTAATAGGGAGAAGGATGGTGGGAAATACTGATGTCTCCTTGCCAAAGTGAAAGTGCATTGAAGTGCCTACAGTCATTGCTATTCATGTTCTTGCTGAAAACTCATTGGGAATCCCACTGACTCTGGAGATTGCAGGAGAGAGAGCACTCACAAACATGAGTGTATGTGTGAAAGAAAGCAGAGAGGAGAAAGCAGCAATAATGCAGAATTCTTACTTACCTGTGCTTGGCATCTGCAATCCCCTGGTGGTTACACTGTCTTGACACAGGACTGGTTTTAGTTCTGTTACTGGATGTCATCCAGATCCTTACATTTGACTTTCACCAATGGGAATGACAATAGGATTCCCTTCTCTCTTTCCAGACATGTTACAGGAAAATGGTATATTTTGAAGAAGGCAAACCATTTAACTGCTCTCCTTTAAATAAAGCACATTACAAGTCCATTTTACCACTCTAAAACTTTGGACACTGAGCCTAAAGAAGGTAGAATCATAGAATCTGTACTTATTATGCTCTAGTAACAGATAGTTACTCATATAACTGCTCATGAAAAATACCAGGGACTGAGCACAGGCAGAGCAGAGTCAAAACACACAAGGAGAAAACCAGCAGAAGAGGAGACGGATACAGACTAAGTAAAAGGCAGTTTTTTCATTCTCCAGTGACAACACATAGACCAACTTTTTCCTTTTCTTAGAGAAGACAAAAAGGCTTTTTCCCAGTTTGCAAAATATTTGTGTATCACCCGATGTTTTCAGTTCATTAACTGCTGAAATCCAACTCTGCATGTTTAGCAAGATCTAGGCTATGACACCTTCTGTCAAACTACTTTTCTGCAGCCTACAATCTCTTTCCTATAAAAGAAAACTAAACTAACCTTGCTGATAGCTATGGAAACCCAAAAGCTTTCAATAAGTATGAAATTTTCTTATATCTGAAGACGGATCTCCTTTAAAGGGAGATCCACAGGGCCTCATCTCTTGGCAGCTCACAAACAGTTGTCACAGCTGGGCAAGATAAAGTTCCAAAAAATGTGTGTTGAGCTTCAATACACTGACACCAAGGTCATCAAGAAACCAGTTCAAAACAGGAAATATCTCTAACCCCATGGATTATAAAGATTCCTTATAACTATCACAAGTGCTTACAGTAAATTCCAGTATAAGGAACCTGCACCAGTATCTAGAGCTGCAAGCTCTTAAAAAACAGGGTGGTGTCACTTTATTCTTGGAATAAAGGACATGTCTTAAATTGATGTGAGTGAACTGAAGGGTAGAAAAACTGATGTATTACTCATTATTTTAGTCAGGTCCCATATTTTTTAATAGAAATTTAATAACAAGTCCATTTCTGTACTGTTGGGTCCCACTGCACCACCTTGGAAGAACCAGCTGTTCTCAGTCCAACAGGCTGGTCCTCTGTTATGTATTCCCAGAGGATTTCACTGACCTGTCCTCCCTGGACAGGCTGAGCAGGGCAGGTAAACAGGCACTGCCTTTCCCTGAGAGCAGCTCTTGCTGGCAGCTACTCCCAGTTCTGGAAAACTAATGGCAGACCATTATCAGCTCTTCTGGTAATTGCTGCAGGATGGAAAGCAGAGTGTAATAAATCACAACATCATTATGCTAAGGCCCAAATGGCCTGGTGTATTTTTGCTTAAAATGGTTAATCCACAAGTGGTATAGACTACAATGGTAGATAAAAATATCCTATATTGACTGGTATGCATGTGAGCTTTTTTGTACTTGTTTGTTATTCACAACACATTTTAAACTGATAAAATAACATCGTCTTCAGCTGCAACAGTAACATTTTCTTTTTAGCTCTGGGGGAGGAAAAATCCCGCAGTCTTTAAATATGAGAGCCTTGAACTCTGCACAAGGCATTACATCTGTTATGAAGGTACCACAGGTAATGACTGTGGGCTAAAGGTTGGTGTATTTTCATTGTTTGTATTGTGTCTTTAAGGCAAATGTCCAGTGCCCAACTATATCTCAGTATTTACATGGATATCACATAATTTCCAGTAACGTTTTTCATGCCCTGGTGAAAAGAAGTGACCTGGCTCAAAGTTAAGTTCTCCAAGGTCCAATATAATACATAAACTTCAAAACTCAAATCTTAAAAGAGAGAAGCTGCAAAATCAGGCGCTTTCAAACAATCATTAGGTCATGTGAAGAGGAGAAATTTGATGGGATTTCCCTTGGGATATTCCAAGAACCAGCACAATCCCAGGCACTGAGCCAATGGGATCCAGGCATGTCAGTGAGGTGCAAGACAGGGAGGAGTCAGCAGCTGTGTGCAAAGATACGCATTTGATTTTCAGCCAAAGAGCAACGTTAACAGCACTTGTGGATTTGCCAAGTGCCCAGAGAAAAGTGCAAGGATGGAGGGGAGGGAAAGGAAATAAATAAAACTAGAGAGGGAAAATTATATATAATAGAATTATGCTTCTCTCTCCAGTTTCAGACCAGCTCATCAAAGCCAAAAGGTAATTCCACTCACTGCAGTATCTTCCATCTTGATCAGATTTCTTCCATGAATAAGCAACTGGATTTCTACCAGACAACTGGAAACCTCCCAAAAAGCACAACCCTCTGACGTGCTAGTAACACTGGAATTAGATAAAACATTCACAAGAAAGACCCTTTGATTTAGTGGATGTGACTTTCATAAATGCTGGTGTTCAGAAAGAGCAGCTTTATAGAAAACATTTGACCCTGGTCTACAGTCTCTGCTGAAATGAGTTTAAATTACCTCAGTATCAAATGTATCTTTTTTTTTTAACTTTTTTGATGATGGCATTGTTATTATTTTCATCCAGTTAAAAAAATAAAAGGCTCTGCAGGGCTTGTACTAAACAGGTTAGGATTGTTATAATAAAATTTTGATTGAAATACTATTAATGATCTGTCCTGGGAATATAAAGTACGATTTTGGGGCTGATAGCATCTTTGTGATGGAAAGCACATTTTTTTAATTGAGTTCTTGGAGAAAATGTTGTAAAGCTCGTTCAGTTTATGCTTTAATCCAGAATGCCCCATGCCCATGGACGTGGTTGCAAATATTTAATGATGTTCGTGACTACATCAGACACACTACACAGGGAGAGAGCAGAGGACAGAGCAGCAAGACAAGGCAAATCTTCCTCTTTTCAACCAAGATCATGAAAGTGCTACTTACTGCTACCATGACTGACAGTAAACTGGAGACAGAGGTCACAGAACCATCAGTGCCAGACACACCCACCCTGTGTCAGTGGCCACAGTGAGCTGGGCTGGTCCCTGCCTGCACTTCAGCCAGGAAGATTTGTCCTCACCCTTGTACACCAATGCACCCCAGGTAGAGGAAGAAGTATCAGGGTTTTTCTTTCCTCTTAATACTCACTACTCTGTGCATTAAAAACTGGTACCAGCCATGGCTCTGAGCAGCACCACACACAGGTAGATGCTCTGTCACTGAGACAGCAGGCTCACTTATCCCAAAGGTGGGGAAAAACCCTGCCATAGAGTGATGTCTCTTTAATTGAGAGCTGACAGCTGTTTACATCACCAAGGATTTAGCTGCAGTGTAACTGCTCTTGTGACAAGCCCTGTACCTTTGAACGTTGGACAGTTTACCTCCAAGTCTTTTACATTGTGACAGTCTCCCTAATCATTCAGAAAATAAATTGTGGAAGCTCCCACACAGCATTTTCAAAAATGACAATTTTACTGCCTCCATCTTTACACCAGCTACTCCATGGTGACTACTGTTTTTGGAGTTGTTGGGGTTTTTGATTATTTAAGAAGAAAACTCAGGCTGCTGCTACTACTTCTAACATAATAAGCACTTGCACAGACTGAAAAACTCCTTAATGTTATGGAACAGTCAGTAATGCTGGCTCTTACACTACCATCTGTCTATCTAAATGCAACTTCTGCTGCTGGTGAGACCTAAGACAATACATTCAAATGCAGACTACTTGCTACCAGTTAGCCCTGATTTCAGTGTTACCATAATGCTCAAATTAAATGACAGTCAAAGTAGAATAATATGTCATGTCCACTCTGAACTTCAGGTGTCACAGAAAATACTGCAGAAATGTCCAATTCACAGAACTTCTCTCTCTACAAAACATTTTGCTAATTGCAATTATATCAACAAAAATGAAATTCTTATTTACAAGAGTGGATACTGGCAGGGGAAACTGCCAGGCTAAACCAGCTTTGTTAATTCCAACACTGTCAGATATTCCAGTTTGCCAAATACCTGCATTGATTTCTGAGTGTCTCCATCCAGCATTACCCTCACTTATGGTGGCCACTCTCATCACTAATTTTATTGCTGAAAAAGAACTTACTGTGGCAACATTCAGATAAAATGAGCAGTGCTTTTAGGCACTTGGGGCTGTGTCTGATCTGTAGAAGATGCAGCATCTCCTCAGTCTACTCAAATTCTTCAGCCATGCTCTCCATTCCATTTTAGGCCAAAATCCAGAAGTACATCACAACCTAATCCTCTTGCTCATTTATTATGGGAAGGAGCCCAGGTGCATGTGCTGGAAGGGAATTTAGATGGATGCCTGAGGCACTGGGATCTCCTGGCACGCTCTTGCTTTTGCAGTCCTTGCAGGACAGACCATCTTCTCAGATGTGAGGGCAATGAGTGCTGTGTAAGAGCTGGAACACATCAGCATTTATCACAGCATTACTGGAGTAGGGAACTTGAAAGGATATGGACAGATTGGATGAAATCTATACCTGCCATCTAGTTCCACCTTCCTTCCAGTACAGGGATATTGCCAGCTGTAGATCAAACTTGGTTCTGCCTGGTCAGGTCCTAAAGCCCCCTTGGATGGATGGAGTTCCAGGTCTCTCTGGGTTACCTGTTCCCAGCTACACTACCCTCTGAAATGCAGTAGGGTATAGGAAGAGCTGGATGGTTTAGTAGTACTCACAGAGCCAGGGTTCTTAGACCTGGTGTAAATACGTTTACTTGGAAGAGTAATCAGCTAATAAAAAGTTTTCTAACCTCTGGGTTAGAGGATGGTATTCCACTGGCAGGGAGTGAAGCATTTAGCACTTTTATCACTTGCTTTCCGTGCTGAAGAGAATCATTTATCTGCAGTGTCACCTGGAGAATGGTGGGTGTTGTCAGAAGATCAAGGTCCAGCATCAGGGAATGTAACAAACATTAACCACTTCATCCCTCTGCACTGGGCAGTATTTTAAATTCATTTTTTATTGAGCCTGATTATTAGTTTACGACGGGTGTAAATGATAGAAGAAGCAAACCTAGATCACCTCCTACAGGCCAAGGAGAGAGGAGACTTTTCCTTCACATGAACATTGCTGTTCCTGAATCTCTGCAGCACATTTCCAGTTCCTTTAAAGAGCACTGAGTCCTTCAGACTGTTCTAGCCATGCTGAACTGCAATTATTTACGTTTGCATTAGATCATTCTGGAATGATCTTCTAACACTTGGAATTTTGGAGTTAATAGCAGGTTTCCTCATATATGTGTACCAGCCAGGACAATCAGGCACTTCAGGAAATCAAAGGACCCCTTAGACATCTGCCCACTCTATGCAATCAGAAACTACCTTTGCAAATGAATCAAGACTTTCTTTTTTTTTTTTTTTTTAATTTCTTGGAAACCTTTTCTGCAAAATGGGGTTTATGCAGGCTATTGTAAAACACTGTAGGGGAAAGTGCATATAAAAGTATAATATATTCTCTCTACTGATCATGATCTGAGAGCTAAAGTGTGTTTGAAACATTGTGTTTTGCAATCCAGTCTATGTGATGAGTGATAAGCGATATAGTCATAATTAACAGTAGCGATAAATAAAATGTATTACATTCTGCACAGCCCTATTTGCATTGCAAAAATCCCTATTTAGATTACAATGAACTCTAAATTACAGAGTAAACAAGTTTTGGCTACATCCTGAGGCCCAGCAGGGAGGAAGGTATCGTTTGCCACCCCAGCAGAGGAATGCTGTTTACATCCAACTGGACAGTCCTCAGAGACTTGGCAGCTTTAGCACACAAGGGGCTGCAACCAGACCCCCGAGGTCTCTGTGCTTAGTGGTTTTTATTGGATGGTTGTAGGCTCCCTACTCAACACCAGAAGCTTTCAGCAATGCTCAGCTTTCCCAAAAGTGGTTAAGGCTCGGGGGGTTAGGCTTGGTGGTCAGGAGGCTGCCGGGTCACTGAAATGAAACCCCGGGTGCTTTCAAAAGAAACAAGTCTGTGACTTCATTTTGGGCAAGCAGCAGATAAGGGACGATAGGATGTTTGCTTTAAACCTTTTTCTTCTCTTTTCCCATATGGAAAACATAGAAACATTCCAGGGTCTTGGATCAGCTTGATCTCTGTCAATCTGAGCACCAGCATGGGCATGGTACAGTGCTGACTGTGCTGGTTGAGGATCTCTCAGGGCAGTGTTAAGAAAAGGCCAGATGTTCACTCTCTGATATCCAAACATTAGCAGGTCACTTGGACCTATCTGTCATCATTATTAACTCTGCTCTAAGTGGTGTTTTTACAAAGTAGTCCTAATTTATGCTTCCTTTCATTAAACGCACACACGAGGCTATCAGGAGTGAGACAGCATCAATTCTGATGACGTCAGGATGACAAGAGTGTGTCTTTTATTGACCTGGCAGGGTAAGATCAAGTCTGGATGTGGTACAGATTGTGAACAGGAACCTGAGATGTTGGAAGCTGGTTGCCACTAGTTTTGCAACTCACAGAACCTGATAAGATTCCCAATATCTTTTGGACAACCAACTTCTCACAGTTTTTATTCACCTGTCTCCACCAATAATGACATAAAATACTCTTCTCTCCTGTTGGTCATCATAGCAAGATCCACACAATGACCTGTCAACAGTCCCATCCTGAAGTCACCCAGACACTGAAGGTGGTGCAAAAGGCCCCAACCCTCTCCTCAGTCACAGGTCTCTGTGCAGAGCCAGAACAGACCAGACCAGCAATGGAGCAGCTGCAGTGGAGTAAATTTTTACCTGTCTTTAAGTTCTCAGATCACCACAGAGAGAGCCACAGTATCCAAAACATTCAACCTCCAGCCCATTCAATAATTAGAAACTTAGAAACTTCGGTGTTTGACAAAGTTTGACACAGAAATTGGTTCTCCTCTTTATCCAAAATAGCTGAAATTAGTTATTCTTCAAGATATGCTGCAATTTGCTTCTCTGGAGGAAAGAAAAAGAGGCAGGGGTGTCTTCAAAGGAGGAGGAGCTGTCAGGCAGGGTAGGGTATTTTTCCTTTTGACTTTGGTGTGTATTGATATGACTGCTACTTTTTTGCATTTAACCTTAAAGTACAATCAAATCAAGGAAGTGTTGAGCTTTCAATTCTTGTTACAAATCAGCCCACATAATTTAGATTTAGGAGTCTAGCTTTGAATGCTTATTTTTTTCTGCAAATAATTTCTATAAAAATTAGAGCTGGAATAAAAGCTTGACTGACCAGATACAATTCCTGTTCTTTGGAATGAAGGAAAACACTCCACCTCTCACCTGTGCGCTCATGGTGGCTTTCTGCTGCATCCTCCCATTTACTGTTTCACTTGGGACCTGAAGTGCTGAAGAGGCCTGAGCAAAGGAATGCAATGAGTTTAAAAAACAAAACAAAGAAAAAAAATAAAAGAACAGGTTTGGTGCGTGACCGGAGGTGTATCCACGCAATAAGCAGGCGGCAGAATCTTCTGGTTCAGGTGACAACAGAAAAAAGAAAACAGCTTGTTAAAACATTACCTGAAGCTGAAGTTACTGACTCTGTGCCAGGCGTGGTACATGCTTGAGCAACTCTTTTCAATTAAGCTATCAGCCCAGTGATCCCTCGTGGGTGGTGCGGCTCCGCGCTGTCCTCAGCGCGAGTCAGACGCTCCTCCGCACGCCTTTGCACCAGTTATTATCTTGCTGTCCGATGTGTTCATCAAGAAGCTGTGCTCTCACCACCCCAGCTCAACCCCCACCCCAGGAGGTCCTGAGGCAGGAGCTCAGCACCCTGCAACTGGATTCCCCAGTGACACCGACAGCCAAAGCGAGCCAACACGCCTTGCACAGCCTGCTCTCCTACACTTCCCAAAGTTTCTTTCCAGATTCCCTCGTGAAGCCGGCATGTGCCACCAGTGATTGCATAAACCAGCAGTTCCCAAGTCAAAAATGGTTTCCATTTCCATGGATTAGATTTCTAAAGTCAAGGAGAGAATTTCTTAGCAGCTCCTGTACTCCTTGGCTACTAATTCCCCATCTGCTGAAGGCAGTGGCAACGTAGCAGAATAACAGACAGATTTGTCTTGGAAAACAGGAAGACTTTCTGGCTGAATTAGCTTTTCTCTGCTGTCTCTAGAAACAAATCTCCCTAAAATATCAGCAACAAATCGATTTTACTGCTTTTCAGTAAAGAGCAAGGAAATTACCTTTTCTGATTTCAACCTTCTTCCAGTGACACAAACTCATCAGGCCAAATAATCTCCTAAGAATTTACCATATGTTCAAATTGGAACCTGAAAATAGGCTTATTTTCTGTTTAGTCTGAATTCAAAGCCACAGAACGAAGTTTATATTCAAGGTACCTGAATCTGGAACCTCTCAAAATGTGAAGAGTTTAGGTCTGTACTTGTAGCTTTGTTTTTGGTTCCATTTCTAGGAAAGATAACTTAAAAAGTAAGGATTAACGATTTATGGGGTAGTAATCTATAAAAAGCTCTGCATCCAAGGCATTAGAAAGCAATATAAATTCTTTTGTGGAAATGTAAACGGTATTTAAATGTAAGTAGATATTATACCCAGTTGGTTAGATGGGACAGTGAGAGTCTCTGACTGGATTTTCTGGGAATCAGATAGGTCCCTAAACCATTAACTTAGTATTAAATCATCTTACAGATATAAATAAATTGAGAGACTTATTCAGGGATGTCTTGCAGAACATAAGTAGTTTCTAGATGAATGACTCATAAGATCAAAGTCAAGGAAGACACCCATTTAATTAGGGAGGAGAGTCTTGAGCAAATCTCAAGGCTCCCTTGCCAGGCACAAAACCTCTCCTGTGTGCTCTCCAGTTTCACCCAGCTGTTCTGGAACACAATTGCCCGAAACTACCCGACAAAAAAAATGGAATGAAGCTGAAAAGCAGCTAAACTAGGAATCCTCCTACAAAATTCCAGAACGCTTGTAACCACCAATAAATATTCAAAGGTTTTTTTACAGCGCAAATTACCCAGCAGAACAGGTCTGCAATCAGACTCCAGCCTTTCACAAGTCAGCCTTTAAATTCCATGACAACTTTACCAGTTCTGCCCTTCAGCTGGACCAGTGGCCCAGATGGGCAGCACAGGTCAGTGAGGCAATTGCAGGGTTCCTTTATATCACAGATCATCTCTGCCCTGCATAGAGTATTTTCTCATGACATAATCCCTCATGTTATTAAGGAACGACTCATCCTCGATGGCTCGCTCAGAGCTACCCAGAAACCACAACATTCCTTCGCCATTCCAAAATGAGCAGCACTTCCTTTTTTCTCCAGACAGTCAATGCATTACAGCTGATACCTGAGGCAGGACAGTTAGGCCCACTTTCCAGTGGATTTTCAGAGATTAAAAATAATGGATTTATTCTTAAAGTCAACATGGAAAAAACTCCCCTTTGTATTTCTGTGTCTTGCATGAACTAGGAAGTCTGGTATTTCAGTAAGGAGAAAATATTATTTGTTCTATGAACTAATGTTTCCTTTGTCGTAGTTATGAATTTGGTAGGTGTGTCTCCATTATGGAGTGGAAAAATCATGGTTCTGTGCACTTTACAGTGTGCCTTAATTTTATACCAGCTGACTTTATTTCAGGTATTTATAATTACATTTCACAGCCATTGTTACTGTTCGGTTTAATATCATGGCAATTGAAAACTGAAAATCTGTTCCACTGGCTTTTCCTTTAAAAATCACGTTTACCACTGTTTCCCCACATTCTTCACTAGAAAAGCTGCTCTGGATTTTCTAGAAAAGTCATAGTCTGAGTGAGGGGACTTTCAACAAAATTATGGTGTATTGTCAGCTGTCTGGACTGAGCATACTCTGCTGAAAAACCACTGTTACCAACAGCATTAGAAACCAGGAGAATTTCAGCAGTGTGTAGGACAGTGTAATGAAGACAGCTGAGACAGGACTTGTACACAGTCTGTGCCAAGACTGGACACGGATTACTATGATCTCTTCCAAACACATTTTCAGCCCTCATCCCTCTACGACTGTAAAAGATGAAGAAATAAAGATGAATAAGAGCAGGAGAACAAGAGACAGGCATTTCAGGAAATGTAGGGAACAACAAAGGAGTGCAAGTAAAACAGCATCTCAGGAAACAAAAAGACATATCAATAAAAGTAATTACATCTTTTCTTTTATTTTTCTGTACTTATCTGGTACGATCCTCTGCTTTTCTATGCTTTTTTCCAAACAAAGGTATGACTGCCCTGATCACTCACCCTTCTATTGCAGCTTGCTCTCAATTTTGTAACTAAAATCAAGAAGATAGATACTGCATATCTAAAATCAGACATACAAAATAGGATTGCTGCATTGTCCTCAAAAGCCTGGCATTGCACAAACATAAAAAAAGAAAAAATAGTTATCTGTTACCCTAATTTAAGGTGTGCAATTAGCAAAGCTGGAAGGCAAACACTGTCTCTCTCCTCAAGTCACTGTGGGTGTATAGATGTATGACATATCTAATAAGAAGCTGAGCATCCAGCCACTAAGATGCTCCTATAAGCTGTATCACAATCCTCTTAAGGATTTAGGGAAATCAGAGGCTCAGCTTTGCCATCTGTGGCTTAATAAATATTTTCTTCGGAGGCTTTGTGCCTTGTTTTAGCAACCAAGAAAATAGTCATACAGTAATTTCTGAGACATGGCATTACCAGGAGCTCCTTTTTGTCTTTCCTCAACAGCCCATTTTGCAAGTGGACAACCTGTGGTAGCTCTGCTCTGTGAAGCAGCTGAAATGCAGCTTCTGGGCTTCATGGTGTGACCCAGCAAGGCTCTGTTATATCAAGGGTGTCTGTGCACTTTGAACCCGGCTTTGGGAGAGAACTGTTAAAAGATGCTCAAAGAGCAATATTGCCAGGTCCATTTGAGTGTCCAGTGGACTCAAAATCATCACGGCCTCACAGCAAAGCAGAGGGACCTCTGAGGAGCAATTCCCATCTCTGATGTCAACCTCTTACATCCTCATTCTGAGGAATGTGACATATTAGAGATGATAGTGTGAAAATTTTGGTATACCACAGAATCACCAAGGTTGGAAGAGACCTTCAAGATCATTGAGTTCAATCATCAACCCAGCACCACCATAATGACCCCGAAACCCTATCTCCAAACACCACATCCAGGTGCCTCTTCAACATTTCCAGAGACAGTTACTCCGACACCTCCTTGGACAATTTATTCCAATGCCTAACCACTCTTCCAGTCAAATTTTTTTTCTAGTACCTAATCTGAACCTCCTCTGGTGAAACT
This sequence comes from Pseudopipra pipra, assembly GCF_036250125.1. Lineage (NCBI taxonomy): Eukaryota > Metazoa > Chordata > Aves > Passeriformes > Pipridae > Pseudopipra > Pseudopipra pipra. The sequence goes on from NC_087562.1 coordinate 4,222,355, forward strand.
TAAAGCCATTTTCCCTCATCCTTTCACTTGAGACATGGCAGCAGACACCAATCCCACCTCACTACAACCTCCTTTCAGGCAGTTGTAGAGAGTAATGAGGTCCCCCCTAACTGATCACTGACTCAAAGGATCCAAGATAATTCCTTCTATTTTTTTCAGAGTCAACAGATACACTATTTTTCCAGTGCTGTTCAGCAGCATCAGCAGACACAGGGCAATTCTGAAGTTCTGTACATTCTTCATCACATTCAGTGATGGAGCCTCATCCAGTGCTACCTCTACTGAGGAATTCAAATTCTGCTTGCTCTAACTGCACTACCCAAATCCTTGAGCTCTGAAGCTTCAGAACTATCCAATTCTGGCTTAGAATAAAGGAGATCTGAAGAATTTGGTCAGCTTCTAAGAGGAAGACAAATTAAGGAAACAAAGTTGAATAGCATTTCCCTCTGAAGATGACAATAAAGAGGATTTGCACAGGCCAAAGGATGTGAGTATGAAAGGTGCTGGTATTTAAATGGATGTGAGAAGGCTTCCTAGGAAACTCAAGAAAAAGCCAATAGTTTCCAAAGTTTTTACAAGAACTTGGAAAAGAAGGAGACGAATACAGAAATAAGTAAATAAATAATAACAAACGGGAAAAAATATATTATTGTATTTGCCCCCCGCTAAAAGCAGAAGACAGAGAGCCAGAAGATCTCATTTCCAGCACTGACTTTGCCACTGCCTTGGTGTACAATGTCCTTGGTTCATGATGGTGGTGAAGCTTCACACCTGTGTGGAGAGGTTGCAGGTTTTGCAGTGGCCTGAAGCTGTTAAGTGATAATATAAAAATAAAGGCAAAACTGAATGGAAACTATAAAATATTCTTGGTTGGTTTGGTTTGATTCTTTAACGGCTTCAACAGTGACAGTCCTCATAATTGCTCTGCTTTCAGAGACAGATCCTGGCCTTGTGCACATCATAATTTTTGCATGTATTTTCTTTAGAGCACTATGCACGAGGAGCCTGTATTTTAACTTGAAAACACGAGAGTTTCCATGCACTGCACTTAAATCTTAACAAGCATATCTGCAACTGTTTCAAGAAGTTTTCTGTGGGTAGAACTACACAGGAATAAAGTGCTGCCCATAGGATATTTCAGAAGTCTTTCTTTTCTGAAGAGCCACGTCCTGGATTCCTTTGTACTACCATACATCAAAGAGGGGGAAAAAAAGAAACAACAAATGAAATTCCTCTGAACAATTTGTTCCAGGAGAAGATCTGTCCTTGTCAAATGAACACACCTCAGCCTATAATTGTCACTTTTAAGGAATGACTGAGAGATGCCACTTATTTAAATTGAAACAAGTACTTTCCTCTGGAAAGCAGACCACGAGCAGGGGCAGATTTGCAAATCAGCTGCCAAACCAGTGCATGCAAAAGACAACAGCCTTTCCACTTCACATATCCGAACAGACAACTCTGACAGTTTCTATGTGCAGTTATGTGAACTGCACACGTAATCATGGCAATTGCATGCAGAAATTGGATGCAAACTGCACAGTTAATTTGGTTTTTAAAAAGGGAGTAATCTTGCAACACTGTATACAGAGGAGTCAACCAATAATTACAACATGCTCTTCAAACCTTTTAGAACATACTCGGTGTTTCCATGCAGTTGTGCTAAAATATTTTCCAGCTGTCAGTGTGCCTGCACACTGATCCAAAGATACTTTTTTTTCTTTTTTTTTAAATCACCAGGAGAGATGGATGAATTTCAGTTGCTTGACAGAACGCTTGTATGTTATTTCTTAACAAAGGGTATCAACAGCACCTTGTACTGCTGGTCTGAGGAGTGCAGATCTCTAGCACAGCTCTCACCAGATCCATAAATGCATTAGAGGACACAGTGAGGAGTCAATGGAGTCAGAGCAGTTTGCTAGGAAGGGCTCAGCTGAGACTGGGCATTTTGCCTGGGATGGCAAACTGAGGATTAAGGGCTTTACAGGACATGTGAACTCCACTCAAATGCAAACATAAGCATGATTAAAATTTAGCAAACTATGATGTATAAGCCCTTGGGCAAAATCCAGTAGACACAGCTGTACTTATGGGCTGATACAAAGAACTGTTAGACCTAACAGCAATTCATCAACACGGAGAACAGAGAGGAGCTTGAGATCTCTTTGTGGTACAAGTCTTGATCTAAAGGGAGAACATCTTCCTCTCAGCTACTCCTTTCTGCAGCTTTGACCATACAGTTACTATGTGGCACCCTTTTTCTTATGGATCAATGCATTAGCAACTACAATTAGACTCACAGGAGAAAACAGAATGGTTCTTTCAAAGACTAAGGTGTCTACACCACTACTTAGGTCATTTTAAGATGTTGGCTGAGGGCTGCACTTCAATGGTCTGCGCTAATAATGAGAACAAAAAAAAATTTGGAAACAATAAGAAGGATTAACAGAGAGGAAGGCATTGCTTTCTAGAATGGCTGCAGAGAAACACACAATGAAACACCTCCCCAGCAGCAGAGCCACTGAAATAAGTGGAAATGAGGCTTTAGTATCACCCAAGAAAAGGAGAATTACTGCTGCCAGTTTTCTTCAGCAGGAAGAAACCTGTAACTTCAGTCTCTGGGGGGAAACAAAAACAATGGAGACACGCTAGTTATGAAACCCTCTCCTTATTTTCTCCAAGTGAATCAACTTGGTCGCTTTAGGGAAAGGCAAGAAACACATTTGGGAATAATCATGGACAGTACCTTTGTGACAGCAGATTATGAGCTACCTCTACCCTAAAGAAAACCATTTGCAGGATAGTTACCTTGTTATGAATCGATGGGAATACAACCACCTCAGTGCTGCTTGTACCAAGAATGAAAGCTCTCTTAGTATCACCCTTCAGATACAGTTGCAGCTAACCTTGCTGCTACTGAGGTTTTGAGCTATGCTGTTCTCAGGGGTCTTGTGGTTTCTCATATAAACGAGGACAAGTGCTTCTGGGCTGGCCAAAAAGGATGCTGATGTCCTTTTTTTTTTTTTTTAAATTTGAAATCTCACTGAAATTTGGCTTTTGAAATCCCATTGTGTAGCACGGGCTGGATAGGATCATGTCTGATATCTGCTTCATCTCTCCACAGCATCCCTTGATAAACTCAAAACTCTCAGCTGTCCTGAGAAGCTCAGTATTTTAGGGAGCAATATATGAAGAAGCAATTCATGCATCCCAAACAAACAAGAAAGTCTCTGCATTGAACTCTGGTCCATTCCCTTGGCTCCCTTTGACATCTGTTCTTCCTATATCTGAATTTTCACAACTGGTAATGGGTGCTAGGCAGGTTTGTGCTCTGCTCTGAAGAGCAAATGATTGCACAACAACCACGAAAAACCAGGTTCCCACTACTCTAAGTAGCAATGTGGCACATCTGCTTTGCATGTGCTCTCCAGAAAGTGATCCCAATGCTTCTTTTCCCCCTCTGACTGAGGAATAATATCAGGAAAAGGACTAATATTCTGATGTGGATACTAACACTCTTCAGCATATCAGTGTGCTGCAGGGTCTGAACACAACCACAGGTAAAGAGCAGAGTTAAAGAGTCATCCTGGCAGTATCTCTGCCTCCTGCTGGGTCTCAGACAGGAGCAGACATTCACCTGTGTCGGAGTGGCACTGGAATGCAGCTTTTTCCCTGAGATAGAGAGCGGTGAAACACTGGATTACATGGTTGTCATCACTGCTTATTGGCTTTTGTTCTTTCCACATCACCAGGCAGCAGTGAGTGAGGTGCCACAGCACTGTGCTTGGACTGCTGAGGAGAAGCTCGTTGGTTGTTACTGCAAAAAGGCATTAAAAATAGCAAAACAAACAAAAAAAATAGTAAAAGGAAAAGAAGTAGAGCAGCTTTCCTCTTGGAGCACCAGAAACCAGGTGCATCACTGCTGACAATGATGACAAACAAAAACTGGAGGTATTTTCAACTTCATCCAAGTAATAATATTTAGGAATAGATTCAAATTACCTTTCTGGTACTGCCTACAATTCTCTTGGAACCGCTGCTGTGTTCACAGATTAAGACCTTTTCCTACATCAGTAAAAATACATGAAAGTATCAGTAGTAAAGGTCACATTCTTGCATTCCTGTTTACATAGATTAGCACATGTGCCAGTAGAAGCTTTAATTCTTGTAATGAGATCTCTCACAGGGTAAGGAAATCCAGATAAAAATATGATTGGCAAAATCTACCCTTAATTATAGGACAAACATACCTGTGATACTTGATTATGTGGCAGTAACTAACTAGGGCTTATCTTGGTATTATTCTCCACTTGTGGTAGGTGAAAAACTCAGACTTCACAGGAAAACAGAGGGCCATGTAATTTTTCAAGAATATACAGCATTCTGCATACTGCAAATACTTTGTGCATTCTGAAGCAGAGTACAGTGAATGCTGGCACAAACAGAAACTCAGAGCAAGCAACAGTCATCACGAAAATATACCAAGTAATAAGAACTACACCAAAGAGTCAAAACCCAAACAGAAAAAAGAAGGTTTATGCCTTTACCAAACAGTAACTGTGACAACTCACACTTCTTCCACCTGAACCTTCTACCAAAACACTTTTCTGTGTCAGTGCATTTCACTGCTTAGGTGAAGTCTGGGGCTTTTTATGTGTATTTGGCTCACAGAGTGGTCTGTGAGCCTCTGACTGTGGAGATCATGCTCTTAATGCCATAAGGAATCCCTCCTTTATGTGGGGCCTCTATGTTCCACAATGTGGTCACTGTGAAAACTGGCTCACTTACAGGTGAGATATTTTCTTACCTGCACCAGGGCTCCCAGAGCATCAGCTCAATTCTCCAAGCTTCTGGATCATCCTCAAGACCCACCCTGGATTCAAGGATGATTTTCACCAGTACTCATCTTTCTAGGAAGAAGACACGTTGCTCTAACACACATAATTACGACTGTAGCTTGTGTACAAGCACTTCATCATGCAACATTTATAGGGTCTCATTCTGCATTTGTTTCTTATTTCATTGTATTCATCTGTGTGTTGTTTTTTAAATATTTTTAATAAGCTTCAGAGGCTGACTTATTTGTACAGGAAACAGAGCCAAAGAGACTCCCTCTCCAGTTTCAGTGGGAGCCAGATGGCCACACTTTAACCATTTCCCTGAAATTAAAAAAAAAAAATTAAAAATAATAAAAAAAACCAATTGCAAGTCAAAATGTATTGGGACAGACATGTCAGCTGGTGCAGAGTCCTACCTCTACTGACTTCAGGAAAGCAGGCAAATTCATAGAGGTTGAGCCACTGCCCCCACTCTATGTTGCAACCTCTTTTATGGAGCCTTGCAACAGCTAATGTTTTTTAAAGTGTTGCTTAAATCAAGAGACCGCACAAGAACTCAAGCTTGGGCGATTTTCGTGTTGGCTTTTGCTTAAGGTTGAATTTCTAGTCCATATGGATGTAAAGGAAAACTAGAAAATGTTAGGTGACTGCTATTATGCAAAAAGAACAAACAATTTTTTTAAAAAATCTCAAAATCATTATCCGTTATATTTTTTGTGTGTTGGAGGTAGGCAAACATTAAATTCAAATAGAAGGAACAATAAAGAAATCTTTAAAAATTAGTTCCTACCTCTCTCTCTGAAACTTTAACGAAACACAGAGTGTTGAAGCTGTCAAAGTGCTGCCTCAGTGAAAATCAGAGGCAATTGCAATACAATCAGCAAGGCTGGAAAGAAGGCAAGGATGGAGCAACAGGATTTTTTCCTTCTTTTAAGAGAATTTTTATCCCATGTTTCACAATTACTGTGTTACCTTCTTGTCCAGTTCCTTGTGCTGTACAGATGGGATATGAGTAAGCAGACGTTTTGCTTAATCTTTGCAGCTTCTTAAACACAAGCAATACTTTAAATACAAACACATGAAGAATGGGAAGGGCAGCATTTGAAAACTGCTCAGCTGAAATGCACAGGATGGGCAAGAAAACATCCTGGGTTTTTCACCCCGAGGGTGGTTGGGCACTGGAAGAGGCTCCCCAGGGAAGTGGTCATGGCACCAAGCCTGACAGAGTTCAGGAAGTGCATGGTGGGATTCTTGGGATTGTCCTGTGCAGGGCCAGGAGTTGGATTTGATGATCCTTGTGGGTCCCTTCCAATTCAGGACATTCTATGATTCTATGTTCAAATTGCTCTGCTCATGAGCTCTCCTGCCAGGCTAATGCTCATAATAACATGCCAAGTTCCCCTGGCAGTGATTCTCTTTTTTTCCTTTTTCTTTTGTTTTGTTTTTACCCATCCCTCATTGCACAGAAGCCTGTGCAGTGGAGTACTCTTCAAGGATTGGGGATCAAAGTGTTAAATACAATTAAAATAGAATATGAAATCCACCACTAGGAACGTACTTAAAACACGTTGTAACAGATTGAAAGATATACTTGCTCTTTCCCCTGCCTGATATCTTTTTCACTCAGAACACCAAGTTAAATTGGTGGAAAACAGTGCTCCTTTCTCCTCTAAAAATACACAGAGCATAATAAAAAATGTAATGTGCAATCAGCCCTTGATGCTTTTAAGGTAGTAGCAGGAACTGATACTGCCCAGAGCAGCAAAGAGTTTCTGAGTCCCACACGTGGTAAGAGAGACTGAAACAAGGGATGCATGGAAAATCCATTAGCAGAAACCTACGTGGAGACAAAACATTTCGGGTTTTGACAGATCTCCAGAGGTCCAAGCACAGCATGTTAATGTTTATGATAGAAGTCAGTCAGTCTCCAAGCTTATGTTATTTTGTTTTGGTAAAAGAATATGAGATGTTAGAATAATTACTGGTGTTTTAACTGAGTAGCTCTTCTTAGGAGCTTCTCTCAAGTGTAGCTGGTTTTAATTTGTGGAACGAGGGTGGGCATAGCTTCACATTTATAAAGCTCTAATTGAGAGCATTTCCCTCACAGAGAACAATAACACAACATTTATTTCTTGGAAGTTTTTAAATTGGATGTTTTGATTTTAGTTGGCAAATTTCTGGATTATTTTTTTTTCCCTAGGTCCTCTGCTTTTCCAGTGTGACCAAGTCCAAAATGTTTCTACCATTAAGATGACAGATGACAAGGCCCAAAGGCAAACACACAGGATCATCTGTCAGGTGCTTGGCTCTGCTGTGGTTTACTGAGTGCTTTGCCAGCAAATCTTAGCACCTTTGTGTGCTTCTGTTTCCTTACCTGTAAAATTGAGATAATGACACATACCCTCTTTGTTCCAAGCTTTGGCATCTCTTCTATATAAAAGTGCTACACAGCACTGAAATACAAATGTAAATACTTAGATAACACTATCTCACTACATGTAGAGGAGAGTCGGTCAGGGGAGAAATAGTAGCCTTTGTCTCAAGGGACCTGGGGTTGCTTTTGGTTTCTAGTCTCTATTCATTTCTTTTCACCTTCCAGAATTGCCTGAAACATCTGCTGAATTGGCACAATGTGAATGGAGAGATTCCACCTCATCCTAATTTTGTCCTGATGCAAAACTGTCAATGTCTGGTGTTTTCAAAGGCAACAATTTTTTCTGAGTGCAGTGCCAGAAATAATCTCCTGCTCTTTGACTCAATCTGTAAGCCCACGGGGTTATGTACTTATTTACTTATTTATTTTGATGTCTCCAAAATAGCAATGCATGTTGCTCTACCAGACTGCACGCTGTAAAACAGTGGAAGCAAATAAACTGCAATTGTTAATGTTAATTGGTCTTACTTTACCATGTCATTTCCAATTTTTTTCAAAATGGAGATTAAAAAGGGTTGGAGAAAAAGCTGTGATTTTGTCATAAGCAATCCAGTTAGTGGAGTGAACTGAAGGGATTTGATTGTTCGAGCTCCGCGCGGCCAACGAACCGCACAAATTCACATTAATCTGTCTGTCCACACCCCCTCAGCCCTGCCTGCACAGACTGAGCCTTCCACATGCAGTGATTGTGGAGATGTCTGAGCCTGCAGACCCTCGTGCAGAAGGGCCACACTGCCCTGCACACTTTGCACCACTCAGCCCTTGCACAGCCCCCTGGATTGTAGGTGCTGAGATGTCGACAGGCACAGAACCAAACGAGGCCCCGGGTGACCAACTCAGGCCAAACGGTGAAGACAATTTTGACTGTTCACTTGTGGTTGGTGTGGGGTTTGCTCTGTGGAGCAATCCAACAGTGCAATCTGGAAAAAGCACAGTATTTTGCACACTTGAGAAGCTCGTACAACCTAAAAACCAGTTCAGCTCGCCCACTCTTAGGGAAGAAGGCAGAACTTCATCCCCACGGCACTGCGCTGAGTGTGGTCCCCAAACTGAGTTTAAAAGACCCAAAGGAGAAAGTTCCAGCCTAAATGATCTCATTCATTCAGGATGTTTTCATTAATATCCTGCTTCAATTTTCCAGTTGATAGTTTTGTGTGTATTATTCTTAGCAAGACCTTAATAAAACCCCTGCATTGTTTTTTTCTCACACCACGGTGTTTATGCCTTTCACATTCCTGCTCACGGTCACATCCTCGCCCTCACTTTCAGCAGTTCCCAGAGACTGAGCTACTGTCACTTGGGTGCACATAAACACATCCACACGTGGACACACAAAACTGCTGATTTACTCCGAAATTCCACCCAGTCTCATCTGAGGCTCCCAAAATGCAGCATTCTGTCCCGAGAGAGGTTCTCATTCTGGTCAAAAATTCCTGCTCATCCTGCTCGGGGCTTTTTTATTGCGACGTCGTCGCACCGCAAATTTGTATTTCATTTTTTGTTACCTATCACCTCAAGTCTCTGTCAGCAAAGTGTTCTTCTAGATTTCTCTCTCAGAATGAGGTTTTCCTCATGTATCAGCTTGTCATTTCCCACATTTCATGGCATTGGGCTGTTTCCTGTTCCTGTGCCCATCCTCTATAGGTCTATTGGGACATACCTGGGCAGCTTCACTGTCCATGCCATCTCCCAAGTGACTGCCCTCTAAAGATTTTGTTAGCACAGTCTGCTTTCAGATCATTACCAGTAGTTGGGAATCAACACAAATCCCGTCTTGGTGCCAATCTCTGCTAAACACCTCCCCAAAACACGGTATGTTGCTGTTAATAATTATCCTTCAGCCAGTCTGCAGTCCTTACAACACATTGTTTATACCCAAACCAATGAGCAAACTCGTTTTGCAAGCAAGAATGTCATGAGAAACCACATCAAGTGCATTACTAAAATCATCAGTAGATCCAGCAAACTGCCTTTTATCCATTGATTTTGTAATTCTGTTTTCTAAAAGAACTTTGGAAAATCTATTTTCTAGTCTTTCTTTGGGTACTAAGGCTCAGTTTTTCCTTCTCGTGTTAAAAAATTTCCACGGTTGCTCCCTTTTTCCATTCCCACTGAGATATTCCCAAGACCATTCAATTCATTAGCTAGGAAGACAATATTTGCCACAGTTTACCCTGTATCACAAAAGCCAATGATAAAGTTGCTGTTGGTTGCAGCTGTGGAGCAGATGTGGGCCCTGAACGCTGAGATTTTTGCTCCCCCTGTGTAACACAAGACCAAATTTCTAGGGAAATGTATGTGCCAACAGTTGCAAAGTGTGACACCTGAAATGCCTAAATGTTTGTCTTTTGGGGGGGAACAGGATTTAGTTGTAATATCCCAGTGAGATGTGCTCTTACTGATGGCTGCAAGTCATGTCCAGGAGCAGTTTCAGGCTTGGATTTCTACCTTGGAGCCCAGAACCAAGACAGAGTTTCCCTTCTCTTCTGGCACAGATGAGGTCAAAATCAGATACCACAAGGGCACCTGGAGTTTTCTAGGTAGCAGCAACCTCGATAATACTAGAAAAAGACTGAATTATTCACAGCTGGAACTCTTTTGGCCCCATATGCACCAGGAGACTACAAAATCCCCAAATGACTGTGACTGCAGGAGCAGAACAATCACAGATTACCCACTCACATAACTCAAGACCACACATTTTGTCCCACTTGATAGAAAAAGAAAACCTGTCAGTACAGGAGAGGACATCAGGTCTGGAAACGGGTTAAAAAAAGATTATATACTCTGATAGAGAAGATTCAAGCTCTCAAACCCACTAACAGTAAAATTTACTGCACTTTCAAACCTACAGAATTCTGTCTAGAAATCAAGTACGGGGAAATGGGAAAAGGATATGCACAGACGGCACGATCATATGGCCAACATATGGAAATCAAATGGAATAGCTACTGGTTTTTAAGCTCCACAGGAACGATGAAGTGAAGATGAGTGAGAGACCCCTTTCTCACTCTATTTATTTAACCAAATACCCAACGCTTCCCAGCCCTCCTGGCACTCGTAGCACTTCCCTCTCCTTCAGATATCTGCCACTTTTAACTCCTATGAAGTCTCAGACTGTTCCGTAAGCACTCAGTTTTCCTGAGCAAAATCACACAAAGAAGCAGCAGATGAAAGGCAACAGAAGTATTGGTAAGCAGTTACCTAAAAAAAATCCCCACAACACCCTCACCATCAACACTGGGCTCATCCTTACAGCTGGATGGCAAGAGCAGCATGTGAGCATCACTGTGCACACACACATCCAACGTGTTTATTTAACCACACACAAGTAAAAGCCTGTTAAAATCACCACATATCTGAAGCCCAGGCAAAACGTTTTAATTAAAGGAAACATATTTCCCTCATTAATACATTGTAAGATATATCAACGACCATGACATACTCTTGTGGCATGTTTTTTTCTTCTCTGTGTGTGAACATCTGTACATTTCCCCAGAAGCTGAATTTGACACATGTGATGCAGGAACAGAAATGTCTTTTCAGTGGAAGTCTAAAGCAAACAGATGTGTCAAGCATCTGCCAACAAGTTATGAGGAAGTTGCTCCCGCTCCAGGACATAACCACCTATGCACTTCTGCTTAGAAGAAAGCCTGGTTTTTGTGGAAAAGACTATTCCATCCTATGAGATGTATTTCCAGTTGTATGGGAAATCACAGGATCACAGAATCATGGGGATGGAAGGGGCCTTTGGTCCAGTCCAACCTCTCTGTTCAAGCAGGTTACTGCAGGTTGCTCTGGAACACGGCCAGTGGTGTTCTGAGTGTCTCCAATTATGGAGTTTCCATGCTCACTCTGGGTAACCTGCTCCAGTGTTTGACCACTCTCATATTGAAAAAAAACCATCTTGCATTTAAACTGAATTCCCTCTATTTCAACTTGTGCAGCACTGAGAACAGTCAGGCTCTGCCTCCTTCACCCTCCACCATCTGATATTGATAGAAACTGGCAATCAGATATCCCTTGAGCCTTCTTGTCTGCAGTTTGGACAGACTCAGCTCTCTTTGCCTCTGCCCACATGTCAGATTCTCCTGGCACGTATCATCTCTGTAGCCCTTCACTAGACTGTCTCCAGCACCACAAAGTCTTTCTTGCACTGGGAGCCCAAGTCTGGACACAGATGGTGGATGTGTCTCACCAGTACTGAGCAGAGGGTTTCAGAGCAGAAGAGTCACTTCTCTCAGCCTGATGGCAACGCTCCTCCTAATGCAGCCCAGGATGCTGTTGGCCTTTGCTGCAGAGGCACAGAGCTGACTCATGTTCAGCTTGTCACCCACCTGGAGCCCCGTGTCCTTCTGTGAGACCTCTGGCTTTTGGGTAGCTCTGGCATACAGGGACATTGCTTTCAAATCTGCATATCTAAGCTCAGGTACATAAATCCGTATTGGGCATCAAAATAAAAACAGGCTGCTATTCCAAGGCACTGCACACCTACAGCTCCCAATGGAGAAAAGTGGAAGTGTTATGATTAAAGCCCTATTTCATGTTTCCAGGTTGCCTGCAGCAAAGCCTTCATCATCAAATTGTGTATAAACGGAGTCTCTGTAAGATGCTACATTTCAACTAAGCTCTAACAAGAACCACTCAAGAGAAAAGTGCATTTCCTTCCAGTTTATTCCTTTGGTTTCAATTGTGATAAGTAGCAAACCTATTGTAAGATACATACCATGCAACACAGGGACACGGAGCTCTAAGATAATTCATCCTAAAGCAGGGATCTATATGGAAAGTTAGGTAATGCTGCATTATACATGAGAATATCAGCTTCTTTATGAGCAGCTCCCCATGCCATGTGCTGGGAGGGATGAATTAGACATGATGAACATAATAAAGCAAAGACATCTAAGTTTAGGGTATCTTTTTAGAAAGCACTTGCCTGTCCCTGCACTTAGAATAGGTATCTGCATCCATTCCCTTATTAAACCACCACGGACCTTCATCGTTCTTAAACTCTCATGTTAAGGTGAACAGCAAAAAAAAGAGAAAAATAAGATCTTAACTGCTAAAGCCCAATTTCTGGCCCCTGGGGTGCCTAGTTGTACAAGATAGTTGCAGAATGTAAATGCAGAAATGAGCACTACAGAAATGCTTATGGATGAGGAAATAATATCATGAATTTTGTTATGTCAACTGAGACCCTATTCATAAACAGACAAAAAGCTTCTTGGTATGTAAGTGATGGGAGGCAAGACATTGTTCATTGTACAAATAAGTGCAAAATATGATAAAAAGGAACTGTAGGGCTCTCAGGAAGAATAATGCATGTGCCATTATCATTTTGACACCAAGGACAGTAGCACATTCATCAGGACTGAGTTGCAGAGAACCTGTGCCTACCCTTTGTGAATCCTGTGAGAGGTTATGTACCTGGTGTGTTTTTGGGGCAGATCTTTGCAAGATCCTTGAATTCCTCATCAATGGCTTGATCAAAGAGAGTAGCAGTTGAGTAGATGCTGCCACAGCATTCACTCACAGAACTGGAGTAATGGTGCTTTCTGGAATCAGCCTAAAAACAAAGTCCCTGGTGCTTTAAGGAAAGCTAAGGCCAGTTCTGTTCCATCACTGTGTTCAAGACAGATGTTACAGTGCCTGTACCTTCTGGGGCAACTGGTTTTGGAAGCTGAAAAACACTTTCAGACAGAGGAAATCTCCAAGAAGGAATCAAAGTCAAGTTGCTGTAGAGAACTATGGTGCCTTCATATCTGCTGTACAACACAATACACGAGTTTAACTTTTCCAAGGACATTGACAGGACTGGGAAATCAAATCCCATTCAAAAGGTACACTCCACACACGTATTGCAACCGCAGTGCTACACCGACCACTCCAGACATCTGTAAACAAGGGACAGCGGGTAAGACGCTGAGTTTGCAATGCTAAATATATTTGTTGTTCTCGGTCATTGCTTTAATAGGAGCCACTATAAAGACGTTGTTCAGTCACTGATATTTTTTTTCCTGTTGCACTTTCCTAACCTTGCCAATCTTTGAGTTTGGGATTATAGCAGTGAGTAGTTTATCTCCTCTGAAGAAGTAACAAAATGCCACGGCTTTCAGACCTCTTATCTCATAGACCCTTATCTTTGTTACTTCCAATTGTGCCTGGGGAAGGGATGAGGAGCAGATGAACACCCAGGAATTTAGCACATTATTAGTATTTTGTTTAACCTAGGGGCAAGGAACAAAACAAGTGAGCTGAGTGCTGTGAAGCAGCGCTTAACTTTGCCTCCCGATCTCTGAATCTCTCACATTAAAGGATGGTGCTGCCGTTTGATACCTGCTGCTGCTAAGAGAATGCATAATGATAAAACCACCAGCTAAGCTCTTACATCATTTTACAATCAGGCATCTCAAAAACTGTTTATCTGATCAGCACCAAATTCTGTCAGAGCGTTGACATGTGCATTTCTAAATAATTTCAGTATGTCAACCTGAATAGACACACACAATCGGAGAGTTAATTATCTTTGACAACTTTGCCAGCTAATTTCCTATTTATATGTACCAAACTAGGGGCCTCTTTTATCCTTCCTTGTCACAAAGAGTTTATCAATCAAATCAAGGCCTAAAATTGGCTGCCAAGGCAGTCTGCCATACCAAAGGGGAGTTTATCTGTTTGAAATCTTTCCGACTACCTAATGACAGCAACATTGACGTGAAACATAATAGGCATTGTTTTTTTGTTGTTCCTTCTCTCTCCCTGCCCCCCTTCCTTCTCCTGCTCCCAGCGGACATTGCCTCTTTGGGAGGAGGTGAAGCTCTGACTGGTACCTCCCCTGCCCTCCCGCGCCCTCCCGCAGCTCCCGCTTCCAAACACGCCTGTGCCTGGATGCAGCTGTCAGGACCGGGTTTCGGATACACACAGTTCACCTCCGGATTTGAGCTGACAGAACCTGCCCGTGTCAACTCCATCCTTGTCTCTGCCAATTCAAGCACATTTGTTGAGGAATATGAACAATGTTAAAAACTACCCGCTCCTGCTGACAGGCATTAGATGGCAGAGCTTTCGGTGCATGTTGTCACTACTTTTCTCTGACAGGCAGTTATGTTTTACTTTAATAGCCATATATCTCCTCTCCAGTTCCCTTTAACTGGGTGGAATTTTACAAGGATACCAAGGGGTTGTCACTTCGTCGGTGCATGCTGGTGTTATCCCTCATCAGGGATCTCCCCCTTACACACACCATATAAAAACATGCTGCATCCCATGGCAAAGGCAACAGGGAAAAAAAAACAAACATGGTTCTTGTTGATACCTTGCCAGGATTTTCTTTCTCATCATGGGCAGGGAAAGGCCAAGCAGTCAGGAGCTGAATCATAATGGTCAGCTGAGCCCACACAGGTGATTTCTTTGGGGAAGTTACGCCGGAGGTGGGAGATTCTTCACGCATGATGCTCGTAACCAATCATGCCACTCTTACTAGTTAAAAATAAATAAAAACATAGAACTCTTTAAAAATTTGGAATTGTTGCTTAAACAGTCACAATTCCTGGGCCAGGCCACACAAGGAAAATGATCTACTATGTGAGACAAAGATAAAAACATGGTGCTGCTTGTATTCTTGGAGACGGGGCCACTTCTTTCTCACCAAAGCAGCCATGTTGACCTAAGGTGGAAGACACCTTCTTGCTTTGTGGAGGAGATAAAACATCTGCTCCAGTGATCTCCACGACCTCTGAGTGTCTCAAGGTTGTTCCCCACAAAGTGAGCCACAGAGAGCTAAACTCACCCTCTTTTAACGCTCCACTATCCTCTTAAACCCGTGGATATTTTCTGCCTTTAGAAAATGGCTCCCTTTCTAATTCCAAGCTTTCATCCCAAAAGCTATCTTTTCATTCCATCAGTTTCACAACAGGGTGGGCACTGTCCAAGCCAGTACCCCTGGCTGGAAGAAGAACAGCTGAGCTTGTATTCTTTCTATCTGTAGTCGAAGTAGGCACCCAAGATATGCACCCTGCCCCTTACAGGATGAGGCCTCACAGAAGGTACGAAGCATCTGGAATGAAGTGACTCCTTGTAATGAGGTCTTGAAAGCAGATTTTATGTTATTTTTATTACTTACTATCTAAAAGAAGAGGTGAGAGGGGGGAAAAATGACTGGCAGATTCTTTAATGTCACCCAAAAGCCTCAAGGGCCCAATTAATCAGGAAATATGTTTGGCTTTTGGACTTCAGTTGCCCATTCCCTGGGGCTTCTGCAGTGTGGGGGCTGGACATATGTTACTTGCTCACACTCTAAGAAATTATATTTGCACGGGGTGTGATAGCTGCTAGTCCAGAATTAAGATGTCAAGACCTTCTCTCATTCAAATGCCAGTGCTCTCAGCTGGAATGTGCCTGGAGAGGGCCCACAACCCAGTTGAACAGCTTGGATCACAACCTTCGCCATTCCCACGGGAGTCTGCAGGAGGATCCAGCTGTTTGGGTACCACAGTGGAATAGGAAATTGGAGAGCGTGCATCCCTACACCTTCCTCAAATCTCACTGAAGAGATGAAGTGACTCATCACCAAACAACTCAGGTAATCAGAAAAAAGATTTCATGAACTCATAAAACTGTTACTGATTCCAAGCCCTCTCCAGGCCTGCTGAGTCAGTGGAGAAGCCTCTTTCACTTTTAAAATCAATGACAAAACTTTAGCAGGAAGGGTATTTCTCCCCATGTACACAAGCCTGCAATGGCTTTATGCTGCTAAAGCTGAGCTGATTTCTTTGGGAACAAACAACATTAAAGCTTATGAGTCTTTCTCATCCGGGTTGTCTTTCCAGAATATTTAGAATTTTTCAAAGGTGTCAACAAAATCTGGTTATTTGAGTGCCATTAAAAGGCCACCTTGTGTTCATATAAAATTCTTAGGCAGCCTAGAAGCACCTTTCTACAATTTATTCTGGGATGCACAAACTTTCCATCTGGTCCTTGTCCCAAGGATCACACAGTTCATATGGTAAAACACAGCAACTGCTGGGTAGCTTCAACCTCCTGAGCCATCATAGCAAATCTCTGTTCCAAGCTCCCAGTGCCTCCAGAATGGCATGTTTTTGGGAAGAGTGGCTGTGGACCAGACCTGTACAGAGACAGGTGTATTCAGAAATATCCTATGTAATCCAGGAGACTTCCAGCAATGGATCTCACACCAGGCCCAGCAGCAGAAAAAATGGCTCATGACACAGCTGGGGAGTGATAGCGTGGGTTAATGTTGTTTGTGCTATTATTTCTATCTCCCTGTCTCTGGAAGATAAAAACTCTAAAACATCCTTAAATATGGAGTGAAATGATTGTTTCCAGACCCTAGAGAACAATCCTTGGTGATTAACACTGATGCCCTGGCTGCCAGTACTCCTGAAATGCTGTGAAGGACTTCTCATAGTCAGTGAAGGATCGCTAAGGTTTCATCAAACACACACAAAAGTCACAGGCAGGAAACACTGAAAAGCAAAGTTCTCATCTTCCCACTGCATTAATAAAACCATCCTAGAAGTAGTGCAAGTTGTCACACACCAGAGAACCAATTCTCAGCAGGGAACTTGCCCAAAAAGGAGGAGATAGATTGCCTCTGGACGCTGCCTTTGCCGGGACTCCCAGCACACACTGTTGGTGATGCAGATCCTTATCCAGCAGAAGCTGAGCAGAGATCAGCAATTCATTTCACATTAGCTGATATTGAACATCAGTCATTACAACCAGCACAGTCCAGATTTGAGCCAGCGACCTGAGGGTGAAAGGCTGCAGCTTCCCAAGCCAGTAATCATTAGGCTTTGACACAACCAATTATTCAAAAAACAGTCACTCAGAGCTCAATTAAAATTTCGGCAACTTAACCTTCTCTTTGCTTCTCCTTTGTCTCCCGCACATTGTGTCCCCCAGTTTAAATAAACTGAGCAGTTTGTCACTGCACTATATAATCCTGTATTCAAACTGTCAGGACCTCCCAGAGTCACCTCTGTCACTGTCTCTGCCAATCCCAACGCGCTCGCTCAGGCCTCTGAACGGCATTAAATGCTCTCCCTGACAGACACTTTGATAACATCACCAAGCACACACATCGAGGCAAATTCCTTCTGACAGCATTCACTCAACAAGCTGAAAACTAAGGAGGGACACGGATTTGTTTTCGTTACCTTGCCTGTGTGATAGATGTTATAATTAACTCTCTGTCTAATACCAAAAAGCTATTGTTAAGTCTCACGGCCTTTGAAGATTCGCATTTGTAGCAGCAAACCTCTCAAATGAACATATTTAGCAATGACTGCATTTTTCAGTGATTTCTTAATGTTGCCAAACAGCAGCACTGAATATTTATAGAGTTCCTGTTAAAAAATTACACATATCATTGCTTGTTTTTGCTTTGATCTAGAAATTATTGTCTGTGAAGTAAAAAGAGACAGACCTCCCCCCACCCCCCACTCTCTTGCACATCTCCAGTGCATGTTGGCTGCTTAAGACACTGTGTAGGGGCAGGTCATCTCAGACTCCTGTACAAATCCAATTAAATTAATGCAACCTCTCGGACAGCATGGAATCATTACTGCTGCAACCATTCTAACATTTATCACACCTACACAGCCATCCATCAGAAACTAAATGCTTAAGTCTCCTACTCTGTGTTCACCATAATGGATCCAGTTATATATTTTTCCCCAACAAGATCAAATTATTCCAGACAGTTCTACAGGGGTGTGCCCACCTCCTGTGTCACCAGCAGAGCCTGCACTGCAGTTTAAAAAGTGGGTGTTCCTGCCCTGAGAGCTTCCTGCCAAAGCAAACACCCCTTGAGCCCTTTGGGAGCAGTGAAGGACATGGACTGACACCAGTTCCTAGGGATGCCACCAAAGATGAGGTGTGTGACTGGGTAAATTACCAGGTTCAGAGAGAGCTCAAGCCAGAAGGGCTCACCACCTCTCTGTTATGTGGTGGGAACCTGGCAGGGAAGAAGTGCAAAAGGCAGCTAATAAGAGGGTGGAAGTTTATGTCAAAATAGGTCTCCGTCGAACTTCCATCGATTTAGAGTCCCTTAAACACTCCTACCAACATGTAATTTGCAATGCCATAGATGTCACCTTTGGATTTGGCCCAGGAGGTAACCTATTAACAGGGTCATGGGTTTCCCTGTTGGATGAGAATGCACAGGGATACAGCAAACCCCAGTGCAGAACACACACTTTTCACTCTCTTATGTTTCTGAGAGGCAGCTCTGACAAGAAAGTCTCTGATGGAAAAAGCTAAAATAACCCACCCTACATACACTGATCCACGGCTATATCCACTGCCTGAACTGTTGTTCCTCCCATTTCTCCTTGGAACATGGATGAAGTCAGCAATTTTGGGTTTCTACCTGCCAGGAAAATGATAATGAACTAACTAAAAGTGCTCTGCTGCCCCAAGCAGCACACAGGGCTCCCAGTTTTCCACAGGTCATGCCTGATGCCACTGCTTTGCAATACTTTACACAGAGCAGTGGAATCCTGCTCTTTAAGGCAGCCACAGCATTCCTGACTCTGGGTTGCCGAATTTCCTGGTCAGTGGGATGTGACAGAAGCACCCATGCAACTTAAGTTTTGTGATTTTGAAAATAAAAGGGAGAAAAAAAAAAAACAAATTCCATTTGGAATTTACTTCCCCCCTCTAGCATTTGTCCCTTGCATTATCATTGTGGGGCATTCCCATAATAAACTTCAAACAATACCCTCATCTTCATTAGCTCTCCAGGCTAAATATTTTAATAGCTACAGGGACAAAAACAAAGGCACAACCAAAGTGCCTCAGGGAGAGGCCAGTCTGGCATTTTAAACAATCTGACCACAGGCTGCACATATTTCCTATAGAAGTACTGAATAGTGTGAGCAGAAAGGATAATTTTTCTGTACCACCTCCACATAGTCAGTTATTTAAATTATCTTTCTTCTTTTATGGTAATTCATTTTTTTTTTTTTTAATTTGAGATGGATTTTACATGAAAATCTGTCACTACCCTTCTAGCAGAAAGCAATATATAAGGGTTTGGTTTAATAATTATTTTAGTTCCCTAGACTATCTCAAACACAGACAATAGCCAGGTTCTGATGAAATATAACCCAAGATTGAAGACAGAATTGGCATCCTCATATCTTATGTTCCACGTAGGTGCTGTCATTTTGTTCCAAGTGTGGAACTGGAGTTGAGTGCACCTTATTGCCATAGTAAATAATGTGTTTATTAGTGGAAACGTGGACATTTCTTTTGGGGCTTATTCTGTAACTCGCTCATAAGCATCTACTTGAAGTTTGGTGGTGAAGTTGAAGAGAACATGATTTTAAAGAATAATAAAACATTTCAGCTTCTTTAAACTATAAGAGTATTAAGAAAACACAAGTTAAGCAGTTTATGAAGCTTAAATTTTTACAACTGTTCTGAGGTATTGGTATAATACTTGAAGAAAGTTCTTCTCTCAATGTGCACTTCTGTAAAATGCATAACAATACCTGCTTAAATTCAAATTCACTCAGGAGACCAGAACATCTCCGAATTGCTGGTCTGCTTTATCATGCAAATGTTTTATTTATCCTACAAACATTCCCAGGGATAAATAATACAGTTTCAAATTATATACTATACTTTAAATATATGTGCAATGTTAGAGAGAAAAAAGACTTTGGATTAGGTTTTCTGGGCCACTGGAAACTGAGAGACTTCATTCACTGCTATAATGGTTTTTCAGATGTACAGTAGCATCTTTAAGATAGGACCGTGGATTCTTTACAGATTATGGCCTGAGATAGACCCAGTGTATCCTTTCCAGGATGGAATTTAAGGATATGCACTGCATTTAGTCTAACAACTGCATTCAACTTGGTGTTCTGGACAGGCCTTAGCCTCAGAAACAACTGGAGCTGTGACCAACAGCTGTGTCTGCTCCCGAGGGACGTCTCCCAACACAAGGAGATTCCTTGCCTGGAACCTAAGGATGATCCATCTGGCTACAGTCTCTGCACTGAGAGACTCAGGAGGGACACAGTGCAACGAAATGCTACTCCAGGGTCTGGTTCTGGCATGAAAACCTCCCTTAGCATTTGTTCCCTTCCCTCAATATTTAATCATTTCCGGAGGCGCTCGCTGCTGTAGGTGTCTGGAATTAGCTGCTCTGCTGCTGGATCTCCTGCTTTCACCTTTGCACATAAAAACAGAACTTTATTTTTTTTTTTCTGAAGAGGCATCAATTGTTTTTTAAGTTATTAAGATGTCCATTTTTTTATTACGAGATCTCATTTAGACTGGAGAATGCAACCACCTGTGTGTCAATTTGGGACTATTTCTTCCTGCACCTCCTTGCCCCTGAACCAATTTGCATCAGATTGGGGCTTTTTCCCAACATTTGTGAAATGATTCATCTTACTGTTTATCTACTCTCATTAGAAATGTAATCAGAAAAAAAAAAAAACATGTCTGAGCTGGAAGACTCTTGCTAGGTTTGGGACTGTTTTTAATTATTTCTCATTTCTAAACAGATATTAATATCTGTGGTGCTGGCCAATGTTGCACATTTCCTCTGGATATTAGCTAAGCTGCCTCTCAACTCCTAAAGATTATTACTAACTATTAGATAAGGGGAGGTTTCTTCATTTCTTATCACTGGCTGGTCTAGGAAAAGATTACAAAGGATTTACTGAACAAGTTTCCCCACTGGCTGAGAAATTACCTGGCAACCCATGATGTTCATGATGATCAGTTCAAGAGGAGCCTGAGAAGCTCCCTCTTAAAATCTATGATTATTTTTGGTCACTTGGTACTACTTTCTCCTGTAGTGAAAATATAACCAGCCCAGGATCTGCAGGTCTTTTTCTTTGCCTTTGACTCGACCTTTCCAGAAACTCAAGGCATAATTTCTTCCTTACATACTTAATTTTTCCTCAGTCAAGAGGAATTTAATGTCTTGGTGTAGCATTTGTGGCTGATGGCATCCAAATGTAAGAAAAACTGACTACTTTCCTAAGGTTCAAAAGGGTGGTAAAGAAGATGTTGCTGCACAAGTTAATGATTGAGCTTCATCAGTTCTGAGCAGCCTTTTAGCACATTCACTTTCAAATTAAAACCATTTGCCACTAATGTCTCTCAGCAAATGAAAAGACCAAAGACATCTGCTTGAACTCTTTATATAGATGATATGAGCATTAATTTGTTGTCTTGTCTATTAGCTCTACATTAGAAGAAGACTATTGAAACCACAATGAGATTAAATGGTATTTTCCTATTTGGGAAGCAGAGCATATATTATAGAAAAGAAGACAGGACACATTCTATATTTGACCCTTATGGCAAAGGACACTAAGCAAAATAGAGTGGATCTGTCTAATTAATCCCCACTATCATAAGTAGGTTTAAACAAAAGTAATGCAAGAGATTTCATAAGCAATCAAAAGCAAAATTCTACATTTCCTTCTCCTAGTGATAACCACCACTAATTTTAAAAAAATCTACATCTCATCAGCAACTCTGTAACAATCATTTGGGGAAAATTCTATCTTCATTTTGACCATGAAAAACTTACTTTAGAAGCAAATTTTATTTTATACACCAGCACCAATTTCAGGACAATGCATACATATTGTAATGTGCTCTATTAAATGGGATGTAAATGGAGTATGGGCTCTCCTTGGATTTTGTACCACTCGAGGAGCCAAGAAGAAGCTACATATAACAGGAATTTGGGACAGAGCTTCAGGGAAACAACAGAGAAAGAATGAGGAACCCAAAAGATTGTACTCTCAGCCTCCTAACAGGGTATCATTGCTAAGGCAAGTCCTACTCGTTTTACATACACAGCCCTCCCACTTCCAGGGCCTCATTTGATGGAATAAAGGACAAAAACTGGATCTTTCCTAAGGAATTCTGTTTTCTGTTGATGAGACAAATGACACCTTGCTATCTGTCTGCCAAGAAGGATCTGTTATATTCTACTCACTCCCATTTCTCTCTTCCATATAGTAGCTTCTACCCTCATGCCCTATTGCTACATAGGTATAATAATTACAGAATTATAGTTATATAGCGAGTTAATATTTATATAAATATAATTAGCTGAGTTCATTTTTAGAAGATCTTAATAATACTCAGATGCTACATCTGTGCCCGCTGTTCCCATGTGGATCCCTCTGCTATCCCCTCCAAATGTCCTAGAAGAGAAACTTCCCAAATTTAATGTATTCACTGAGAGGGAATATAGTAAATTCATATGTTACAAACACTTGGCACAGTCAATACCTTAAGCACAGTTATGGGGATGAAGGATTCTTCACCTCCAAATACACAGGCTTTTTTTCCCTGTCTGCTAAATGCAGATCTAGAGGCAAAAGGAATAAAAAACAGATCTCAAACCAGCTGGAAAGACACAGAGCAGATAAGCACCTTGGAGAATGTAAAGTAGCTCAGATACTTATTTGTTAGCTGGAAACAGTCCTCCTAGCACCTTCTCACTAATGCATTCTTTTAACTCATTGCACCCTTTGGAACCAAAGTGGTTTATTTTTAATAATAATAACCAACAGCAATTAACAAGACAGCTCACCATTCTAACTCCTGTACAATCAACACCAAATACAGCACTGAAATCAGACTTTGGAAACATTTCAAATCTCATCCCCAGCTGCTGGAATATGCTCCAAGGGAGTTGCACTGATTTTTATCACCTGAGAATCTGACCATGTAACATAATATACACAAAGGAAATCTAACATTATATCAGGTAACCAGTTAACCAGTCCTTTGTTTTTCTCTCTGATACCCTGTCTCTTCAATTGCTGCAAGCAATTAAGTGCCCACCACTTGTTTGAACAACCAAACCAAAATAATTACAAATGCATGTTACACTACAACAATTGCATATTAACAAAGGCTTGGGGCCAATTAATCATTACACCATCAATAAATAATTTGCATAAAACTATTCTCTTTAAAGACTCCATGTTTGGGGTGACAGGGTTACCTCATTGATTATGTAAATTCCCCATCAAGCTTTGCAGAAGCAGTCAAAAGAAATAAAAAGGCTTGTCTGTTCCAGCCAACATCCTGTTGCTATGAGGCAAGACAAAATTGGGGTGAGAAGGAGCAGAAGGAGAGGAAGAAAGAGAGAAGCAACCATGTAGACATAAGTTTTAGAAGTCTGGGCTACAGTTCAGCAGTATGGCATGCTTCAGGAGCATAGAACTGCAAAAAAAATGAACCCAGAGTACAGCAACTAAGAAGGCACTGGGGGACAAACTTCTTTACAGTCATGTCATCTCACAAACTCCAATAAAACAGCTCAAAACCAATGTTACACTTTTCCATTTTACCTAGAGCTTCCTTACAGGTACATCCTAAAAGGAGATATGCACCTCTTAAGACAAACCAAAGTCCTACAGATGAACTCACCAGTAACATGACACCTTCCCCTTGTGATTCAGGATATTCATTTTCCTGAAGATTTTCTCTGGAAAAACTCTGGCTTCTCTAAATTAGCAATTTTCTCCTTGCATCTTATGAAGAATTCTCACACTGACCGTGGGTGACAACTATAATTGCAATATTTCTCCACTTGCACAACTGGGCTGTGAATTAAACAGGCCATGAGCAACAACCAGTCCTGCCTGGAGGTGCAGCAAAAATCCCCTTGTCCTGTCAGGTACAACCCAGGCCCCTCAAAATCATGGCCATGGCACAGCTCAGTGTCACCAGTTACCTGTGGGGACAGAGAAAAAGGAGCAAAGGACTGACTGAATCTGCATCTTGAACAGAAGTAACATGTTTCTTGACTCCACTTTTGGGGCGATGCAAGGGAGACTTGCCTTTTCTCCCAGACTTTTGCAAAGTGGGAAACACTGTGTATTATTCTTTCAGGAATCTTTTTTTCTTCAGTGACCAGGAATTAATACTCATTATAAAAGCAGACCTCCTGAAGGATAATTAAACACCTTTTCTATGGTAAAAGAAAGGCACAGCAGGTATATTCATCTTTCCTCAGAGTTAGAGAACAACATGAGAACAAAAAAAGCCTTCATCTCTGAGAGATGGATTCAGTGTGGCTGCACATTTTTAGTGCTGCAGTGGGGTGGACAGCAAGACTAAGAACAGCTAGACCAGGTTTTACACTATCCAAATTACACACACCCACAGAAGAGACCAAATATTTGGAAATTCAAAATAGCAGGAGTCCAATCAACAAGGCCACCAAGGAGGGAAAGCAGAAGACTTCCCATGGCAAGTAGTGCAAAAACAGCACCAGTGTAGTGTATATTATACCTGCAATGCTTCATGCTCTATTCTCCATGGAGGGCTTTTCAACACCAAAATGGGGGACAAGGTGAAGAGAAGGGAGTTTAAAGTGCAAGCTGCACTCTCTGCTCCAAAAAGCACACTATGTTGATTCAAAAAAAACATTTTCAAAAATGCCTGTGGGTAAATTTGAGCTGCCCACAGCTCCCCAGGGGCAGTCGAACTTGCTGTCGAGCCATTTATGTGGATTTCAGTCAAATTCTAATTTTAGTGTTCATTAAACATGGGTAATTCCCAAGCCAATCCCTGCATCACCTAGTATACATAATACCTCTACAATATAGGTCACCCTGGCTTAGAAAACATATACAGACATCAAAGTGCAACCATTTCATTATAAGTATTAACTTTATAAATAATTATGAACTTCTTAATTCTTTACAAGATGCTGTATAATCACAAATGCCTAAAAAAAAAAACCCTTTACAATAGGAAGAGAGTGGGCAGTTATGGTATATGGGGTGTGTATGTGTGTGTATATATATATATATACACACACACACAAACAATCCACACACAGGTATTAGAGAAAGAAGGGAGATCTAAATATGAATTTACTTCAGGCAGAAGGAAGGATGTTTCCTTGAAACATATAGGAGACAAAGACAAAGCCTGGTTTCTGTTTCAACCCCGCTGTACTAACAGGTGTTCTCAGCTTCTCCCTGTCCTCCTGTGCAGGGAGGTTCTAAGCAGTCAAGGTGCTGGTTTTGGGTTCCTTTGGGAGACTAGAGCTGAAGAAGGACACAGTACCAAGACTGTGAGTATCTTGCATCCAAGTTTAGCCCTCATGGAAGCCCCTCCACAGGGGTGTATGAAAGTACAGCCACATCCTTCCTTCCTCTTTCCTCTTCCCATCTCCAGCCCTGTGATGCTAAGCCTGAAGAGCAAATGTTCCACTCTGTGTCTATACCAAAATGTAGCATTTCTTTCGTGTATCAACACAGGAAGAACGTGGGTTTATTCAGTTTTTGGGTGCTGCCACAGAGGTATAGAGACATTTGTGCTCTCAAAAGCTCTCTGGAACTTGTGTGACCAGTCTGAGGCCCGTTACTGCAGAGGGAACCATTTCATGTCTCCACATGAAGCAGGAAGGAGATGCTTCAGCCCTGTACCAGATTATGCCAGAACTCATAAAATAATTAAAACTGGAAAATTGTGTCAGACCAGACAAGCCTGATGCACGCAAGGCAGGGGAGAAGTTGTAACACTGGATGCAGGGACTTCACTGAAATGAACCCTACTAGAGGAGACACTTCCTAAAGGACATGGTTATGTAATTCAATATTAAACACTTATTTTATCAGCAGCATAGAAATACCTGGTGAACTTCAGAGAGCTACAAAGACACTGTCTTGGAGCTATCTAGACAAGGGCTGCACTGGAAAGAAATGGATCTCAGAGCAATAATGAAATTCAGTCTATTTTTTGACAACTTGAAAGAAGGCTCCAAGAGCCAGGTACCAGTGCTGGGCTGAGCCTCTGCAGGGCTCTGCTGCCCTGCTCTCAGCAGCTGGGACTCCCCAGAGGAGGACTCTTGGTCTCAGGAGCCAGCCCTGCCCCTGACACAGCTCAGTCACTCTGCTCCGGGTGGCTGGTGCACACACAAGGCCCAGTTCACTACTTCAGATGGCCCCAAGGATCCTCCTCCAAAACAACACTCCATGAGAATCATTGATTATTTCCTTTGAGCAACATCTGTTATTAATCCAACAGCAGCATTTTAAATACGCACCCCTGCCCAGCATTAATGTGAGAGAGTGGATTAAATATAGTTTGACTGCTTGCATTTTAACAACTCCATAGCGGGTGTTGTTTATGGGCTGCTGGGTTTCTTTTTATTAATTTATATTGATTTTAAGTGCTCAGAGAAGCAGAGCCTGATGGAATGAGCTGGAGCCAGGCAAAGCACTGATCAGCAGTAGGCACACATCCCCACACAGAGCTGCCAGGGGAACTCATTTGCAGTGAGCACACACCTGCTCCTCCACTGCCAGGGCCCCCTTAATGGGAGCCTGTTTCTCAAGCCAAAGCAGACCTTCCTTTTCCATAAGGTGAGCCAGCAGCATCCTAGAGATCAGGCTGGAGTTAGCCTGCTTCTCTTGGTCTAGTTCTAACCTAGAGTGCTTTTAATGCTGCCTGCAAAACTTAAGATAGAAACACACAGGTCTCCGTTGAGAACAAAAAATAATGGCTACTGTAAGAATATGGCAGAAATTTTACAAAAATAGTCATTTCCCAAGCAATGCACAAAATTTCTGCACTGAGCTGGCCACGAAGTAGTAGCCATTTGCACAGAAACTCTAGAGCTGCACAGTTCATGGCCAACTGCTTTCTACCACCTAGAAAGAAACCCACACTCTTGTTCCATCCCTTCCCTCCAACACTTTTGCTCAGCTGGTGACTTACACAATCACACAACCTCGCCATTCCCAGGCAATTCAGGGTAAATGAGGCTAATCACTGCTGCTCAGCACAGCTGACTCTTATCCCTTCTCCAATCTTACTTAGGAAATTGCAGCGGGATTGATTATTTGGGATGGGATTTCAACCCCTCACACTCCTTGCTAGGTCACATGTTGTGGTTTATTTATATCCACCTCAGTCATCCTAAGGACAAGTGGAAATTTGTCAGGGCATTTGGACAGAGTACGAGTCGAGTCAAATGTAAAGGACATTTTTAGATTTCTTTCTGCCCTGGACCTTCATTTGCCCTGGATCTGGCTGCTTTTGTGAAGTTATTGGCTAAACCAACTTTGCCACTTAGAGTAGTAGAAGGAATGTAAACAGAAAGTTGTGATTGATACTGAGAGCATTGCTAATTAGCTCAGAAGGACACAATTAGTAAAGAAGGAGCCAGTGTGTAAAATGAAGGGAGAAGGAAAAGCAGCTATTTATGAATGTTAAGCATGTATAAATACAACAGATAACAAATAGGGGTGGAGAGAGGAAGAAAATTGAAAACTACAGATAAAATTGAGAAACTAAGAACTGCAGAAAACTGATAAGAGAGGTAGAAGGTTATAAGGGCAGCAGAATTAACAGCAATAAGAAGAATTTACTTTTAGTGTGCTAAAACATATGGAATCCTAAGAATGAAATGGAAAGATGCCAAAAGGCAGATATGTTCACTAACAGTAGCAACCTTTGTTCAAGGCTGCAAGAGGCACAAACATTGGCAATTTGAAAAATATTTACAAAATATCACTTGCAAAGTGAAAAAAAAAAAAATATGCCTAAGTTGGGCAAAGTCAAATGTGCTGAAATGTCACTTCCACACAGGATGAGGCAGGAAGATTTTAAGCAGCTCTCCTCACACAGGGAACGCCGTGATCTTTTCAGGCTATAAAGCCTTCAGAGAAACTCTGCTTCTTTATTAATCTGTGTGGAACCTACCACCATCCAAGTCATGTGCTAATGGGAATGCCATCACTGCTGTAAAATGCACTGGAGCCAAGGCTAACAGAACACGTGAAAAACAAACACACAGGGAAATCCACAGCATCTTTCTGATCCAGCTGTGTGCTTACACAGAGATCCTTCTGTCTCTTGGTTTTCCAGTTTGTAAAATGAGGAATACAGGCATCCTCCTCTGGCAAGTTCTCAGAGTTAAATAATCACCTGACATGCTCTAGGGTTGGTACTTTAGGAGTGTTATGCACGATGCTATACATTACCTAAACCACCTTTTTCAGGGAAGAAAGATTCACCCATCACATGCAAGCACCACACACGTTTCACAGCACTTCAAGGACAAAAAAAAAAAAAAAGAGCAGAGGAAAAAAACTCCACTGAGGCCATTTAGATTTTCCAGGAAAAAAAAAAAAAAATCAAGCCCCACAGCTCTTTCCTGTCAGTGGGCACAGGGAACCTACAGCCCTTTCGAAAGCTCAGCTTAAATATTTCTTGGGTTTGACCCAATAAATTCTGCAAAGAAATGAATAAATACCTCACTTCAGTTCCTATCATCTCAGCTTCCCTCCCTTCCTGGCAGCCCAATACTGAATTCATTAAATTTCATTAAAATATACATCTGGTTCCTGCTTTTACAAGGCTATGAAATCTGCAGGTCTTTGCAGAGCAAAATCAGCTGTTCCCTGTTTAATATGGCCTTTCTGGCATATGGACTCTAGATTTGAGTCAAAGATCCCCCTTACTCAGCTGACAGTCAGCAGGTTCCTGTGGTACAAGCACTAGTCCAGCTAAAGATTGTGGAAGATTAAAGTTGGCTTGATGATGATGAAGTTTGGAGCTCTGGTACATGCAGCACTAGAAAACTACAACTCCCATAAGACATCCTGGCAGTCAGGGTAGAAGCAGATTATAGGTGAACATGACCCAAAACATAATTTGGTTAAAAACCCCACAAACTCAAGAAGTCCAAGTAGAAACAAAATACTTCATATTTGCTTTCCCCAATGGAGGATGAATATTTTTGTGACAATAATGAAATTTCCTCTCAGAAAGTTACATAAATCATGTTTTCTATTAAAAAAAATTAAATTTTAGAGAAAAATCTGTGGTAGAAAGGTCCAAGGGTAATTGGATGCCTCGGAGGATGCTGCATGCACTTGCCTGGTGCGTATTCCCTCTCAAACACATGCGGCTCCAGTGAATTGCATTGACACTGACAAACATTCCTTTTGGCAGATCCAAAATACATCATTTTGACTTGGAAGAGACTCTGCTAGGATAGGTTCACAGGCACTTGACATTCCATCTCAAGGCTACAAGGCAGCGATGTGCTTCTTCCCTTTTTTTTCTCTAAAGCCAAATGGCTGGGGATTTCACCTTGGATGTGGAAAATTCGGGGTTAATCCCCACCCCTGCAAGAGTGTCAGTAAATACCCCTACTGGTCACTCCTGGAAACTCCCAGTTCTGCCAGAATCTCCTTTTTAACACTGATGAAACAACTCTACTTAGTGGCAACAGCGAGTGTGCAGTGCCTAAAACTGCACAGCACTTTGTGAGGCGCATGTACAGATCCCACTGTGAACTGAGGGTGAAACGGGATAATGCTGGAATCGTATTGTCCTTCACTCCTGTCACGCAAAGTCGAGAAGCTTGGAAAATTATTCTTACCCTGAAAATGCAAAGATTGCTATCACCTTTTTTTTTAAAAACAGCACTCAACCCTATTTGAAAAGGTTAAAAAAATCCCCAACCCACCACGACCCCACTGTACACACAGATGTGCTTCCACTGCTGGCGAGTCCCAACAACTTCTCCTTGGAGTTAGATAAAGGTCGTGCCTTTGCTCCCCTGATTCAAAAGTTTCTGTACCTTGAGAGAGGCTATTTTCCACCTCCTGTGACCTTGAGAAACGCTGTTCCCTCCGGGCATGCCAATAGTTGTAAAACAGGGAGTGCAGTAGGAAATGGATATGGATAGAGTGAAAGTGATTCTCTTGTCCTTTCACACACCCTCCGTGAGATGTTGAATGTGTTTGAATGTGATCCATCAAGACATTGATCCCTTGGGGAAGTGGAGATGTGTAAGGAAACTTCAAGTGCTTTCTAACCAGATCTACCTACAGGAGAATGTACTGAGCAGTACAGTAAGAAGATACATATATTATCGATAATCCCATGTCATGGGACAAGTCACAGCAGAGGTGAGGGGAAATCAGATGTGTTCTGGGACTCTGGAGGTTATACAGTCACTCGAAACAATTTCTCCTTGAAAAGTCACGAGCAAACTGCTCTCTGTTGTGGTCTCTTTAGCTTCTCTGTGCTAAACTCAGCCACAGGAAAAAGACAGAACAATACATTTTAATAGAACACTTTACAGGAAACACTGCAGGGATGGTATTCTATTTTGAAGCTGCCAAACTCCATAATTAAAACAAAAAATGTACGATTAACTGTAAGAATTTTCTGCTTATGTTTAAGACCCAAAGAATTAAATCAAAACCCTTAAAAAGCCATTGCTAAAGGAAGGAAATGCATGAGCTGGCCCTAGCAGTGAAGTCTGTCACCAACACAGGCTTTATCCAGCTTAAGCCACTTCATTCTTTGATCAGAAAAGAGTGGTTTGCATGGGTTTATTTTAGAAGGCTGGCAAGTGTCTCAGCTGGGACAGCTGCATGCTCGGAGCTCGTCTCAGGAGTAATCCCACTTTCCCCTTCCCCCTTTTTCCAACCCCCAGGGCCTGATCTCCCAGAGGTCCCACCGAGTGCCTGGTTACAATTGGGTCAGCAGGGCTCAGCACAGCAGTGTCACACGCCCTGGGCTGGCTCAGGAGTTCACTGTGAGAAGCAGCACCCAAACAAAGGAGAGAGAGCTACAATTCCCCTCCTTTACTCCAATCCTCACCTCCCAGGACCACAAGACGCCTGCCTCAGGCCATGTGGCCTGTCAGACTAGGAAGCTGCTGGAGAAAGCAAGTTCCAAAGGCACTGCCTCAGCTACACAATGTTCACCTCTGCCTTGTTCTCACCCTCAAATCGTTCTCACCCGACCCATCCTCAGACAACCTGCACGTGGCTCCCCTGAGTCCAGAGCTGGCAAAGGCCACTGCTGCAACACTGCCAGAAATAACAGCCTTAAAGGAGTGAGTTTCTCACTTGATATGAGCTCAGTTTAAGGCTCATCAATCTGTTCCACTAGCACACATCTCAGAGCATGGCCTTCTCTGGATGAGCCCGAGCACTAAGTAATAAGGTGCAGAATCAGACCTAATTGTCATTAATTGCATTACAGGACCAAGGACTGAAGCCTCCTAATGCTTGCTTTCTCTCTTACCCACGGTGATCTGTCCTGTGGAGTGGGAAGGATGAGGAGCCTTAGCATCTAACCCACAGAAATCAATAGCAAACCCTCTCAGATCCTAATGGTGACAGATTAGGACATCTCTACCCAGGCAGAAGCGCTTGCAGGATCACACTTGTGTTCAGCTTTTGTTTTCTAAGGAGGGATTTATTGAATGTGAAGTTAAACACCCTGCACAGATGCTCTGTGTGTTTATTTTCACAAGGTCTGACTCTCTGCAGTGGTTGTTACTGTTGGTGATACAGGTCTTCAGTGATGGCATTTTGGATTTAAGTCATATCTAAATTTGATTGGCTAGTTCATCAGTTTGGTTTCAAAGAAACTGGGACCAATGGAGTCCTTAACCATAAAAAATGTGACACTGCTCTTTGATTACCAGCTGGGGTCTCCAAGCTCTCTTGGCCTACAAAGCGACAGTTTTTCAAAATATACAGCAACTAATATTTCATTTCAGCTGGCAGGGCTCCATAAAATGGTTTGGACCTTACAGTGCACTTAAAGCCTTTGATAAACAGACTGTATAGATTGAGCAGATGGTGGTTCAGGAGTTCAAAATGCTCAGGTTTCCAGTTGAACATAAAATAACCTGTAGGCAGAAGCAGAATAACATCTGAACAGGTTGGAACTATGTCTGTGATGGTCTGTTCTACTTGTTAAATGCTGAGGGAGAGGTGGTCTGAAAGAGGAACATAGGATTGGTTGGGATAATCTATTTCTATGGCAGAAAGCATCCAGTCCTCTATGCTCACAGACAGCTGCATCATTGCATAGCCCCTTTTACAAGCCAGCCTGGTTCCATCATGTCAGCATTTGGCTGTCAGGTCCCCATCACTTCATTTGGAGGCTGTAGGTGAATCTAATTGCTCCAAGGGACAGACATGGACATTTAATCTACCTTTTAAGAGTATTTACAGTGACACTGAACCTTTAACCTATCCTCGATGCCTTTCAAAAGGCAATGTCTGCGTGGAGACAGGTCACAGTCATGTGCAAGGAAGCCAAGAGCTGACTGGCTTTGGAGCTGAGATGCAAAGATAGAGAAGAAGCCAAAGTCTGCAGGCTGCCACTGCTGAGTGTGCAGGATGTGAGCCATGGCTCCCCACGGAGTCCACAGCTCCACAGCTTCCACAAGGACAAAGTTCAAATGCCTTTTATGTTGGGGAGAGATCTGCAAGATTCACCTCAAGCACACTCCTCCAGTGTTTTCCCTCTCCAGGATATAAATGATCTCTTGGAAAACATGACTGGTTGGGCAAAACTGGAGGTGCTGAGCTAGCCATGCCTGTGTGAGAGCCAAATTTTCCTCCTGGGATTCTGGTGCCCCAGACCAAGCTTCTCCTGCAGGAGACTGCCAGGTGCAGCTCCAGGAGCTGCCAATTTCCAACTAGAAGAGCTGAAAACCTTGCAGAAGTCTGGACAATTTGATCCTAAAATCCCTCACTCTCTTGAGTTGTCTTCGTTAAGTCGATGGATCTGCTTACCTGGGTGCATATCAGTTACAGGAAGAAAGAACACCAATGCTGAATGTAACTTAGTGACAGCAGTTGCAAAGGAGAAGGAAAACAAAGAACTTCTCATATGCCAAATATTAAACCTTCCATTTGCATGCTTTTCTTCCTCACAGAGCTGGATTTTGACTAGCAGTGACAGCAGTTATAGTACCCAACAGAAAAGCAGGAGTTCTGGCACCATATCACCCTAATATAAAAAATATTAACTCAGGCTTAGTAACTGTACAATTTCCTGGTGTTCTTTTAAAAAATTGGGAGGAAGAAAAGGATCTATGTCAAACATGCACATCTAATGAGTCCCATGACCTAATCTGGAAAAGACTCATCAGGATGCTGAAAAAAGCCAGATGTGAGGCACTACACAGAGATCTGCTCCTTATTGTTGCATTTCAAGGCATCCAGTAAGGTATCTCAAAATAATTGCCAGATCATTTGTTACTTCTGAAAACAGAAGCTGTCTGTGATATTCTGGCACCTCTCACACATCTGATATTCTCCATTAATTAAGTCCTCAGTGAAACCCAGAACATCAGCATCCAAGTACCAGTGGTCTGATCCTCCCTCTGTTACAGCTCAGATCATCAGCCCAAGCAGGAACGTTGGAGTGGGACTTAGATAAACTAAAAAAAAAAAAACCAAACAACAAAACCTTTTGTTTCTGGTAGTTCTTTCTTTCCTAAAATTAGCTAATATGGAAGTGAGGCTTTTTGTTTTCCCTATTAAAAAAAATAAAAAATAAAAAAGGCAGAGAAAACTAATGTTTCCAGAAATTAAATGGCAAGTTGTGTTATTTTTAGGGGGTTAGATGACAGGAGGCATCACATTTGAAAGTACTCACTTGATCAAAGAGCCCTAAAAGGATTCAGCAGCACTGAGAACTATATATCAAATAGGATTATGACAGAATTAAGGGACTGAGCCATTTATAACTTAGGGCAGTCTCCCTCTTTGAAGCCTGCCTTGGTAATTGATCCATTTTTCTATAAACCAGAACCATAGCATTGCATTAAAAATCTGTATCTATTCCAAAACTATTAGCTTTCTACAAGATAATCAGGGGAAAAGGTAACATTTGTATGTGACACTAGAATTTTCACTTGAAAAAGAAATTGTCACAACATCTAAATAGAGAGAACATTTTTCTATCAGTATTACCGTGTCCAACAAATTCTCTTCTGCAGCATGTCAAAGCACCAGTTGTGCATTAAGGAAATACATAAATCACACAATAGAAGTGGAAACTATTGTTTTGTGTTAGACAAATTGAAAAGGATAGGAAAGCATCAGTGGCATTTATTTTACTTCTTGGGACATTCAGACAGTGCTGAGGGGAAATCTAAAGGACACACAAATCAATTCAGATGCTCTAACTCATGCAAGTTGCCTTTGTTTGTGGGAACACTCTCCTCAGGGGAAACCCTGGCCCTGTTAAGTGAAGAGCAAAACTCCCAACGCCACAAAAGCACCTACAGATGTCAATGGACTGCAAGAAGCAGAGGCTCCTTGTTTGGCATTAAGGTATCCTTATTAATTTATTGGATGCATTAGTGTAACCGAAGAGAAGGAATAATTCCAAGCTACCAGCTCCAAAACCCATCACACTTATTAAAGCACTTGGTTCAGTCAAGTCAGGATTTTATGAACTTAGTGGATGGCAGTACTGCCATGTGTCTGCATCATCCCACCTTTTCAGGTGACAGAGATATAAACAGGACCAACGTTAGCACGTCTGAAATTCAGAGAATATTTTCACCACCTGATATAACCGCTGGGAAAAAAGTTCATAGCCTAACACGTACAGGCACTTTGCTTTATCATCTGGTGGCACTGATCTCCCATCATTGACTGTGACAAGAACCTCATAAACCAAAGTTCAGAGTCACTAACAAATACCTGCTCCTTCCCCTGCGTGGCTTCATCTCAGGATGTCACCACTGAACTAAATCCATGACACTGTCTAGATGCACGTCTACATATGTGCACATATAAACATGTAAGACAAAACTACACAGCTCTTTTAGTGCATTATTCCTTCATTTAAATTTGTAGTCACTTAAATTTTCGCTTTTATTAATGGACACCCTTGGTATGATGTAGCTCATTATACAGGGAGTATCTCACAGCTCTGTTACCCAAAGTGAGCAGAGGCTGTGCTGGAGGAGGAGGAGATTTTCCCCTGCTATTAATAGAAGATGCACCTGGCAAATTCTTAGCTGCTTCTACACATATATTTGATGTATGCACACACACAAATGGAAGAACCTTTGCTATAAATGTTCTCGTGAGGTGGCAAGGATGTACACAGACTAATTCATAGGTTAATGGCAACTGCAGACTATGTACAGCTTTAGATCCCAACTTTTCCATGTTAAACTGTAGTATATATGCCATTTCCAGAGTTAAGCTACTCACCCACAGTCAAAGAGTACAAGAGCTTTCTCTGCTGATTTAAATAGCCGCAGAAACAAGATGTTAGGTGCCAGCTAAGAGTCTGCCCAGTGTGCACCCAGACTGAGATGGGGCATTTCACAACAGGCAAAAACTTGTGACACTCTCCAGGTTCTCTTCCATAATAAAATGCTCCACCTCTTGCTTTTTAGGTCAGGAGAAATACACGTACACACTTTAAAGATCATTAAATACGAGGAATTCTGTGGCTCGTCTGGAGGATTACATATTCCCATTTAGAAAAATAAATGGGAAATTCTGAATCTGAATACTCCTTCTACGCATTTCTAATGTTGGAAAAAATGGAGGCTTTTGCTCAAAAAACCATAAAAAATTGTAAGCTTTCTTAATCCATGTCTACTCATTATTCACTTGGGTTCCCAGCCAAATTCATCCTGAAAGTCAGCAAAACCCACTCGACTTCACAGACTTACACTGCGAATTAATTTTTCCCTCCTGCCTACTCTGGGGGTAAACAAACACCATTTGACCTTGTATTGATTTCTCTGATTCATTTCCCATTTAAGCCCCATTCTGAGGAGTTTGAGGGGGATATATGAGATCCATGGCATTCGTGCAGGCCCTTTACACGAGGTTGGATTTCTCCCTCACCGCGCTCTACCACACAAAATTATGAAAACAATCCGTTCTGAACTGTTCACTTCAGTCCCAATTACCATGGACCCCATCACAGCCAGCTGAGTTACTCTAGCAGATCCAATCTCCATCAGAATCAGCCTAAACTCTGCATTACATATTATCTATGTTCCTCCCACGTAAAAATATTTACATAAGCTTGGATTTCAGCAGTATTTACAGTTACAAAACAGCAATTTCTGTCAGGACAGTTCATCCCAAATCATGAACCGCTGTTCAAAACGTCACTGAAATTGTATGGCAAGGGTTAGTTGGCTAATTCTTGTGTTTCGCTCGTTTCTTTTAAAATCAAATGAAACTCGACTTGTTTATTTATTTATTTATTTTGCTAGAAGGCTTTTTAAAAAACCACACTGAAGGGGAAAAAATCAAGGGTTGGTTTAACTTTTTCTGAACTTCTTACCTCGAAGTTTTACGCAGCAGAACTGGTTCCCACTGTGTAAGCACAGGTCCACTAACCTTAAACCCAAAGAACTGTGTGCAACTGAGCTGGACAGCTAGTTGCCACATTAGACCACACAGCCCCAGAAAATAATAAATGAGAGGTCTGCCTTTGACTTCAGTGAACTCGGTGATAAGTCTCCTGAGTGAGATTAGCCCCCGTTTAATGGGCCAGCGTTAAGTTTTGTGCACTGCTATTCAACAGGAGCAGTACAGAACTGTGAGCTTTGCAGAGGGCTGATTCAGTGGCAAAACTGATGCAAATTGCAGGGAAATGTTGTTATTACACTACACACAATTACACTATCACCCAGAGACTCCAATTAACAGTATAGTCTCATTGTACAGTCCTGGCTTCAAAGGGAGTCTGATTTAAATAGACAAGGCAGGTAACTGAAGCCTTAGGATATACACTGTACAACTGAGAAATGAGGCAAAAGTAATTAAGTGACTTGACCAGGATCATACAGGAAATCTTTGGCTGAGCCAGACCCTGATTCCCATTATGCTCAGCCCTTGCCTGCAGCCATAATTACAGCAGCATTCTTCTGCTCTGACCTCAGCCTCGCTGCAAATGCACGCACACGTCAAAGGCACGGCTCCACTCCCTTCATCCCGGCTCCACAGCACCAGGCAGCACGAGGGAGTCCCAGAAAAGGGGAAAAATGGCTTTCAAGTGCATCCCCACACCTGCTGCTGTGTAAGCCACAAGGCCATGTGTCCCCCTACCCCAGTGCAGGCACAGGATCCCCCCAGAGAACATCACACAGCTCTGGGTCCCATATCCAAGCTGGCCAAGGTTTCAGCAGCCATAAACTAATCTGACAGCTTTAGAGTGTTAAAAACACTGGTTTATGTGGTATAGATCCAAGAAGACATGATTTTTTTTCTTTTGCATTTCTTTAGTGATTACATTTTCACAGGAAGTCTACTAAAAGTTATTAGTGGTGGTTTGGAAAATTGCAGCCTTGAACACATTAACTGACACTTGGAGCAGCCAACATTGTAAATGATCAGGACCTGCTCTAATGTCAAGGAAAAGAAAGGAATAAGATGAGGAATTTCAATAAGTCTTCTTTTTCTTTCTTTAAAAAATTACATTAGGATATACCTAACATATTTCTTGCCCCAGTTTCACCTCCTGATGCTGTCTGTAAAGATGCCAAATAAACTTAATTGAAGGACATAAATACTTTTCTGCCTTTTCTCTCTTCCTCTCCGTAAGTGCTACCAGAGGAAAAGGTCCCCAGCACAGCTTATTGTTAAAATTAATATGAAACAGTTCACTCTAAAATGTGGGAACACCAGACCATCATCTATTAGTTCCTCTAGCGCTCACTGCAGCCAAGCTCTTCTCCAAAATCTCCGAAAAACACAACAAAACCAGACCAGCCAGTAGAAGGTCAATAGTCATGTGAAAAACTTGCCTGTACAAATAGCACAGACACAGCACCTTTCAGTTCTTATGAGCTCTTTCCTTTCCCTTACTGATTTCTGTAACAACATACAGGACATGAGTCCCTGGTTTAGCAGGTTGACAGAGACCACCCAATAGATAAGTGTTTTTAGCCTATCTCCTGTTAATCCAGCAAATTAAGATAAATTAATTTGTCTGATATAGTTGATTGAAACAAAAGCACGTTGTCTTTTGCAGGGATCTCTATACCTTTTTATTTCATGCAACATCTCCTCTCTTGGTGAGCATTCACTAGAAAATAAAGTCCTGTTACCTGGCAGGACGCTGCACACAATTTTATGGCCCAGGCAGTCAGGAAAAAGAAAAAGCTTTGCAACATGTCAACAAACAGCAAAGAAGCAATGCTGGGTTAACCATGATCATTTAACACCATAATATATCTCTTCTTCACATCTCCACTCACAGCAAACTATGTTTAAAACCACAGATGACAAGATCTCCAGGCCAGCGTTGAACATGCACTGATCTGCCCAATTTGCTGAGGAGCAGAGAAACAGAAGGTTTTTGCCCAAGCTTTTCCTATTGAGCTACAACTTCCTGCATATCCCTGCTCTCTGGGCTGTGCAAACTTCAGGAGGGTGTTGAGCACCTCACCCACAACTGCAGAAATCACTCATTACCCCAGGCCTGGGAATACTGTGCACACACTATCGTGTGTTTGCCTCCCCACAGGCCGATGGGCACAGGTGTAGTTATCTGTAACCACTGGAAAACACTTACAGATCAAAAATACACATATCAAGGACTTACATGAAGAAGACAAGCCACCTAGGAGAAGAATTACATTTTTAAGCGAGTTATTCATTATGAATG
Source organism: Pseudopipra pipra (assembly GCF_036250125.1). Classification (NCBI taxonomy): domain Eukaryota; kingdom Metazoa; phylum Chordata; class Aves; order Passeriformes; family Pipridae; genus Pseudopipra; species Pseudopipra pipra. The sequence continues at coordinate 4,261,085 of NC_087562.1, forward strand.
AAAGGCAAAGACTGCAGATTAATTATCCAACTCGCTCCTCAGCGAGACTGTGACTTGCAGAAAGGGGACACTGCAGTATAATTGTCTTAAAAGCTCTCTGTACCTTAGTGAGGTTTAGCCTGTTAGTGTGATAAATCTGCATCAAACAGAAGCAGAGAGGGCACCAGCAGAGCTCAGGTGGTGTGTGCTGCCTCCCCACCCTTTCTGGGGTGCTGTCAGAGTGCAGCAGGGCTCAGACAGAGAGATCCTACAGTGATATTAATTTTGCATGTTGAAGGCCCAGCCAGTGTGACTGATTACGTTGCTGATTTAACCTTAGCATTCAGACTTAGCATATTGCAGGGCTATCCTTTACTCAAGCTTCTGAAAGCAGGAACTGTATAAAAATGTTCACATTTTCCTAGCAGGCAATTTTTCTGAGATTTATAGTGACATTCCAGTTTGTTTATCGATTGATTCACAAAGAAACGGAAATGAACACATTGCTCCCCCCACACCCCTGCCCAGTGCCAGGTTCACACTCGGACATGCCATCAGGTGAGCTCACAGCATAAATTCCTCCAAAACTAAAAACAAGCAATATTGCCTCCGCACTTTTTAGATTACCATTACTTGCAAAACTGCTAGTGATTTTTTTTTTTTTTTTGAGGCAGGTATTTAACACTTTCTGATTCTACTGAGTGTCAGAGCAGAGGTTATAATTTTCTCCCCAAATCCCAGCCACTTCACTGCTGGGTTTTCCTTGAGAAAAGAGCATGCCTTTTATTTTGTTTTAGTACACTGCTGCCATTACGAGCGTTTCATAATTGCCATGAACCCCCTGAAACCAGTTGTTTCTACAATTAGTGACTGATTATACACAGCACTAAACATTGCAGGCAACAGTTCATTAACTCCTGGTACCAGACAGCATGAAAGGACTCAGGTTTAATTCAATCAGCTTTGTCCACAAAACCACACATGCAGTGTGGTGTGAGGGGTTTGTGTGTGTGCACAGGCAGAAATATTCCTGAACTGCAAGAAAGCTCCTAATCTTGACCTGAATTAAATGTACCTGGCTTTATAGGTGGCCTAACCAAAACTTCAGATCTGGATAGCATGAAACAGTTCAAATGAATCCTCCAATATCAGAGTGATTCTTCAGCTTTGGCTGATCTGAGGGTTTCTCTGAAGACCAACTGTGACACCTGATTCACATTCACCTGTAAAAAGACAACTGAGGGCTAAAGGGTGAAATGATTTCCTAAGAGGAATTATTTCACAGCCTTTCTTTTTGAAGAGCCCCAATTAGAAACACAGTCTAATTAATCCAGGTATGGCAGCTGCAAAAAACTACACCAGGAGTGCGTCTCCTTTGGATTATGATCCGTATTCACCACAAAATGCCACATGATTTATAACACACAACCTCTGCTACCAACTTGGCAAGCAGAGGAAACCTCTGCCTCCTCACAGCCTTTCAGTTATCGACCTGGGTGTTAGTAGGCCCAAAAAGACAGCGACAGCCGCCGGTGAAAAAAGCAATCAAACAACATCCATTGACAGGATTCACCAGTCCCCATGGACTGGCTGCAATCGGCAGCAACTTCTCAGTTTCAGTGTCCAAATATAGTGGGGCAATCTCAGAGTTGATGTATCTGCTGTCCAGTCTCCACTTATCAGCACTTTTTTTTTTTTCTTTTCTACCATGGAGACTGAAAGACTAATTTTCCAGAGAGGAGTTCAGTGGTAGAAAGAAAAGCGGGAAGAATAATGCAAACAATAGTCAGGAAGATTTTGTTTTCAAAGAACAGAAGAGAAGTGACTTGTTTAAGCATCCTGAAGTCAGATGAAGAATTCCCATTGACCTCTCAGGGGGTTAAATCAGGTTCTTAAAGCTGTTACTCAATGCCCCAGGAAATGTTTCAAATCATTTATGATCCAATCTCTTCCAAAAGAGAGCTTTGAAAAAAAAAAAAAAGCTTATGTGTCATCTAGGTGGAACTCTGTTATTCTGGCTGAAAATCAAATGTCATCTTCAAAAGTCCTAAGGAGCCTCTCTCAGGCTGCATTGAGTTACTACAGATGCCTCTTTTTCCAGAATAAAATCACAGTAACAAGCTTGTTCAACATACAAGTCAATACAGTCCTCCAAGGAGAAAACTTCATGTTGATCAGTCTTTAACACCTTAACGTTGTACACTTTACAAAAGTGAGCCCTCCGAAGGCCCAAGGGAAAACTTAGACCCACTAATAAGGAAAAATAAACCACTGAAGTATGTGGTGTGGAGAAAAACTGTGATGCCAAATGTCTTTTGTACAAGGATCTGCATTATGGATCCACAGACCTGATAGTGAGTCTGGGTTGTCACCATTCTCTTGGCACGAACAGTCCCATTTCATGCCTGACATACCACGGAGCCAGAACTCAAACAAAATGCTGTAAGTGAAGCAATAAACAGGGGAGAAAATCTTCTAAAAATTACAGTTTTCTCCCTCCTAGCTCTTGCATGCACGAGAACAATTCTTTTGCAATACACACGTGCTCCTCTCCCTTGCAGGCTCCTCTCCTCCCTGCCCAACCACTGAACAGGAATGAGCAAAAAAAAAAATAAAACATTCTCCAGGATTTCCACTTTTCAGTAAAAGATATTCAAATGAACAATTCCCAAAACATCAAGAAGACAACACTTTAACAGGGCTGTCATGTTTGTCTGTGGGGGTACTTCTCCAGTGTGCAAGGAAGACAGTTAGTTAGACTACTCTAAACCAGTGTTGTGATGTACACATAATTAAAACTCCCATTGCCTCTAAAGTGGCCTGTCGAGAAACTAAAGGAGAGGTCACGGACTTCTTAAATTCCTCAGCAAAATCCTTGTGCCCAAAATAATTTCTCAGAAAGCAGCTAATGTGATACAGAAGAGAGGCATTGGGTTCCAAAATGGGGGGACAGTAAATCAGTTCAGGAACGTTAGTTGGAAACTCCATGGTTTTAAACACTTGGGTTTGTTAAGAAGTCATCCTTGCACTTTAATTGTGTCTTCCTAGTATTTTCTCTCTCTTTCTTTTTAAGCTGTCACTCTTTAAATAACTGGCATCCAAAAGAGAGGGAAGCACTTTGCAGGCTGAGAAACTGTACTAGGACTTACTGTATGGAAGCTGTAGAAACAGAGACACGTTTTCCAACCTTTTTTTTCCCACTAATTACAACCTCTTACATAACCACGGTTGCCTGGTAGGCCTTGGACGCACGTTATTCCAAAGCTTTCTCCAACTCATCCAAGGGCTATAAACCATGGTTAGCGAATAAAACTCTCCCTCCTCAACCTTCACATTGCCTCCCATGCAAGCAGAGGGTAGATGACCTCATTAAGAATGCACATGACCTCTGGCTGGATGTGCTGGAGCTGCGAAGGAAGACACAGACACGGGTAGATTTCTGCTTCCGTCCCAATCTTTAAACATTGGCTACTGTTGCTTTAAATATTTATAGCGGATGCAGGAAGTGTGGCTTGAATATAATGGAGAGAGAGAGAGAGAGAGATGGTGAGAAAATCATTCTCTCCAACTTTTGTTTCACTTTAATCCCTGGTTGCTGGAAGTCAAGAATTTTGATACGATACGTTGCTGCTAACAGTGGCGGCTGCAGATTTAGCAGGCTCTGGGCCCCTTAGCATAGGGTTAAATGTCAAAAAGCAGAGGAAGAAGCTGTCTGAAGTGAATGTGAATTAAGTTTTCCCTTTCTCAACAAAGCAGAAAAAAAAAAAAAGAACAACAAAACATTTGCCACCAGAAAAAAGCAGAAAGTTCTGTAGCACTGCACTGTAATACCTAATGTCTGCTTCAAGACATCACAGTGACAGTCATCACTGCTGTGCCTGTTGTACCACCTGTGAATGAAACCCCATGGTACCAGGGGGGCCTGTCTTGTTTCAAGGCATTCATTCCAAATCTTATCTTACCTTTCAAAGAGGCTATTTATGCCCCCCCCCCCCCCCATTCTGGCCTCGCCACACACAACACAAATAAAATATTATTAGTTGTATTAATCAGTTATGTTCTTATAATGAATCCCCTTCATTACAGTGGAATCTCGCATAATTATGAACGTATGTTAGCAAGTCAAGCTGGCTAGTTTAGAGCCAATAACGATATCAGTCAATAATGATACTTTCCCCTCCTTACAGAGGGAGCATCTTTATCCAGTGAGCTCAAGGTCCCACTGGAAGAGCTCAAGGTCCCATTGGAAGAGGACCCAGTTGTTCTCAGACAGGGAAGTGCAATGCTTGAGCATGAGAAAGGTCCCTCTGACAGCATGTTACACTGCTAAGAAGGGCAGATGTTATTGCCTTTACTGTCTAGGGTGGGCAACTGAGGTAGAAGTTACCTGCTAGTAACATGTTGGGAATAAAAACAAATCTTTCTGTGCTAGCAATAAGACAAATTGCTATCCAAAAAGCTTTTTCTAAGACCAAACATAACCTGACTAGGCTTGACTGCAAAAGGCTGTGTTACATTATGATCATGATGGAGCTGAGGGAACAGCAAAAAAGAGGACTTTGATGACTTCTAAAAAAACAGGGGAGATGTTTTCACCCTAATTTGTCAGTGGATTTGACAGGCTCAAGAACAAGTGGGAACTGCTGACACCTCCTTGAGACAAGAACTCATAGTGCCAGGTTTATTTATCCCTAACTTTCTGGATCCAAGAGCAAGGGTGTCTGTCTCTGGGAGTTTTGTCAGACCTGAGACACTCAGTGATGCCCATTATGAAGGGCCAGGACCACAGGGAAAATGCTCCCTTTCCATGGGCGTTGGAGCAGGCCCCATGACAGCATCTGCTGCTGAATTCTTCCAGATGTTAAAGATGGAATTCAGGCTTGATTCCACAGCTCACCCTTGCCTTCTGTTTCAGAAGAATAAAAGGAGAGTCCCAGGAAGATCCACAATTACAAGGTCACACTGTGCTCTGGCTCATGGCAGAGTGAGGGAGGGTACTGGGGGGGAAAGATTCAAAAATCTACCTATGGGGTTTTAAATTTAATTTCTTTCTTAGGCCACACAGAACTTTCTCACAAAACAAGCTTTGGAAAGTTATAGGATCAGAAAGAACAATTCTAGTCAAGTCATTAGAGTGGTTACTCTCTACCCTTCCCTGGGTCTCAAATGTGAGCTCCTGAATGGATTTTCCTGTGTCTAGGAAGAGCTGAGTGCACCCACACATCTGTTTTCACAAAACTTAACAGCCTTTAACCTTCCTCTTCTCACAGCACATTCATCTTTATTAATTACCAAGGAGTCACCATGCACAGTTCCACCAAAGTGAAGGTGCTCCATAGGCTGCAGAATCTGACTTTCTGGGGAAAAAAAAAATAAAAATACTTGTGACAGATGTCTCCAGCCAAAGAGCAAGTCCTTTAAACAGTGACCAGGTACCAAAACAAAAACACCAAGCTTAGTCAGGAGGAAGCCACTGAGGAAAACAGGAGGGACAGAGTTAAACTAGAGAGTCTGAAACTTCCATTTTTGTCTTCTTTGGGGTTCAGGTAAAGAAGGGCAGTAAGCCAGTGCTTCGTGAGTTTATTGCAGTTTAAAACCTGCAGTTCTGTGAGCAGGTGAGTACTTACATTTTCTTCTAAGTGGCAACGTATTAAGTATTTGCATATTCAATCAAAAATTTCTACATTTTAGGACCTGGCCCAAATTTTCTCATCTTTACATCATACTTAATACAACTTGTGTTCTTATTTATATGGCAGGGTTTCCTTTAAATCTCTGCACAACTGATGCAAAGCCCTTTGCAGAACCTTTGCCAACAGGGAACAGTTTTGTTTATCTCCTCACCTCACTGATTGTTCCACATTTTTTATTCTCTCCCTAAATTTCCCTCTGCACTAGTTTATTCTTTAACCTTTGACACTGCATTAGTTCTGGGCAGATTCACTTTTCAGAATGAAACAAACAAAGAGAAAATAATTTACTTGGGGACAACAGAAAACAGCCCCTTTGTGTAACTTTCTCTTCTAGTGTAGGGGTTTGGGGGTGAGTGTTTTGTTCAGTTTAGTTTTTATACTAACCAAAGCTACCTCAGGAAGTCAGTTGTACTTTGAAAATGTCAAAATAAAACGTAGGTATTTACACAAGAGCCATTTTATTAAAAAAAAATCTCTAGGCAGTTTTTCAATTCCCCCCCACACCCCCATATGAAAGTATGTCATAAATTTTTCTCTTTGGAAAAAAACACAGTTTTGGAAAAAAGGTGACAAAATTTCTTTAGGAAGGAGTTCACTGTGCCCCAAATCCAAATAACTCAAATGTTAAAAGACCCTTATCATACAACCAGAGGAAACCACCAAGCAAAGACTGAGACTGCCATGAGCAGCATGTAAGAATTAGAGAAGCACTTCCAGGAGCACTAGACTTAAAAAACCCACATTGTATAATAAACAGACATCAGCCCAGCAGCTATGGGAGCACCACCCTCCAGCTTTGGGAGCTGCAGCAAGAAAAGGGTTTCTGATGAGGAAGACTCTGGTTAATGATCAACTCTGAGGACACATCCAGAGGGAAACAACAATTTTAAGGAGAGTCTGATGAGTGTCCTTCCACAGGGCATTTTACAGAGATTAGCAGAGAGATAATTCTTCCTGCCCTCCCCCGGTAAACAGGGCAGGAAAAGGTCCTGGAGATTAGTGCACAGTGTTTTTTAACTGATAAGCTTTGCTTTGGTGGACTATAAAACAAACCTCTAGGACAACGTCTAAAAATCTTAACTTTTGCTCACTTGGGTACTGAGACTCAGTGGTGAAAAAAATTAAGGAAGGTTCTTAGAAATGTGGGAATGAAACAGAACTCTACATTTATTATTACTGTTATCATTCAGTCTTCTGTTCTTTGAGCATTTGGGACTGGCAATATTGCTTCCCTGATGGGCAGAGCTGCTCATTAATATATGTGATACATCTGCTTCTCCATGTTGTACAGAGCAAGCAAAATCAATCCTGGTCATGAGTTTGAGCTTGGAGCTGAAATGGAGACTGTATGTGACAGTAGGCTGAGCCCAGTTTCCCCATCCCATAAAAATCATACGCTGTGAGATGATTAAGATATGGTCCCTTCTTTCACTGCTATCTGCTGAAGTTTCACATGGAAACAGAGAGCTTTCCAACTCAAAATTCAACACCTGATACCCTGGCTTTGCTCTGCAACCGGCATTAACAAACTGTCACTGTGTTTAGCAGTTTGCAGCTCCCTTTGCTTCACCCAGGACACCGAACGAGTGCCGTGCTCTGTTATCCTGCACTGACACCTGGTCCAGGGGGTGCTGCTGCCAGATCACCCAGGCACCAACATCTCACCGTGCAACCACTTCAAAACACAGCAGCTCTTTCTCCTGCACAATGTTAGTAAATTTATACTGAAGTTATTCCTGCATCCAGCAAAGAGAAGACGCTTTTCCAGGTGCCTTGGCTATTTAGGTGCCTCAAGGCTGCCGGTGTGACCATTTAACTGAGCAGCATTCACTGGGACAAAAAAAAAAAAAAAAAAGAAAAAGGAACATCTTTAGTAATACTGCTGCATCAGTTATCTGGTGCTTGTAAACCTGCCTTCCCGACCTCTTGACAACCAGGGAAATCAGACATTTTCACAGCAGTGGAAGAACTTCTCCGATTTTGTTTTATGCAGAACTCCACTTCAGGCCCTAAGGACCTGCTTTTTCATTTTATTGCTGGCCTTTTCTCTTCACCCTGACCTGCCTCTGTATTCCCAAGTTGCTCAGCCTTTATCTCTACGTAAAGAGGGCAAAAGCCTGCTATTCCATGTGCTATTCTGACAGGGAATTCCTGTCACATGAACACTCAAACACCGCTACGACCTGACGACAATATCTCCCTGAAATGTTATTACTGAGCACTCACTACATATTAAAATGCACCAAACGACGTGTTATCTGCAGAAGAGAGAGAAAATGAATAAAGGTCAATAATTAAATTTTGAAGAGCCTGCAGCCTACAGGTTATTTTGTGTGTTAAAGGTTGTAAAATCTTTTAGGAGTTGGTTGCTCTTAGCCAGATAAAAAACCTGAATACATGTATGTAATGCCACAAGGTCAGACACATTACACACTGCTCCTGGCATGTAGAAAACAAAATGAAGCTCCTAGAACTTCAGAACAACACATAGACAAGGTTTTGAGTGGACCTCTTCATGCATAATATTTTAAGAGCAAAAGGACCAAAGAAATATCAAACCTGGGAGCAATTTTTGCACGGAAAGTTAGTTTACCTGTTTATTTACCTAAACATCCATGTTCTGCTGTTTGGCATGTAGGTCTACACTACCAGCATTGACAGATTTAAAGCTTTGTAAAATTTCATATATTACATACTTATCTGGGAAGGACAGCTAATTTCCTTATAGGTTGCTAATCTGAGGATGATGAAATAATACTTCACAAAAGGATGTGGAATAAGCAGCTGGGTATGGATTTTCTCTTCCACTTCAGCAGGGTGCTGTGAGCTGCTCTTTTTTTGCCCCTGGTTCTTACAGTTGCTGCAGTGCCACTTTTTGCTTCCAGAGCTGTTCTACATTTGCAATAGAGCCCAAACCTAAAACAAAACCAGCTCCAATCATTCTGCTCACTCCAGTGGGCTCTGGATGGTGGAGGCCTATACAGACTCCATCTCCTGGCAATGGTACCAAGCTGGGATACAGTAAATCTTCACAAGGCTGCACTGAATTCACACCTGTGCTCATTTAATTCTGCAGCTTCTGGTCCTGAATCCCACAAACCACCAGTGAGCAGGTAAGTACCTGGTAAAAACGTCATGACCCAGTGTCATAAGTCATTCTTTTTACACAAATAGGATCCTAAATACCAACTGATTGTTAAAAGGCCACTTACCAAGGTTTATTAAGTACATAGAACATAAATCCATTTGGCATGTAATTAATTCAAAATTACATGAGCACTAAATGTGCAATTAACTCTGCGAGGAATGTTTAGGCCTTTAGCTGGCATTTACAAAGGAAGCTACAAGTTTATTAGCTCGCAATTTATTGCTAAAATACTGGCAATTCCTGAGTATGTTGATTGAAATGTAACTTACTATCACTATATCGTTACAGGGCAATTAAGGGTCTAAACAACACTTCCAAGTAAATTAAGAAACAATGGAAGTTTCATGCATTAATAAGAACGCTGTTAACCACACAACCAACAGGTCTTTTATTAAAGCCCAACAAGTGTGCTTTTCCCCAGCTGTGGAGAACCCTTTCAAATGCACTCACAAACTTCTGCAACATGTTCCCAACCTCCAAGGAGATATTGGGGATCTGCTGGCAAAACCCCACTGCTACTGACAAACAAATATTGTGCAGGACACTGTATTTTCGTGCAGCGTTTAGCAGATTTTAGCCCAACAGCCACAATTTAGGGACTCTTCTAATCAAAACCACAACATGAAAAAAGCTCAGCACAGATGCTGAAAAAGAATGGAGCAAACCAGGGAAAGGGTGTTACCAATCCCTTTGTCTGGGAAGTTTTCCTGTTGGGCCCATGACTAACAGAGCATGTTTCCAGCAGGGAAAAGCAGGCTCACAAATGTACTGCCCAAAATATTCCTCAGGCCCTACCAGCTCAGACCCACTGCAAGTATCAGCACCGAACCACCAGGTGGTACAGAAGTGCCCTCAGGGCCTGTGCAACAGATGGTAATTTGGGGCTTTGTTTAAGAATCATCATCATCATCAACAAAACTCCAGCTCAAAAAGGAAACACTAGTTTCCAAAACAGCTAAATCTGGCAAAAGTTTGGATTCAGGCCCAAGTGTCATGGCCTGGAGCTCTTTTTATGATGACCTAAAGACTGAATCTGAGAATCCACAAATTTCTTGAAAATACATACTTAATATGAACTTGGAGACTAACCCCATAGTCAGAGCCTATTACTCAAGTCTATATACTCTTCTGGCAGGACATCCAGTTTATGATTACTCTTTTATCTCTGGAAAGCATAATCTGTCCATAGCAATGTCAACAGACAGCCATCTGCAGCACATATTTTGCTTCCACTTATAACCTCCACCCTGTGATTCTTTTCATGCAAACTAATAACCATCTCCCACATGCCAGGACTTTGGATCCCTGCACCCATGCTCTGCTGCAGTCAGGGTTTCACAGAGAGAAGCCAATTCAAGCCAAAAGAACAGATGACAACAGAGAAAGCTGCTCCCTTGCCTAAGCTGAGTGGTGTTTTGCCATCTAAGATTTCAGTAGCATCAGGCTCCTCACTCTTTGGTTTGCTTTTCCCCCCAACATGAAATTTTGTGCTATCAGTGAAAATTAATCCCTCCACATTTTGTGGTGGAGCAAAAGGTTAGGAGGAGCCACAGGAAGAGGGGAGAGACAAACTGTTCCAGGATTATCTCGTAGAGCTGAGGGTCAGGATTTTAGAGGACTGAGACATAAGGGAAAAAAAAAAAACAAAACAAAAAAAAATACTCCAACTGATAAATAAGACAAGCCACATGTCCCTGAGATACAGCCAAGTTCCTTGGTACTCTCCAAGGATCCTCACCAAGATCCTCCCAGCCATAACAGGCAACATCTCTCACTCCCCTGCAGTGAACCAAAGGAGGTGCTCCCCTGAGACAGCCTCAGCCTGATGCCTCAGATCAAAGACAGACATTGTGCAAGTTGCTCAAGAGCCCTTCAGTGCTCCCATCACTTCACAGAGAGGCTTCACCACCTCTGCAGTCCCCTCCAGGAGATATCACCCATAATACAGCTTATGTGTTCCCACATATTATGCATTACAAGTTTTTGCAGCAACAAAGCAACTGCAACCGAAAAGCCACAGACAGACTGCTTCACTTGATCAACTGTACTCAGGTTGAGCTGCCACAACTTTTTCTGGTTCAGTTGTCAGGTGCTGACCATACAACAGTGACCTCCACGGATGCACAGGATTTAATGTCTGCCGAGGACAGAACTGGCGCTGAAGGCGTTGAGCACACAGCAGTTAAACTGGAACAATTAGACTTAAAACTTTAACATGCAACCTCCCCTCCCACAGAAATCCGTGATTAAATCCAGCACTGAGGAAAATCCAGGAAAAAGCAGGAAAGGTGTTTATTTATTTGTATTAATTTCTTTCAATTTCAGCATTCTATTTGTTTGCGTTTTTTAAAGGAGCTTCCTGTTTTGTCTTGCTGGGGAATTTAGAGTTAAATGTATCTTACAGAACCCAAAGGCTGCAGCGACTGTTAATGTTTCTCTTTAGAAAAAACTGAATGCAAATGTTACAGGTGACATTACTTTGAAGTTCTATTCTTAGTTTCTCCGGTAGATGTTTAATGACAGCAGAAAACATTATCCAAGGCAATACAATTAAGCCTACTCTAAAATCCCTGAACAAAAGATGTCCAGTACCGAGCAGACATGCCCAGGATAGAGTAAGCTGTCGGGTCCCCACGCTTACCTACATGTTTGGTGGGGGGCAATCCAGAGCAGACCCAGATTTTAACTTGCTCAAAAAGTTGCTCTCACTGTGGGCACCATCAGTTGTCACAGTTCTGGGTGTTCAGTTCAGGCTTGGATTAAGGTCTCTTGATTTTTGCAGTGACAAACTCACGGTCACCAGGCTAAATTAATAACCAGACACCCCAGAAAACAGGAGTTATCTGAGGCTGTGCTGGTACCCTCAAAATAAGAGGATTATATACCATGCAGACAGCTCTAACCAGGGAGTACATTCCCTGCCTTGCCTGGGACTCTGACATGGAGATTATTGAGCAGACCAGCGGAAGACACAAATTGTGGAACTGTCCTAGCAATTCCTAGTTCCTACTTTATTACCATCTTGCTTGTTTATGTTGCATTTTCAGCATTTAAATGACATTTAAAGCACATTAGACCAATCTCGGGGTGCTGCTGATATTTTACTCAGGGTCTGTATCATGCTTTGAGTAGCTGCACACCAGGACAAACAGCCTCTGCTGAGCTTTTGTTTTACGTCTTAAGGCTGCTAATTTACATGCAATCTTCATTCACTCCTGGCCAGGCCCTATTTTCTCAACCTCCACCTGTTCCTGTGCCACAGGGCATTTGTCTCCAGCCTGGATTGATTGAACAGTGGGGGGAAAGCTGATGGGGTGGTTCCATGGAGATGCCTAACCCCAGTAGATGTCGAAGAGGGGTTTATATGCACAAATATATTCACAAACAACAGCAAGAGAGCAGGATTTACTGGTGCCTGCCACCGAGTCCTGAGTTATGATGAGGACTGTGTCAGTTGAGCTATTTTCAATGTTCTTTTGTTTGGGGTTGATTAGAAGTGCAGTCTGAACTGTGCAGCTCCCACTGGCAGCCTGATAAATACAGGCACAGCAGCTTTGTTGATTGTCCTCCTCTCCATTCCCTTTCACTCCCTCTCCTTAAAAATGCATTTCCAAAACTACTCCATTCATTTGATAGTCAGGCCACCAAAGGAAATCAGAATTTACTGGAAGGCCTTTAGTTTTCAGGAGGCTATTTAGGGAAAGTAAGAGGAAAAAGGAAAACCCTCTTGGGAAAATCTCATCTGAAAAAAAACACCACAGTGCATTCAGAGAGGGGGGGGAATCAAACACAAACATTAGGCATGAATATACCAACATGCCACTAAATAAAAATAATCCTTAGAGCTTACACAGAGCTTTTTGACTCTACAAAGCAAACATTAACCAATTAGTTAAAGCTAAAACACGAGCGCTAAGGTCAGCTATGCACTAAGCTGCTGCACTGTAAATCTGAACTGAGGCCAGAGACTTAAATCATTGTGCCTTGGATTTCCAGCAGCATGGCTGACAGCACACTCTGGCCTCTGACTGAACACAAAAGGTGTTCTAAACTTTCAAAAGCCACTTTCCACACACATGCAGTGCGCCAACTAGAACCTGACTGCTTGGCTACATTACTTCTGATATCCAGGACGGGTTTTCCACTGCCCTTTTTTTACTAAATCTTATGGTGAACAATACTTCTGAAATTTGATCACACACACAAATTCTCAAGGAAATACTGATGCTTTTAGAGCATCACCCTTGTCCCTCTCAGCAGCTCTTTGGAGGAAGCAATTTCTCTGAAGCTCAAAGCTTTGTAGAATCAGTAAAAGACAAAAAAAAAAATCTCCAAAGCAGCTTACTGAACTTCCAAGTTTTCCAGCTCTAAAACAAACACGCTTCTATCCCTTTAAATCTGCTTCCTCATAACCACAAACATGTATGTTTTTCATAAAGCTCTGGAAATTGTACTGGACCCAAGGGAAGGTACCAAGTGGAAACCCTGATATCTTGAGATTAGAACTCTACTAGTCCTGAGGTACAATGTGCTGTTTGTAACAATTATAATAATACACCTGTACTACCATTGTCAGTGTGGAGTAGCCACATGGGGTCTCATTAGTATTGTATTAGGACTGCATGGGGAAACGGATAATGGCCCATAATGAAAAATGCCAAATTTTCTATATAATAAAAATGAACTTGATTAATGAAAATCACTTTCAGGGAAAGAGTTACAGCGTTGTTAGAAATAAAAAATGATGTATTAATCCGACACTCTTACAGATGGTCCCAACCTCCTGACAACTGCTATTCATTTGAGATGCTATTAGCATGCATAATTATGCTAATTAAGTTGTAATTAAGCACCAATTCTTCAGAGGGCTTTTTTTGTCTATCATTTAATACAACTCAGCTTCAAAGAGTGCTTAAAGCTTTACACAGTGTTTCATGAGAAAGGGGTTCCCAAGTTTCTTAGCAAAGATTCAGCAGCTGAGCTATGGAACAGGGCCTGTAATCTTTGTTTTGGTTAAAGGGAAACCAGCAAATTGAAGCAGGGTCTGCCAATTGTTGATAAAATAATTAACACTTTCTGCTAAAATAGCACAGTTCAGACTAGGACAATTATGAAAAGGAGAAAAATGGTATAATTATCAATGGAGCCAACACCAGTGGACTATTATGGCTGCTACCCCCTAATTTGAAAAAAATAATTCATTGAAAAGTAGATTCCCGTAAATAATAATAATAATGGTCCCGATTCAGATACTCTTCCTCATGCTGTGCACAGCCCCTCATTCCAAGACTACTCCTGCAGGCCTAATTTAAATAACAGGGCAAATTGCATCAGCTCAATTTAAATTGATCTGAAAATCAATTTAATTAAGCCAGGGCCAATCTCAGTGTGAACACTCCTGCTTCATTTTAACTTACACCTGTTTCCAATTGATCAAGGATTTGATCCAGTAGAGGAGTTCGGCTAAAGCCACTCTTATTCCAGGATTTCCACTGTTTTAATGCACCTTTCCTGTTTAAAAGAGGTTAAATCAGATGCAAAAATAACAATCCTTTTTGACAGCTCATTTCTAGCATTTTTATTCACACGTTTATTAAAATGCCAGAATTGTCTTGAAAAGCCAGCAGAAACCCAAGCCCCTGTTTGCCAGTGCTGGCAAATCCTTCCCTCCTTTTTGGAACAGGACTGGGCAGCACTGTGAAAGCCATATTCTCACAATTCCCCATCTCCCTCTTTCTAGCACAGTAGATCTGTACTCCTATTTGGGCAAAACTCTACTGTCACATTAAGCCAAAAGGAATATTTTTATTTTTAACTGAATCAGCCGTTTTCTTGTCTTATGAGCAGAGCTGAAATGGCAAATAGCTACCTTTTTTTTTTTTTTTAAGGGGGGAGAAAAAAAAATTCTCATGATAAAAATATTAAACTATGCACTGTACGTGCAAGTTGACATTGTGAGGATTCAGGCTTGGCCAATTTCCTGGGAGCCAAACCTTTGGCTCTAATCCTCCTTTAAACAGCCTACAGGACCAAATAATTTTGCTTTCTCTTTACTCCAGACCCCATACCAAACATTAAATGCCTTACCAATAAAACCTAAAGCAATGTGGTATTGCTATTTGCCTCACATGGAATACTAAGCGATATATATAAAAGCATAGAAATATTTTCTTAAAAGTAAATGGGGAACATGCACTGTAAAATCAAAAGTCCCTGCACTAATCTTCGGATAAACACAACTGGTTGCTGTTAAGAAAATGGCCCAGAGGGGATTATCTAAAATACTGTTATGCTGCTGACAACTTGGCTGTCTCTTTTTTATTATTTTATTATATTCTTATTTAGTGCTTTGTTCTACCATCTGCTGTAATTTCAGATTGGTCTTTACTTCTCAGTTTCCAAACACTGGCAGGGTCGATTGGCTCAGATTTCAAATAAAGACATAAAAAGTAGAAAAGGCCACTTTTTTGACTGGGATGTTTTTAACATTTGGGGTCTTCACAGGAATGAAAAAGCAAAATTGGAGGCAGAGGGTTTGACTTTCTATCTGAAAGCAAACAATGACATTTTAAAAGCAGGCTGGACCACTCTGAACACACTGATAAACTCCACTCAGCCAGATGCCAACTAGAAATCCCTTGAACAATGTCTGGAGCCAGATTATCAGCTTCCTGCATGAACAAGTTCATGGGCAAAACATGCAGGATTTCCATATGCATCTTTCCATTCCCACACATGCAGTCTTTGTAGGGTCATCCACAGACTGAACCTTGTTACAAGTTGCTTACAAATACAGCTCAT
Source organism: Pseudopipra pipra (assembly GCF_036250125.1). Lineage (NCBI taxonomy): Eukaryota > Metazoa > Chordata > Aves > Passeriformes > Pipridae > Pseudopipra > Pseudopipra pipra. The sequence goes on from NC_087562.1 coordinate 4,276,706, forward strand.
GTGTATTAATGTCCACCATCAGACCCTGTGTGCTTACTTTTCCTCAAAACTAAATATGGATAATTAAAATCACTATAGGAAAAGCCACTGAAAACAGCAGAATATGGGCATGTTGGGCAGTTTAGCCCTAATTATTCCATATTTCGCTAAACAAAATACCTACTTAAAAAAAAAATACCACCAGAGATTCATGCTATGCTAAATACAAGGATGGGCAGACTGAAGGAATCAAGTCTGCAACCCTGTGTTCAGTATGTTCCAAATATCTCTCACTCTAAGACATTATTAGAATTTACAGTGTGCTTACAAATGCCATCCCTCCAGTAGGAACTCCAGCACCAGAACCCTCCAAAGTCTTTATCCCTCTGGGAAAAAAATTCTCAAGATTTGTCCCAAAAAGTTTTGTTCACCTGTTCATCCATATAAACCTTTTCCTGGATTTGCACTGGAGGCCTTGACTTTCTACAGTCACTTGTGTAGCAGTGTAAGCTGCACAAAGGAGGATATGTAGGATATTTTCCTCATTCTTCCAAAATGCAATGCAGCAGGAACCCTGTTGGACAAATGTCCCAGTCCCAGACAGTCAGTGTTTGCTCAAGGGGCTGTGTGACCCCATCTTGCTGCAAGGACACCCGGTCTGCAGACAGACACGAGCAACATTTTAGGGCAAGGCAGTGAACTCCCTTTGCCCTGAGAAAGAACTCTGAATTCTCTCCTGCCAGGCAACTGCAGGGCCACAATCCCCTGCACAGTTATTTCAGCAGCTCTTAACAGGTTGGGTCTGAACAGGGTTTGTTGGGGAGTGAGCCCACCTGAACTTTTAGACTTTTGACAAGACTCTAAACAGTTTATTTCTTCCTCATGCTAAACACAGACACGCAAAGAGTGGCATCAAGCCTTGTTGCACTCCAGACCAGAATTACACACTGGAATAGGAAGTTTACCAAATTTGCCTGTTGAGACCTCCCCCAGCAATAAAAGATTAGAGCCAGTGAAGTCTTACTGTGAGCTTGTCTGCACCTTCAGACACGTGGATTATTTACAGCGCTGGGTTCAGTAAATAACTGATGTCATCTACAAAAAAAGGGACATGCAAGACACATGATATATGCCCAAATGGAATAGAATATAGAATATAGCAGAGAATGCTTGAAAGCTTTTAATTCAAAATACTTTGTGCATTTGTTTTCAGTCTGCTGCACGTCAGCTATATGGAAAACTACCCAAACTACAAGAAGCTGGTTCAAAGACAACAAATGCAGGTTTTTCTTTCAATACAGATTGTATTAAAGGACTTGTGTGTTCTCTGAATGTCAACCAACCACTGAGTATTGGCAAAATGCAATTTCTTTAATAGCAAGGTTAATTGAAATACCATTGAAAGCTGATTTCTATTGTACAATCGAAATTAGCGGCTTTATCTGAAAAATCCAATTGGCATTGAAAAAGGTTGCTAGATGATCATAAAATGATGAGAAGAATGGTTGCTGAATGAGTAAAATTATGGAGAGGGAACGAGAACATACAGGTTACACTCCAGTTCTATCATTATGACTTTGCTTCTCAAAGGCCCTTTCAACCCATTAAGGATTTTAAGACATTTGGGTGAACTGTTAAACATGAATATTCTCTAGCGCCAGAAAATTATGACTAATACTTGAATCAATAATGAACATATTAAAAATGTTAGAAAACCAAAGGGGATTTTAGATTCCCAAGCATTGGGACATATCCCAAATTCAGCAGTGTTGGTGAAGAAACTGTATTGGACTCATAGCTGCATGTAACAAGCTACCTTGTCTTTCCTTGCTGGTAAAACAGGGTTTGTTTTTAGTGTTGCCTGAACAATTCAAACATTATCTATACACTTCTTACACTATTATAAGGGTTTCTAAAAGCAAGATCTAAAAAAATCCAGTACAAATTGAAGCTTGTAATGAAATCTGCAACTAAAGCTATTTTTCCTCAAGAATTTTGCTTCCAAATATGAAAACACAGACTTTAATAGGCCTCTGATCCAAACCCAAAAGTCAAGGGCAGTCCTTCCACTGCCCTCACTGGGGTTTAGATCAGTCCTATGGTATCCATTTGTTCCTGGCTCCAGGCTCAATCAGAAAATTAAGTGGCATACAGAAAAAACCTCACCAAAATTCAAGTTTAATTATCTCAAAAAGAAGTAAAAGTGGGATTCCACGTAATCCATTAGCCCATCCTCCATGAAAGAATCTTTTACTGACTGTATTTGATAAAAGCCAGAACCACAATTCAATTGGCTTTTCTTGAAGAAGCAACAGAAAACAATCCAGAGGCTGCTTCCCTCCCTCCCCACCAGTGCAAGAAAAATGGTGAGAAATGACCTTTTGTTTTGTAGCAAACTCTGAAAGCATCACAGCCCGTATTGTGACACTTTCACCTCAGGCCTCAGCAGCAGTAAACTCCTACCAAGGATGTGAGCTGAGAGGGAAAGTCTGTAACTGTTCCTCCCACTGAAATTTGTCCCCATGGGTTAGAAAACAAGAGTGATTAAAAGTGATTCGATTTTAGAAACAGAAGAATGGGATGCTTTTCAGTGACTCATTTTGGGGTTCCCAGACTCCTGCAGAAGACACATGGGATTGTTTTTCAGGAATAAATACTTGTGTCCCTATTGTCAAAATCTATCTCATGGCTCTCTCTCATGAGAGAGAATTTTTTCCAGTAATGCACCAAGTCTATTGTAAAACACAGAACAGGAGACATTAATATTCACTTTGAGCAAAAACAATGGCTCTGATGATGTTTTCCTTTTCATTCCTACCACTGTTCAGTAAGATTAACACTCATGCACTGAAAAGTTTGTTCACAGTTAAGCCAGAACGAATTTTACTCAGCAGAGAAATATGCCCTGAATACAAATAAAGAACTTACATTTTTTGATTAATGTTATTTCATGCTCCCAGGACACTGGTACAGTATCACATGAGAAACTGGGGAAGTCCCAGTAAAACTAGAACATATGGTTGCTGCAAATTATAGACATGGGCACACTGAGGGAAAAAAACGTTTCCTAGGAATTGCACACAGAAAAATGCTTCTGCATTTTTACCTTTCAAGGACAGGTTCCCTCCTGCATCACTCCTTTGTGTCTGATACTGGGCAGCAACTCAAGACCTACAACTTCAGTCATCTATACACCAGGATCACCAAGAACCAAAGGAAATTATCACCATTTCTTTTTTTAATCAAATTTCAATGGTTTTAAAGAACGGCAAATACTGGTATATCTTCTCGCCAAATAAAACAAGATCTTGGTGGTATCCTGCCTCCCTTTTGAGCAGTGTTCTTTACACAAGTGCCTTATTTTCTAATTAAATCCTGATGGCAAAGGACTTTACCGTCCTCAGATAAGGAGTCCCACATACATTCAATGAACTTAATATTTGGTTTCTTTTTTTTAGGAGAGCACGCAAAACATTATAATCCTTAGCCATACAAAGGCATAGCAGCTCTCCTAAGTTCCCAAAGCAGACAGACATCTTGATTCTTATTTTATTCAGTTATATTTGCACACCAAACAGGAAAAAGAAACCACATTAAACACTTCTAAGGGATCCTGACAAAGAAAAGGAGTCAGTTCAGTGAGCCACACACAGAAAGCTCCTAATCATGCCTGCCACTTGACCTAGAATTAAGAGAACTGCCAAGTTTAAGAGTAAAGTTTCCTCACTGCAAAAAAAGAGAAAAGGGGGGGTGGAATGGGGAAGAAAACCCTCTACCCTTCTTTTCTTAGTCGCTCCTTCAAGGAAAATCCTGAAATCAGAATAAAGTTTGCACAGGGTTTTAGTTACAGTTAATGTATAAGCCAACAGTGTTTACTCAATATTATATAGGCTTTGCAACACACCACGGCAGTAAATTAGCTTGATATATTAGCTCTGTGCTGAGAAAATGAGACTGTCTCCGAGATCTGTAAAGCACTGCAAGTATTTCCCCCATGGTACAAAGATGAGTTCAGGTCACAGCAATAAAATCTAGGCCAACGTGCTGTGCTGCACAGAGAGGAAAAACAAGCTCAGGGCTCCTCACTGCCCTCACGTACACATGTGGAAAACATCCCCTGACCACCACGGTGGCAACACTCACCAACTCTAGGGATAGGTTCCTCCTCTTCTTTTCACCCCTATACCCATCTCAAAACAGTCCTCTAAGAGAAAGAACAGCTCTACCCTTTCTGTTCTTTCCTCTTCCTTCTGATTTCCCTTAAAGATAATTTTCTACTGAAATGAAAAAAAGGAAAAAAAAAAAATCAGTCTGTGATGGGAAAGGAGGATTAAGGACATTAAGTTCATTTCAAGCATCTCTTGTTTTTTTGACAGCATCTTTCCATCTCAAGTTGCTTAGGACGGACCTGTTCTGCTCACCAACAATGATTCCACCCACACCCTTGCTTAAAAGGTAAAGAACAAAAGGAAGCTGAGGAGTCAGGGCCTTGACATCATGGCACCTGTTCTATGCACCCACTGCCCGCTACAGGGATACCATTTGGAATCACCTTTATCATCTGGAAATGATAAAGCTACTCAGCCTTTTCCAGATCCCATTCTCTCTCTCATTTGCAAGATGGGAAAGAGACACTTTCTCAGTGCAGGATAATGCCAAGAAGCTCAAAATGGAAGTATTTGTAAAGTGTTTTGAATTATTGAGTAGATAGATATAACAGCCAAGCTCTTAGCAAAGCTACAAGTTGAAGGATGTCCCTATTTGCTGACAAAGACCCTTGTGTTACCTTCCTTTTTCATGCTCATGGTTTGTCACTTAGGTGTGAAGTGATGAATGAAGGAACAGCAGGTTGTACATTTAAAATCCAAGACCTTGGACTGAACAGTCACTTCTCTCTACAGTTTAACCAGAAGAAAGAAAACATTATAACCAACTCAAACACCAGTCATGTGATGCTCACAATTCTACAGAGATTAAGAGCAAACAGAAAAAAGATACCTGAGAGGGCACACGTGCACTACCAAGAGGTAAACTACATATTTTGCCAGACTGACATATTTTCCATTGGTGAACTATCTCTGGCACTATGATAACTAAATACAGAATAAAACTATTTCACTGCTGGCTTGAGAATTTTTAATTTCTCCTCCAAATCAGGTGGCATAAATCCACACTAGAACACGGGGTAGGTGAATTCTACATTTGACAGTCGCTGAGTATTTTATTACATTCTGAAGTGCTGTATACATTATCTCACAAAGCCAGTGTCCTGAGGGAAAAAAAAGTGTGAGCAATACAGGTATTTAAGACTACCACTCAAACAGGGAGCCTTTGCAATGACACTGCTCTCTTCGGCAAGAGCACACAATGTTTTGATTGTATCACACTGAAAGCTGTCGTTAGCAAGGATGTAATAGCTCCCATTTGACTACAGAACTCAAAACATGTATCTGCTAAACAAACAAATGCTGCTGGATTCTTAAACTTTCATGTAGCATGAACTTAGTAAATGCTAGCAGAGTACTATCCAGGTACAGAAATGTCACTGGAGTTTAGTGATTTAAACAGGTGATGAACCACTTCCTCAGGTCAAAAGTATCTACCCATTTGCTCATACTTTAAATCGTGATTTTTTTTACATCTGGTTTAAACCCACCCATTCTCCACCTTCTGCTCTACACTCTATTCACTTATTCAAAAGGGAATAGTGCAATTTGTTGGAAAGCAGATGCTGCAGTGTGAGTATCAGAGCTGGTTGAGTGTGGACATTTTTTAAGTGGTAAAAACAAAACCTGACTTTTTCTAGTAAGAAAACTGAAGTGTGGAGCTGAAAACAGAAGCAATGGAAAAAAAACTTTATAATTTTCTAGTGAAAAACTATTTATGAAAAATGTCTCCATCGATGGAAACAAACATTGCTACCAAAATAACTGTAAGACATCACGGTTGGTTATCACGAGTTAGCTATGCTGTCCTGGACTAAAGTCAGGATTAATTAATGGTCTTCCCATTATCCACATCTGGTACAGTCATGACAGGAATTCCAGGAGTCCCACGGAGGTTTTGGAAATGGCAGAGGGTTGTAACAAACTGTATAAACCAGGATTTCTCTGGGCGCAGCTTTGGTTCCCACCGGAGTCAGTGGATGGCAGGGACACTCCTCCTCCCTTCAGATGAATAGTTTTGAAACAGAAATCGAGATGACTCTGACTCAGATGGATCTGAGCATTAGATACATGTGGATCTTGTTAATGATAGCAAATAAGTCTTGGTGGCTCAAGCTAAAACCATGTGTTGTCGTGTCTTACCAGCATATGAAACAGTTTCATCTTGCACTATAATCTGGGACACCATTCTTTTCATAGACTGACCCTGAGCAGCACTCTCTTTTTGGTACTATTTGTACACCTGTCTCAGTAAAAATTTATTGCCTAGTCATTATTTTCAACCATCAGCACCGCTCAGTAAGAGGGTTAAAACCCATTAGCACAATATAAATATCCCAGTGCTAACAGCCTCCTATCTTTTCCATCAGTAGAGACGATACCAGATCTACTGTTAAAGGCAAATTGGGGTTATTGAGGAAAATTAAGCTCCTGCCCTAAAACAGGACCTAAATACCAAAGGAAATAAATTTAGAGCTCAAGGAGGCGACAGAGAAGGGTGACTAGAACATGAGCTAAACATCCCAGAAACGGTCACCTTAAATGGCACTGGAGGGTGTATTTTTTTCTGACAAGCCCTACCATGACAGCACTACATTAGTAGGGGCCAAGTGTTCTCCCTTAAAAATCAAGCATGGAAAGCTTCTGTTTACTTGGGTGTTACAAGTTGATCTGAACCAAGTTTTCCTCACAATTCAAAGGGTAGAGCAAAGTAGTCACCTTTTTCTCACAGTTTTAGGATGTTTCGTATTTGAGTCCAGTTGATCACACTGTTACAGGGCCCACAGAACTGGTTTCTGCAAAGAAACAAATATGCTTTGCAGTTGACCACACTCCAGTTCCTCAAAAATATATGGAAGAGACAGTTTTGTACAGAATTTTTCCTTGGCATGGGAGAGGAGAAAGTCTTCCCAAATACTGCAGTTGCCATTCACCTTTGGAATTAATACAGATGGAGTGAGAACAGCAAATTGCCACTTGTATTTTCACATGTATGATTTTCCTATGAAAATAAGTCACAGCCTGACTCAGCCCACACAAGACATTAGTGTGACACATTCTGCCTTCACACTTGAAATGACCACACCAACATCTCTGTACAGACTGACCCCACAGCTCTATGTATAGATGGTCAGAGTAAACCGGGTCGAATTCTGCACCTCTTGCAATTAATGACAAAATTGCCACAGACATCAATGACTGTCCAACAGCCCTTGTTTTCCTAATTGGAGGATTCATCTCTATAGGATCAAAAAAAAAAAAAAAGAAAAAAAAAGAAAAGGGCTGCTCCCATTGACATTGATGCAATTGGAAAACATTCAATATACCCCAGACATCCTGGCCCTTCCCACAGTGCCACTGTCCTCAGCTCCTTTTTTTCTTGACACAGAGCAATCCACACACACAATTCCACCTAGTATCATTAGAGATGTTTTAACACCTACTTAGGAATAAATGGATCTTTACTCATTACATGCTAAGATACAGGAATAGTACATTTGTTGTTTGTTCTCTGAGCTGTAAAACTACACAGGGAAAGCTTTTATTTAACTTGTATGCCAGTGGGCAAGCTGGATACTCCCAGACTGGCACTCTAGATCTTGTGCTCACATCTGCTCTCCACAGCCACGGGGTGGAACCTCAACAACAGCCCAGATCCAGAAGAGGGAATGTGATTCCCTCTTTTACACCCATCCTGTGCAGCCACCAGGGCAAGCGTCAAGTCCAGCGATGAAGATTCCAACGCCCAGCTCAGTGCAGGTTTGGGGAACAGAAGATGATGAGCATCTCCAACAACTGCAGCACAGCTGGACGTACCCATTTCACATTCGTATTGCTCCAGTATCCAGAGACCTCTGAGAGGCCTCTCTCCAGCTCCAAAACTAACCTCAAGTATTTTAGGGAGATGTTATTGGAAATAGGTTTTCCATTTGCCTAATAGTCTCTTCTGTTCTATAGTTACTTTGAAGTGTTCATAAAAGCTGAGATTTAGAGAATATTGATATTATTATGCAATCATACCATCATTCCCTGGTTCAACATTTTTCCTTTCCTATATAAATAACAATAATTTATCAAATGACTGTTGCTCCCATGCTTACAACTAATTTCACATATAGCATTCAGGGCAAGCTTCAGTTATCATTTTTAACCTATTTTTATCTGCTGTATGTACTTTCTTTAATATCCACTTTAAGTCATGCTACCAAAGAGTATATTTGAGGAAGATACTGCGAGGGCAGAGGCCACTGAAAAAAATTACATTAAGTTTAACATCCTTTTGAGGGGACCTGCTTAATTAAAAATGGCCTCTGTTCCATGAGGTTGCATAAAATAACATTTCAATGAAGTACTTGGGGAAACTTTCCCTGACTGTGACAGTGCTGCCAAAATCTAATTAGAGACTCATCTAGTCATATATATCAATGTTATTGTCTGTCAGGCAGCCACAATGTATCATGGTTAAGTGGATTTTTAACTGTCTAAATCAGTCTGTCTAAACAACATAAAATGGGAAACAAATCAAAAGACCAGTTAAAATCATGGAAGTGACACGTATTTATTATAAAATACCATTTGTTGCATTAATCGGTTTAATAGCAGGGAGATGGAGCCAGGTGTGTCAGAGCAGGGATTTTCTGCACAAGAAGATGATGTTACTGCTAAGAGAAGAGACAACACTCCAGCCTTTGTAACTAATAGGACTCAATAGGCTTTGCTGTGTTTCATCAACATCTCAGCACGGTTTTAAGGGGCAGTAGTTGTCACAGTACCAACATGTGTGCTGTACAGTGCCAGCCAGCCTTCACCTCAGCCATGGAAAAAGTCACATTCCCTGCAATAAAGTCGTGTGCCAGGTCTCTTCAAGCACCAGCAACCACGTTGTCTGTACACCCTGTGAGCAGCACAGCTAGTCCAGGATGATGCAAAAACAGTGCTAATATTTTTTAAACCCTCTTAGCCTTGACTTCCTCATCTAATTTTTAACTAATATTTCCTTTCTAAAGTTAAGCTTCAATCAGCCCCTCAGCTGCTCAAAAAGCAATCAGGTTGTTCTGTGGCCTCTAAGTCACCTCCAAGGGAGACTCTCCACCAACTCTCCACCATCTCTTCTGCAGCAGAGATGAAGCTGCTAAGGAGCTGGTGGAGACTGGGAGTGAACTTCCTAAACACTGTTCCTTGGCTCCCTAGATATGAGAGAAAAATAAACAGCATCACCTCCCAGCTGCTGCCTCTTGTCTCTGGGAAGTGAGCAGAGCCCGGGTCAGTACAGGTTCTTTCCAGGCAAGGCCTGGCACTGCTCGGCTCTTCTGCCTCTACCCCTTGAAGTTTTGGGGGGTTATTTTTATTTTGTTGGGGTTTTTTTGCCCCCTAAACCCAGCATTTATTTTCCCACTTCTTTGTACCCCTTTATTTGTTCATTTTCTTCATCCATGAGGCTGGGGACCACTTCTACTCCTTGCACAGTGCTATGCATAAAGCAGATTTAATTCATGCCTGCAGCAGCACATTATGACTTCATGATAATTTTCCACCACATGTATGCTGTTGACAGAACTATTTTTTTTCCTTCTCTTTATAAGTAAGGATTAGAAACTGAAAAGTTTCAGTATTGAAAGCTTTTAACAAAGGGATGCTTATATATCCGTGAGGGAGACAAGCATTCACTGACCAGCCCTGTTGCTACTCCAAAGTATGATTTATATTGAATATAGACCCACAAATACTATTGACTTAGAAGTAAAAACCATCTGCTGGAGACAACCATGATCAGCCTACCACCTAGACTCTGAGGCTGCCAGTCACTGACACAGTGTTTCACTCAAACAGTCACAGCAAGGAAGGATTTTGGTTCCTGAAACTGAAAACTAAGTGGTTATCATGGCTGGAAAGCCTGTATTTTAAAGGAACATTCATTCTTATGCAATGACATGTCATGAATTTTGCATGAGGCATAGCACTTGGTGTCAGAAATTATATCAGCTCCAGCGAGGGGGACAATGATACATATGTTTGTACAAAACACATAATATGTTTTATTTAAAGTATGCCATAAATATTTTTGCCCTGAAGCAGGGTTTAAAATGAGCTCCGTAAGGTGTCATAACAAAATGTATGTTCAGAAAGTAGAAAGAGGTGCATCTATCCCTAAATGTCTAACTTCATCTGAAAAAAAAAAAAAAAAAGCTGGATATTCCCTGATAAAGCTGCCACTCCATTCTGAGGTGGCTGATACAAACAGTAAAACACACAAGGCCACGTTCTCTGTCATGGCTCACAATTTATGCACCAAACCTTTCCTCTCTCAAGAGCCTGAAGGCAGCAGTGCACTGAGAAAAGCAGCAAATCACAGCACAGATTAGAGCTGTGTGACATTCAGTGCTATCCAGCGTGAGAAAAATAAAATCAGCGGCGTGGTCTCCAAGCAAAGAGGGTCTTGGAAGCAGCAGTGAACAGGTTTGCTCACTGCTGCATTGTATCTATGTCCCAAGTCAAGCAGATAATGGAGAACATGGATCCTGAAATTGCTCTTGATTACAGGGCACAGAACACGAGGCCAACTTGTAGGTCTGTGTCATTACTGAAGATTTGTTCAGCAGAAATTATTAAAAAGAGTAGTTCAGCCACTGAGCCATCATATCTACTCAGAGTACTCAGCTATCTCTTGGTAGCTCACTGGTTGAGCAAGGAAACCGTGCTGCTTTCTTCAGCTCTAGGGTGAGATTTGAGTTTGTATGGATGCACACACACAAATACACACATACCATGAGCAAAGCAGGAAACAAAGCCAAAATAGCTCAAGGCAGCCTAGAGTTGCACTCCATTTAACACTAAGTCACCCTCAATAAATCAGAATTGTCCGTCTCCCTTCTCAAGAAACAGTTTTAAATTATTCCAAAACCCTGTTCCAGTAACTCAACCTGCTGCAGCAAACTGCACAAGGCAGATAGTCTGGGCACTTTCTGGCCACTAAGAAAAATTAAAGTTAACGCTGAATGTGCAAAAGCAAAACACCACCAAGATAGGATGTGACAGGGATAATATTTGGGAAATATTGCTGTGTTCACAGCTGTAAATGAGCCCAGACTTAACACCGTGGCCAACCAGTTTTTTCGAGGTGTCTGTTTGCCAACACATCAGATCTCACAAACTAAGTAAAGCCAACGAGAGCCACGGGCTGATCAAAACCCTGTTCTACCACTGAGGGAGGTCTAGGGTGTAACTGAAGATTTAGAACTACCAGAACAGCACCAGAAATCAGTGATGGATTCTAAAAAGCCACGTATGGGCTTCCATTCTCCATTAACAAAAAGGCTCAGAAATGCTCTCATGTCGTACCTGTCACCAGCCCATGTGTTTGGCCGAGCTATAATTATCTAGTTAGGCATTAGAAATAGAAGCATTTTGTTCACAGTGCTTTGGAATTGCCCAAATGCCACCATCAGGGGTGAAAACTATTGCTGGTAGATGGGAGATGAAGCTCAAGCCTGCTGTCCTGAACAACAGAACATACAAAAAAATCACTGAGGGCAGAAGCAGCTGCCATCTGCATTAAGGAAAATTACAAAGTAAAGAAAAAACATTTAAAAAACTAGTAAAAAAAATGGCAGTAAAAGGCTGACAAGGTTATAGAGTTCCAATATCAATCTGCAAAAAAAGCAGCTTATACAGGAACTAGATGGGCTGAATCAAGTCTTCCATGCCCACAGAGAAAATTATGGGAACCTATGGCAGGATGTGACAGCTCTGTCCTGTCTGACAGAAGCAGAATTCCATTTTTAAAGCATAGGAGATGGTAGAAAGAGGGAACACTCCTCCATTTTGACATGCAGCATTCCCATTGATCCTGCCCCATCTCCTATTGAATCAATGGCATTCTTCCCATTGACCTCGACAGAGGCTGGGCTGGACCCACAGGGGAATCAATCCCACAGGTAGTAAAACAAATGAAGGCCATGGATTTCTTCATGAGCTAGTCACCAATAGAATTAAGCCAGTCAAATAGAATCAGATAATGATTTAAAATTCAAAATAAAGTCGTCTTTCTCCTTAGCCTACACTTGGCTTCCTCAGATATATAGACATTCAGGATCTGAGCCAGCCTCGTTGAGGGAAAGAAATCTAAATACTCTGATCCCAGTATTTTTGTGTTAGCTAACCTAAACAACATTTGTTCTAGGTGGAGACTAACTGAATAAAATAAATATTCACAACATTGGGAATTGGAGCTCAGACAGGTCTTTAAAAAATCCAACTTGTATTTGTATTTTTGATGTGCAACCTAATTAGACTAGAGCATCTTTAATTAAGTGTGTCAGCCCCAGTGGAAGCCACAGAGTTCAACACTAATAAAGCTGATAAGGTTTTTATTTTTCAGACTTAGTTTATTTAATGCCTCATCCATGTTAAGCCAATCTGTAACATATGGGCAGTTCTCCCACTATGGATTTATCGTTTGGGTGTTTCTTTTTGTGAATTAATGCAATCAAACTCCTGCCAGTGTTAATTATTTTTCTCCAAGAGCAAATCCCAGAATTGAAAACACACACACACACATACACACCTGTTATTTGCTGCATAAGCCATAGCAGAACAACTGAAAAATAATTTTAAAAATGCTGGGAGAACCCAGAATGTTTCTGGATTGTACAAAATAGACTTGGAAAGTGTTCAAGAGTGTATAACTTATATTTCTGGCCTTATAAGACAAGCAGCAGAGGTGCAACAAAATCCAACTCAGTATCCAGATAGAAAGGAACAGTCTTTAAAGATCTCTCCTTTACTGCCTTTTTACTTCAAAGGAGAGAGTGGGAGGAAAGCCAGCTAATTATTTGAACAAGTTTTAAAGTAATGTGGCAAATCACTTATGTTTTAGAATAGTAAATCCAAACCCACCTTTTCAAAAGACATACTTTGGTTCAATTAGAAGCAGAAGAACTTTAAAAGGAATCACTGGTGAAATCGTATAATTATTCATGCCCCAGACTGGTCAGTCCTTGCTGCCTTTAAATCTCTGAAAGGATCTCCCAGTCACACCCCCCTGGGCAACATGATGGGGGTCCTGGATGCTCACCTGGAGCTTTGAAACCACAGCCTCCTCCTCTCCTGTCTGAGCCAGAGGACTGGGAACATTAAGGGATAAATCTGAAACATGATTTCGCTCTGTTTGGACTTCAACAAAGCCACTGATCATTTTCATGGCTCATTTGTGCGGATTAATTGGTAAATATCTGTGCAGTGTTTCGGAGGTAGAAAGTACTAAACCACAGCTCTCAGTCCTAATAATCCTCTGTTTCAGTCTCATCCTCCCAGCTCTGCACTCTCCATCACTATTTTAAATCTCTTCTGTTCCATACCTCCTCCCCTTGCAAGCAAGCTAATTAGCATCATACATAACAAAGAAAACATCCCTTTTATAGGGGGAGATGAACTAATAGGACTTTTTCATTTCTAATTTTTGGCATTCCTTAATTATTGGAGCTACAGAACACTGACTGCAGAGCTGTTCTTTTTGTTCTCCAGGCATATTAGCAATGCTGCTGGGAGACACACAACTCTTCATGGCAATACTTGCAAAATCTCATTGATTCCTGCTTCTCACAAAGCTCCTGTATGTTCTGCATCAAATAATGCCAACTCTATCTTCCCATATTCCCTGCACTCTCAGCAGTGGCTATTCTGCATGGAAAGCCATTCCTGAACTTTCCTATAGACTGTCAAAAGTCTTACTCAAGTTTCTCTGAATGCTCTGTTCTCCTGTGAGGGATAAAGGAAGCCAACAAAACCAGAACAGTTTATTTCTCCATGATCAAGCTTTTGCTGAGGAAATTCAATATCTTCCATCCTTCTTGGCCACTTTTCTATCCATTATTTCCACCCTTTTCTTCCCAGCTACCCTTCATATGTAGTTAACTTCACCTGTGCATCCTGTTTGTCACATGAGGTCTTGAAAAGGATTTTAATTCCTTGCAGCAATGACCTTTTTGTCACAGGTGTTGATGAAGCATCCCCTGCACCCTCCTAGGGCTGTGAAACAATCTCTCTTCTGTAAATGCCTACAGTGAAGCCCAAAAGTCACTGACCTGCCTGGACTCAAAGTTTACCCAAATCATACAGCATTTTATTTCCCTTCTCCACCCATTCAAGAATCTACCAAACAGGCAGTTTTGACCCACAGCACAGCAGCAACTTATTTAGGTTTGCTGCTGTTCATAAGAGCTTTCTCTTTTTCCCCTTTACACTATGACAGACTGTAAACTAAGCAAAAAAAAAATAAAATTTAAAAAAATCTATTTAAACCCAGGTCTGTCCACTGATATTTATAAACCCCAGTGCAACCTTCAAAACTGACTTCTATCATTGCTGTGAGATGCACAGTATCCTGGTATTAAATTTATAATTTTTTTATTTATTCAGTTGTTGGCCAACAGAGCACTTTGCTTGCTTTACTTAAACTAAAGAGATTCCCAAAGGAGGGGAAAAAATAACTTGTTTTCAGGCACAGACAGGATCCCACCTCAGGTGTAAATGTCATCTTTCTAGGTGCATACAGGTACAAACTGGTGTTGTGAGTGACAGATGTATAAACCCTCTACCCCTCCTGAATCTTGGATTCTTGACAAGGAAAGAATTGGGCTCACACAGGTTATTTGCTGATACTGTTTTAACAGCAGGGATATTACCACAGCTCTTATTATTTATCTCAGGGATTCTAAAGCAAAGCAGCTGAAAAAATAAGTGCAAATACAAGGTTAGAAAAACAGAATAAGGAGAGCAAAACCACTACCTTGACCTGTGGTTTAACTGTTTCCACGACCTTTGCAATCTCCTGCTTTTTACAGGTCAAAGATATTGGGAAAATAGAAACTATTTTATTTTGCTCTGCCACTTTTACCCCTAAAACAAGGAAGTTATTTTAGAGATTGTCTCCAAAAGTCTTGATCAGCTACACAATGACAGGAAAAGCTGATACCTTTACCTTTATATGTTTATAAAGTCTGATTCAATTTAATATTAGAGTATTGTACACACTTATTTTATAAACACTTCTTTTTCAAACCAACATGAGGAATCAGGATAAAAAGTTCCACTGAAGGGCAGCAAAGGCTACATTCCTGAATTCACCCACTTGAAAAGTGTTCCCTCAGAGCTTCTGAAAATCACTGAACATGAAAACTCAAACACAAATTAGTATCTGCCCCTTTTGAACCATGTAGGAGAACTTCCAAGAATCCAACTACAAATCACCCAGACAATCCTCTTGCAAGTTTTTTTTTTTTTTTGTTAAACTGTCTTGTGTCTGACCTGTCCCCCCTCAGCCTTTCCCAGACATGAAGGTAAGTCTGAAGCCCACTAAAATACAGAGTAATAGAGTTTTCTCCGTAAGAAATTTAAGGAACACCGAGAGCTGGAAATCTCTGAAAAAAAAAAAAATCAAGTACTCAAAGTCACCACATTTTTGAGAATAACTTCTCTTGCGTTCGAAGCAGAGATACAGGGGGAAAAAAGAATAAAAAAAAAAGGAGGGGGAAACCTGCAAACCCTCAAGTATTATCTCACAAACACAAAGCCTATATATAACAAAAAGGAATCCATTTGGAAAAACTGGTCCAACTGGGGAATTATCCCATAGGGAGAAGGTTTATATCACTGGGAGACAAAGGCACAGGGTTCTCTTAATGTCAGGACCTGGGAACAATTCACTGTGCACGAAGTTGTTACTTTCAGGGATTCTGTTTATTAAAATACTCCATCAAATTAAGACTTTTCTAACAACAAAGCACAGAAGCCAATACTGATGTTACCAAAAAAAAAATAAACAGGAAATGAGATGGAATGAAGCAACTACATTCACAAAGGACTTCCTCAACCATTCCCATACCTGTTGTGGGAATTATGCCATCCAGGATGATTTTTAAAGCTTTAGCTCCTGGACTCCTGCTACAGTGGAGAATTTCAGCTGTTCTCTACCACTGAAATATGCTTCTAACTTGAGTGGTTCCAATTGAAATCTCATAAATACAGACGTATAGTAAAATTCTCTGAATAACAGAAATATTGTTTAAAATCCAGGTTTATAACATGAATGAACTAAAGCTTTTACTGCATAGAATAAGCAGTAGAATTTTATACAGCCAACTATAATCATACATGAAGGAACCAGAACAACAATCCTGTCTCTATCAGTGCAAATAATGATTGCACTCAGCTTCAGCAAATATCTATGGTCCCAGACTTGTGTGGGATCAACACCTGCCTTCAAGAACATCCCTAAAACTAGGGGAAAGCCCCAATTTCTCAGTCCATATGCTCAACCAAACAAAGAGCAGTTTTCAGGGCACAGAGGGATAGTGACCCCTCTCTCTCTGCCCTGTCCTATTCACCCAGAGCTGCTTTGATGAGGACAACGGGCAGAGGTCAGAAAACAGCTTTAGCCATCCCTTGCTCTTCTGATTTTCTTCCCTCCACATGAAACCCTTGCAGTAACAGAAAGGAAGGAGGGCACACAAGCTTTTGCAAGTATTAAAGACTTCCCAGATGTGCTTTTTAAGTTTGCTGAGTGGCCCTGCACAAAAAGCTCAACTGGTCTCATGCAGGGACCTCACAAGTCTTGTGTGCAAGGAAGAAAAGCCAAGATAAACTGAGCCCCAAAACACCCACAGCTGCACAGAGCGAGGCAGGGGAGCCTGTCAAATCACACAGCAGATTTTGAGCTGTCTCAGGAAGCCCTGAAAGGGCACATGTCCAGGGGAAAATACAAAACCACTCCTAATCTCATCACTCTCCTGCAAACAGGGGGCCAGACAGCTGTTTAACAGCATATTGGGCTTCCTCCTATGGCTTTGCTCCCTAATATGCTTCTGAGCACTGGAATACTTTTCTGTTGTTGTCCTTAAATGAAAGGCTGCCATTTGCCATATGGGCTGAGCCAGCACAGTCCCTCAAAGCCTGGAAAAAGTCCTGCTTTTTGTGGCATATAAATAAATGTCTTTGAGAACTGAAGTCTCCTGGGCTCAGTCAGACCCCATCTCCTGCTGGATCTCAGGGCAGGAGAATCTGAGACTTCATTTCTTGACACCACACCACAGTCTGAGGCAGATTTTACCTCTACTTGCATTACACTCTGACAGTTCTGCATCCAAAAATCAAACTAATTAAGACATGGCTGTTCAGGTTATTTGTTTATTTGTAAGAGTGGCCTGTATTTATTTGTTTTTCAGCACTCTACATATACACACCACCAGCCTTTTCCATGACGTGGCTGTGTATTTAGGTTTCCTGCATTTTCACCCTCAGAGTGTCTTGCTCACCAGTTAGAATCACATTAGTTTGAGGACACCATTCATCTAACATTAGTGCTTCCATTAGTGTGGGCAGTTCAAACTGGGCAAAATGCACAGCTCATGCATAATTTAATGGACTTCATACAGTGAGTCAAAAACTGTTAGTACAACAGCAAAAAAACCCAGATCATTTCTTTGGAGACTCATCACTGGGAAATACCCAAAGCAGGGCCATTGTTCCACAAGATTAGAAGTTGTCTCTGCACACAGCAGCAAGAAGTGGGTTGGTCTAAGATGTTCCACCCTTTCTCCAAACCAAAAAGCCATCCTGCTCTCTCATTAAAATCTCCTACTTTTCCTTCAGGAAGTCTTCACTATCCCACTATCTCCAGAGCTTCTTGCTTTGAGTTCCCATGGTGTGGATCTGCCCAACACAGAACACAAAAATCTTCAGGGGAGAGTCTTTTGCTTTATGATACATCTTTTGCTTGTTTGTTTGAAAAAGAACTAAGCTCACCCATAGTATAATAAACTACACAAAGAAATAAATCAGGAGCAGAATCCCATGCAGAGCTTTTCTCCCAGATGAAAAGTGTGCTTTCACAATTCTATCAGTGCTTCTCACGCACTAAGGAAATTATTAGTTAACTGTTTCTAAAAAAGCCCAAGTACACTTAGCAAAAACAGGACAGTAATTTCTGACCTCTATCTGGGATGATTCACACGCTGCAGCCCAATTCTTTTGCTACTTTCCTAAATTAGCAGTTTGGAAAGGCGGGTTGGTCACCATTCGATCCCTCTCACTGCTACCGGAAAATCATCCAAATATAGCAAGAGGAAGTTACTGAGAGACCATGACACAAAGGTGTAATTTCACAAATTGACATTGACTTACCCCATTTATCATACACACTTCTCCCTTTCAAAAACAGTCCTATAAAATCTCCTTGTGCTGCTCCTCTGAAGCTGCACTGAATTAACATGACCACATCCTTTCCACTACTGCTCTGGTCTTACCCTCTGTCCTGATTGTCCACCCAAATCTGATGTCCCTTTAACCTCTAGGACTGAATTGCTCCAGAAGGGAAGAGTTTTCAAGTTGTAATGACCAGTTTAGAGTCCAAGTCTCAATGTGATTTTAGCACAGAAACCTTCTCCTGCAATGGTCCTCATATGTGCCTGAATTATATCACGCCAGCCCACTCTGTGCTTGAGCTTTCTCTGATCTGCTTCCTCTCTCTAAGCAGAGCATTCACCTCAGTATCACAGGTTTCCATGGGTTAACTAGAGACAACTGGATATTCTCTTTTGAAAAGCATTTTTTAGACCCTTAGGAAAAAGCTTTAGGTGAGATCTGAGTGTTAGAGAAAGACCCGCCACATAAATTTAAAAATCAAATAAACGTGAGTTGTCATCTCCTAACAAAAAAAAAGACAGTTCAATTTCCGAGTCTAAGCTCTAAGACAGGACAAAGAAATGACTGAATACCTGACAGCAAGAAAAAGAAAATTATAGTATTTTCAATAGTGAAAATATTAGTAGAATGAGAGAATAACAGCAGAGCATGTCACAGGGTAAAGGAGGTCAAGAGGGAAAAGAAACAGCTGTGATCTATAATCAGATTATAGGAGCTGGGATGCTTAACGTATAAATACATGTAATATACTATGCACATTCAGATGCCATAGAATTTTTTTTCTTATTTAAATCATCTTTCAATAAAGCAATAGTCTTCTCACCCATCCATGGAGAAGGTTCATAAGGCTAATGTGAATGATCACTTATGAGACCACTGCCCTCAAGTTTAAATGAACACGACTTAGATAATGATTTCTTTCCAGCTTCAAAGTCAAGGCTCTTCAAAACAGCCAGCAGAAACAGTACAATAGATCTGTTTTGAAGACAGAAAACAAGAATCACTGTTCATGCACTTTTTTTTTTGCAGTCTCCCAGCTGCCAGACCCATTCATAGGAACAACGTTTGAAGTAAACTACCAGCCCCAGATCAAGTACACTTGATGTCAAAAGTGACTGGCTGAGGCAGACAAGGAATGCTTGGTGCCTGAACTCCACAGTCACAGCAGGGTTTAAAAAAGATGAACCGGAATGGTGGTGGATGAAAAAAACATGAGCTTTCCTTCCCGAAACCATCAAATGCCTCTGGAATCCTTGGAATCGATATTTCTTCATAGATGTGTGAAGATGGACAAGTGAAACCTGTCCTTGGCAAATGAAAGTCCTTCTAGAAATGAATATTAGTCCTTCTCTGGGCTAACCAGGTCTTGGTAACCTGTAGTTAATTCACAAGAATTCCAGGAGTGCCATGGAATTTTTCTGTGGATTGAGCAAGTCAACCTGAATGCAGGACCACATAAATTGATCCAAAAGAAGAGCAGGTTGGGGGAAAAGTACTCTGAATTGATTATCCAGTGGCCAAGGAAGCATTTTTACATATTTACAATCATTTTCCACGATGCTGAACAGCAAGGCTAAGAACGACAGAGGAAAAAACTTGAATTTCAACCTGTGTAATTCCCAGAGAAGTGAGGTTACTGTGAAGTGTCAAGTCCTTTACCTTTAGGTAGTAGCCCTGGATGGGAATCCTGCCCAAGTATGTTAGACATTAGAACAAGAAATTACAAGCACTTTGTCTTCTGAGTGACTTATTATGTTCCATGAAGTAGCAAAATGCTCATGTTCTCTGTCCCAGACACTCTAGTGCAGGATGTTTTATTGAAATGCTACAGTGTTTTCTTTCTGTGATTTATGACCTTGCATATTCCCACACGCACTGAAAGACGCTCAAAATACACAGGCACTCTCCTGTTTAATAAAAAACAGATCCCATTTCAGCAAACTGTATTACCTGACTGATCTCCATCTTAAGGACAACAGTAAAATCAAGGGAAAAGACAAAAGGTAACCCCTTGCAACTGGAGGATTAGATGACCATCTCACATGTTTTTTTCAGAGCTTGCCACAATCTTGCAACAGGCTGCCACCACTTAGACTCAATTAGGTATCACTGAAGCTTTGATTTAAGCTCATCTGCGACCCAAGATTAGGCCACCAGATAAACATTAAACCAATGGATAAACCTTTCCCTGTGCAGCTCACAAGGATAAAACCCAAACAACAACCAACAACAACAACAACAAAAAAAAAGCAAGAACTAGTGGGAGAGTGTCTATATAGAAAATAAACATGATGGGCTACAAAAGGAAAAAAGTAATACCTTAAATTCAATTTAAGTGTCGTTAAATGCTCAAAATATTTTTTTGGCCAAAAGAAAAATCTACCTGAAAAGGGCATGTTATGAATATTATTCTTATTTTTACAATCGCAAATGAAAAAGAACATGAGGAACAAAGAAACAAGAGAAGTCACTAAAACAGAAGTGTAAGGCCTCTTTGTCTTTCAGAGCTGTGTTATTTCAGACCACTTACAGTGTCTTCCCTGACAGGGAACATTGTTTTAGAGGACCAAAATACACTTTATGGCCCAACTCTGAGCTAAAGGTTACCAGGAAATTAAGCATCTTGTAGTGAAAAGCTCTTTAAAAACAATAGAAGAGACACTACTTACTCAGTTTGATAATGATGAGACAAGTTGCCATTGAATAATCATCATTAAGCATATTTTAGAAGGGTTTTTCTAAGTTTGTCTCACAGAATATTTAAAGAAAATGAGACATTTCCAAGGGAACTCTATTGGGCTTGTACAGAACATCGGCTACACCAACATGAGCTCATACTCAGCTCTACACCACCCTGGGCACAGCCTCCCCAGGTCATCATCACCAGAGACAGGGGCCTCCCAAATGCACCCCTGTGACACAGGGCGAGAGACAAGCAAAGATAAACACAGACACCACCCACAACCCCCAAAACACACCTGGATCCTACCAGGGCATTACAATGAAGCAATTCCTGCCAGAGGTTTTGCCGTTGCCTTTGTTTGTGGTTGAGTTTCTTTAGGGATTTTTTTTTTTTCCCCTTTTGTCATCACAGACCCCCCCTTTCTGATAAACATCCAAAGCAACCACCTTATCTAATGGCCCAGGCATTTCTATTGCTTCATCTCTGGATGATCTCAGCACCTCCGACTCCAACTTTATTCCCACAGTTCCCAAACAGCAAAGGAATATCACGATGCTATCCCACAGCTGGGAAACACAGACTGAAGAGTTGAATTAAGTGCCCCTGGTCAAGGATCACAGCTATGAAAGAGCTGATAATTCAACACTGAACCACAAGGATACGCTTCACCATCACCAATAGTTTCTACTGGGTAAGTCAACAAGATGCTGAGCAGCTTCTGAGACTCAGTGAGTGACCTTTCCAGAGAGACTCCAAATGCATGAAAATCACAGATTAGAAACTAGACAGTAAACATTTCTTTAGTTCACCAAAAAGGTAATTCCACTTACTTTCCCATGAGACTATAATTAGCTACAAGTTCATGTGCCATATAGAAGACCCATACATCTATGACTTCCTTTAGTCACATACATGCCATTTCATACACATTTAACAAAAGAAACTTCAATGACATTGGGGGGGAGGGTGTTTTGGTTTTTTTCCTTTAAACTAAAACAACAGGCATAGGCATATGCTTATTTCTTCCTAGTGGACACAGGTTTATGCTCAGAAATCCCATTAGAATCAATGCATAAATCAAGGTACAAATATGTTTCCATGGCACTGCTGGTAAAAGGCAAAAATGGAGATTGTTTAGGATTTAAAACCCTTCCAGCAGCTCAGCACCACAAGGCATGTTTCAAAGCTAACCATATGTGAATTTTCTAATTAAGTTCAGTTCACAGCCTTCCTCCTAAAGTCATGTGGGGCTTCAAACAAGGAGATGTGACAGTGCTGTGACTTGAGAGCCCACCAGTTACACCCAGTTGAGGAGGGGTCCAGCACTGAATCAGCCTCCTCGATGGCTGCTCACTGCCCATGACACGGGAACAACTCCTAGAACGGAACAAGAGCCAGGAAACCAGCAGTTTGAGAATTTTCCTGGCTGATTGGCTACCCTGACCATCTCCAGTGCCATCAAGTGCCTCTACTGAACATTTCAAATGCCACTTTTTCCTAAAGAAGAGAGCAGAACTCCCAAAGACTTCTCTGGCTGCGTGTTGCTATTCACACACGATGAGCAAGTGTACAACATGGACACACTAGCACTGTCCTACACACTATGGATCATCCACATTTATTCTTCCCTCACAAACCTCATCAGACCATTTTGTTTCAATGGGAAACACAGGTGCTCTCCTTCACACCCGTTTCAGAAGCTGGTAAATTCATGGGAGTCAGCAGAATTGCAGATGTTTAACATCTGTGTACAGAATAAGATCCTGAGCCCTATAAAGTGCACAGAGCATTGCAGGGTCACTTCTGCATGAGCACTATCATATATTGTAGTGAACATTAACTGAGAGATTTTCTGTTTAGTTGTTTATTTTTTATAGTAAGCCACACAGACAAGAGCAAATTTAATTTATAGATATTCTACAAGGGTGAATTTTATCCCAGCTGCCCAGGATTTGTACCAGCCACACAGACAGAGGATTTACACAGTGGGTAAATTTGGCCTCTCCTGCTCGACAGTGAGGAAAATTGCACCAACTCCAGTAAGTTGCACAGTTTGTCCTAATCTATGTTTTATTCCTTCACATACACCTCAATTTGAGGGGGAAAAGAAATAGATATCAGATGTGACAAGTGTATGTTTTTTTCCCCTGATATCTGACTGTTCATTTTGCCTTGGAAGGGCTGGAGCACCTTTCAAAAGTTTTAGCCCTCTGTTTCTGAGGAACTTATCCTTGTGGCATGTCTGTCAGTTTTCACAGTGCTCAAGCAAGTCTTTGCAATTTTCACATAATGGCAGTTGTTGACAGGTTGTTAGGGCTGACAGTGAATATGTTTGAAAAACTGTCAAGCTGGTGAAAAAAAATTAGAGGGAGAGAGAGGGAGCCTCCTTACATTTGTAACAGCATGTTAAACTGTAAATGCATTCTCAAAATGCACAGGCTACTTCCAGTCGTGTTACTTGCTCTACAATGACAGCATATGTGAATATATGATCCTTAAAAATTAATGTCAGGTTGTCATTTTATAGGTCACGGTCCCGTTACTATAAAACTGTTTACCTTTATAGAATTGATTTTACCTTTAATGCTCAATAATAGCTGTTTCAAGCAAATAAATTGCTAGAAGTAAGGTGCTACTAGCTTTTAATTAGCTCAACAGTGCTTTTGCCAGAGGTATTACTGGCCCCTGAGAGCCCATGGCCATGCACAGCAAGTGGCTCCTGTCCAAATGCCTTTTCCAGCACTGGAGGGAGGTGGTTTTTGGAAGAAGCTCTTCCAAAGCTCCTCAGCTGAAGAGAGGTGAGTGACCAGCAGATCTGTGGCCCAGATGAATCTCCTTCTAAATACACAGATATCAGGTTCATGTAGAAGCTCTTTATCTAAAATTGTGACAGTGTCTTCAAAATGAACCAGTATGGATTTTCTTAAATCTCTTTATTTATAAACACTGCACAGCAGTGAACTCCAAAATGGCCCCTTGAACAAAGCAGGGCAACAAGTAGAGAAGCACCATGAATGTGACAGAACAGAAATTACTTTGTCTCATTATTTTAAGACAGATTCAACTCACTTTGGTGATCCTGTGGTAAGGTGGTCAGCATCTGATATTAATGAGGAATTTCTTCTCTTACATGTTTGCATGATGCAACAATTCAGAAAGACTGATTCTTCATCTTTGATAAATAAGTTTTATATATAATTCAACTTATGTCTGTTAAAAATAAATTTACTTCACTCTCCTTCACTTCTCCTTATTCTTAAAATAATTTTAATTTGGATTTTGAAGACTTTTTTTCTTTCCACAGTCTTTTTATAGCACTGCTTTGGTTATTTCAAGGGTAACAATATGGGTCCTGAGCACCTACAGCGTGAGGCAGGTCTGCCTCTTCTAATATTGGAAGAGACTAAAATAACTGGGAAAAATAAAGGACAGGTTAACACAACCACAGTCATGAAATTATTAAAACCATGACAGAGTACTACATACTGTCTTCACAACAAAATTGGTCTAAAATAGAGTAGGAGTTTGATATGGTCAACTATGTGGAAGCAGTGTTCCAGTAGACAGCAGTTCAGTTTGCAGTAACATGTCCAGCAGAAAAATTAAGTTGTTCAAAATAGGCAAAAGAACTGTACTGGAAAAAATCAGTGAAGGAAGACTGAAAAGGTGATGTGGAAGAACTCATGGATGAGATCTCTGAGGGCTACAAGCAGAATCAAGAAGTAAATATGCTGGGGCTTGAAAAGTTGCTTAAAAAAAAAAAAAAAGGATAAAATAATGTAGAAGATAACCAAAACAAAATGGTAAAGAGGAAGACTAAAAATGAATCCTGCAAGCAAATCTAGAGAACATGATCAGGAAACACCAAGCTCTGTAGCACAGAGAGGAAGGAGACTCCAGGAGGTTCAGTGTGGGTTGACATCCTAGACTGAACTCAAAACTTGATGTGTCACAGAAGCTTCTTCCAGCTCCTGCTGAAGTCAAGAGAAGAACTCCCATTTATTTGAAGAGAAGCAGGATTAGGTCCTAATCCTTCTGCCTTGCTATCCAGTAAAGTGAGGATAATAATTGTATTGACAGGTAATTCTGTCTCACAGGAGTATTCTGAGGATTACGTAGCGTCTGCACTGTGCTGTGAAATGCTAAGTGCTAAATATGATTATACAGGGATTTCCATCCAAAGATCTCAAAGCACTTTCCAAACATTAATAATTGAAGCTTTATAATACCCTTAGGACTGCACATGTAAAGAAGGCAAACAAGATTCAGGGCTCAGCAAAGCGGGCAAGGATTATTAGACTTATTTTATAGTGGATAAACTACACCACAGTGAGATTAAGTGACTTGCCCAAAGTAACAGAACAAATCAGTGACACTTCAGAAAACGATCCTAGAAGGCCAGACTCCTTCACACTTTGCACAGGAAAGGTGCACAAGGAATGAGAGGGTCAATCAGCTTTTGGAAGGAGTTGGATGCATCAGACCACAGCAGAGAGGTGGAACAGTCAGAGAAGACTGCAGAGAGCACAAGAAGAAAACAAACAAGGTTTGTTTATTTTTAGGTACAAGAACCAATAGAAGACAATGTCTTAAAGCAGCAAAAAGTAGAGTTTACTGGCAGAAGGTACAGCCACTACTGAGAACAACATCAATTCTCTGGCTCTCAGATTCAACAAAGATGACAGAGAACATGAGTCAGAATTCAGATTAATTTCCCAGGGGAAGAACAAACACAAAAGGAAATTGAAATCACATTAGAACAAGAAATCCAGAAATAAGAATGATTGAAGACTGGTAGGATGGATGGAACAGACTCCTCTCAGGTTCTAGAACAAAAGGCAAAGTATTTACAAAATCCTTCAAAATCATTTTGGTATCAGTTACACAACCTCATCTGACACTTAAATGGACTTGAAACTGGGAGAGCTTCAGGAAATCACATCAGTCTTGACAGATAAGAAAGAACATAAATCTAATCAAAGACAGCTTCTGAGAACACTTAAGAACTCAGTTTTGTACATGATGACAAAAGATCTTGTCTAGCAAACATGACTGAATATAAAAAAAATACAACTCTGGAAGTGAATTTACTTGTGTTACTGGGTTTGAACAGGGCCAACCAACCACCTTACAAAGTCCTGATATTCCAGCACATTAAAAGTGACCTTCATCTGCCAGCCAGCAAGACTTTGAAGCAAGGGACACTGGTGCAGTCCTGCAATACTCAGACGAGGCATTGCAGCCAATGCTCAAATTGAAAATTTGTTGTCAGGACCAGCATTTGGAGAGGAAATATTTTCCCTCTCAGTGTGTGTGTGTGTCTAAATCTCAGGCTTCTGAGCCAGAGGGAATGTAGGACTAGTTTTGGAGGGAGCAGTAAGTGGAACACACTGTCAGTGGTTACCTCAACATTACTAATTCTCATTTCATTGCAAGAGTGAAAAGCACAAAAGTTTTCTCTGCCTTGGTGCAACACAGTAAAAGTGTTTTGCACAGAGGGAATGAACGTAAGTCCAAGATACCTCTCTCGTAGGTTTAAAGGAAATACCACAAGTTATACATGCATAGATTGTTTATATAAGTCAGAAGAAAATTAAGAAAAATACATTAAACTCAGGAGGAATACAGAAGTGTTACATAGTTATGTGTCTGCACAGTTGCCCCCAGAAATCACAGAGAAAAGTTTTAAGTATTGGCTGAAAAAATGATGCTGAAATAAATCTGCTAAATTTAAAAGTGAGACTCTACTTCAGGAGCATTTTTGGCATCACTTCATTTGGTTTAGATTTTGGTAAAAAGAAAAAAAAGCATTTCCTTGGTTATTTCATTGCAGGAAACAAGCCTTGAAATAAATACAGAAGAGCTGCACGTGGAAAAGATAAAGTATCATCTTTTCCTCTAAATCCAGTCTCTCTTCTGTACCAGCTCCTCAGCTTTGCTTTTGCTAAATCGATTCCTCCTGTGCCATGCCATGTAATGCTGGGCACTTGGCTGGAAAAGATAACATCTAGTAATTACTTAACGAGTGCTATGAATATGCATGGTCAATACTGACCAAAAGGATAAACTCCAGAGAAGCATTTTCTCCTCTTTAATGGAATTAAATTAGAGCTGAGCAATAGGATTTGATACAGACAGGAACTTCAAGATCAGCTTCGTTACAAATACATTACAAACATTTTTAGCTAAAAGTAATCTGAAATACAGATGATTTAGTGTTTTCCTGCTCAAAAACCTTATACAGGGTCATTGAGAAAGATCCTAGAGATCTGTAGCAAACATTTGAAACTGCTCTGGAAACAGTCTCAAGATGTTTGAAGATCTCAATTTCCCTTTAAGTCAGTGTGAGTGGTTTTGTTTATTTTCAAGGAATCATTGTGAAAAATAGAAAAATGAAAATAGAAATGAAGCCTATATAAAGAAAGATGAAATCTCCTTTTAATCCTGATTTCCTAAGTTTCCACACTTCCAACTGGGTTAAGGTTCTGCCACTGACTTCATTAGAAACAGGATCAGTATGTTCCAATATAAAATCATAAACTATAACGCAGGTTTTTTGTTGCCTCAACCAAATTTACCACCTCCATCACCCAGAAGCTTTTCTGAACAGTGTTGGGTGAGATCTGATGACCTCCTTGAGGTACAAAGGCTGTTTTTACTCTACATAGGCAGCTCTAAAGTAGGTTTTGATAAAATCCAACTCCCTGCAAGTAAAGAAATGCACCAGATATCAAACCTTCATTCTTACATTTCTTACTGACAGAAGAGATTTACCACACCAAGAAATTTTGCCAGCATCAAACCCACGGAATTCTATCCATTATCCCTTCCTATAAGCAATGCAAATAACATGGACTATTCTTTTTCTACGTTAAAAGCACAATGAACAAAGCAACCAGACGAGAATAAATAAGGACAATCTCTAATTTGCATTGGATTTCTATCTTCAGGACTAAATGACAAAGCATTGGACTTCAGTATTTTAAAACTACTGTATTTTTGACAATACTCTGGGAAATAAATCATTTAAAGTATCTTCATACTGAACAAAGTTTAAGTGCTACCAGCATAAACCTAGAATATCTGATTTTGGATAATTCCTGCTATTTAGAGTAAATGAAATAAATTGGCTCAATTAAATGCAAGTACTTGTATTATTAAATGACTAAAAAAAGCAGTCGGTTCACCTTCTTAATACATTTGTTCCTTGATATTTTTGCTGTACATGTCATGTTTGGCATCACTAACTAGTTTGTGCCCCAAAAAGAAGCACAAACATTGTGTTCCACACACAGATTCCCAGCTCTGATAACTTAAGACAATAACATTAGGATAATTTCTAAAAATTGCATAAAAATGAGTGTCTTTTTTTTCTTTCTAAAATAAGCAATTTTTTTGCTATTCATTGCCATTAACAGGGAACTTGTGATGTAATAAATGTCACAATCAGTTTCATTTAATTAAAATAATAAATATTGTACAGTAATGCCAATTGACATTTATATCTTCATTTACGTGAAGTTGGATTTATGGTCAATGCTTTATTTGATGAAGGCCACAAATAATGGCTATTAAAGTGCCACAGGATGGACACAGGATCACATTAATGAAATTAGACAAGGCAAGGCACTGATATATGGAGCCCTCCTGCTAGAAAATAAAGTCAGTCATGTCCAAAGCAGATGTTTTCTTTGGCTGCAGTTTAAGTTTACTAAATTTTGTATACACAAAGGTGGAAAGGAACAGAACTCCCGTGACAACACCTCTCCAGATGTGTTACAATTAATGCAGCACATGAGCTCTGCTTCCCTTGTCAAACACCTTCATGCAAGAATGATTGTAAAGAAATGTCTAACAGAATGCTAATTATTAAATTTCAGCAGCCTAAAATAAAGTTTTTCTACTTATTGGTGGAATAAACACCTCATCTCTCTATTTTGCTAACTTAACATTAAAGTTCTTGATCTTGGCATAAGGTTATTACATGGCAAGCAGGAGGGATAAGAGGGAAAAGACATTTCCACAAGGGAGGACTCTCCTCTTACCTCTGCAGTTGCCCCCTCACCAGTTTTTCTAGCCCATCCTGGAGGCACTGGGAGATAGTTCATTGCTTCTCACTCCAAGGTTTTCCATGAAAGATAGTACTGCAGTATCTATCCTCACAGAGCTTGCTTAACAAATCAGGCTAGTCCATAGCTCTGCTGCAGTGAATAAATAATCTCAAGTAGCAGAACATTGTGAAAAATGAAACAAACTTGCCTCGTGGGCAAATTATCTAACTGGATGCCATGTGTGAAGTTCAGATAAACACTCGGTTACAGGGAACAGCATCTCAAAGTTTGATATTTATCTTTGTGGATTTATTTTCACCTCAGGATCTTCATCTGCCATGTTAATATGATGCCACACAGGTTCAAGAGGGGAAAAAAAAAAAGTAAATTATTTTGGGAGGCAATGCAGACAATAAAACGTGCCAAAACAATGAAAGCCATTATATTTTCTGCTTCTGAACTAGACAAATAGCTTTTAGAGCTATGCCTTCTAAAGAATGGCTCAGCTTGATCATTTATGCTAAAACTTAGGCATTACAAGCCTAAGGGTCTGGTCTAAATAACAATACCTTCATTAATCAATTTATAACAGCTGAGATCCTATTTCTGGCTCTAGAGAGGAATGCAATACAGCCAGATGAAATCTGGGCTCACATTCCTCAGGCTCAGGTGAAATGACACTGCAAATAATTTAGACATCTCTGGACAATTTATTCAATAAATAGTCCAGCTTCCTGATCTATTTATCACAAGGGATGGAGCTGATTTAACTAACACCTTTACCTGCCTTATTCCAGAATCACTTCTGCATTCTGCTTCAAATTCTCCCTCGAACAAAATTAATTTCCTTATACAGATAAATCTATGCTTATGTTTCTTGAGCAACCAGGCACAGACAAATCTGAGGCCTTGGGCACTTTCACTTCCACACCACAAGGATCACGCAGCGATGAAATACTGTTGGCTCAACCTGTGACTTTTAGCCACTGTCAGATGCCATGCCAGGTCTGAAGAAGACACAATCTCATTGTAAAGTCCTGCTGGGCAGGTTAAACACACAGACCACGCTGTGCTCCTTGCCCTGCACAGTTTGCTGTACCTTCCAGAGCCACAGTACTCTGCAGAGCCACTGAGACCTGGGCAATATTTCAGCCCTGCACTCCTCACCCCCTGCTTGGTGCAGGCAGTCACAAAGCAACCTCTGCCTCGCCCAGGCGACCACAGATGGGTCAGTCTTTAAAGATCTATAATGTGAAATCATCACATGGCCTAAACTAACCCAGTGGCTCCCTTGGTCATGTCCTTCTCAGACTGTCCTTGGAGCTCAGGGCATTCTGATCTACAACATGGTAATGACCCTCAACAACCAGCCTGGCTGTGCCCCCAGGAGTCCATCCCCCATGAAAGGGCATTACAAGTAAGATGAGCATTTTATAGGGGTATTTTCCTTTTGCTCTGTACCTGCCTTTATCCCCCTGGAGAGACTAAGGCACACTGGGAGTGCAGAACACACCTGGGTTTACGTGAGGTACGTGGAGTACAGCAAGGGGGGTGCTGGGTGTTGTGTGCCCACACCCCCCACGGGCAGCTCAGACCACCCCACAGTGGGCTTCCCACCTTGGGAGGTAAGAACTCATCCCACTGTGCCACCAGCACATTTTCAGTGCCTCACTACTGAGTGCTGCACACAAAGATTTCACCTCTGTTTCCAAACTGTGCTTAAGAGTAAACAGTGTGAGACAAGCTACCAAAAAGTTCATCAGTTGGACTACTTTGTTGCAATTTATTTATTTTCAAATGGGCTTATTCAGTATCAAGTCAGAGAACAGGTTCTGATCCCTGAGGGACACCCCAGCTCATCATCTCCATGGTGAACACTACTTTAAGGGGAGTTTCTACCTGGATCCTTGCAGAGGCCCAAGATTTCCAAGGATGAGCATCACTCTGCTGGGGACCACATGCACCTCAGGTTTTACCCAGATCAAACCTCTGTGTAGTAGCCACTTCCCTGGCAGCAGGTGCAGCATCTTTTCCCTTTTACCAGTTCTTTCTAGGGCTGTTCCCACATCTTACTCCTTCACACTGCAGGGCTGAATTGAACAGCTTTCACTGACATGCACTTCTGCGTTATGCACGTGCACTAAAATCCTAGAAATGCAGGGCAAATACAAAAGCAGAAAAGGCCTGGGATGTACACTTGAAAGCAAAAGAGCAGCTGGAAAACCCAAATCACACAGATCTTAATGGTTGAAGGAATGAACCCTTCATTTTGCTCCACTTCCTAGGAAAGCTCAGTTGTGCTCTCTGCTACATCTTTCACGTCACAGGTAACCTTCACCAAAAGGAAACAAGTTTGCTTTGGTGCACAAAACCAGTATCACATTTCAACATGTAATCATCATGTAAAGTAGTCATCTCAATATAATTATTTCATGCATACATATAATTCTGATGAAATTTAAAAAAACAGCATATCAGCTTTGGTAAGTAGTGCCCAAAACACCTGCAAATGCTGCTCTTGTTTCTACACATCTCTCACACAACATCCTGCTAAGCCAACCCTTCAAGAAAGGGCTTTGCAAAGTTTCACCAGCTCATTAAGATGAGTCATTAAAAAAATATATATATATATCAAAAGTTTGCTGTCAGAAAGCCAAACATCACTCATTGTTTCACTGATAGCAACTTCTGGGGAAAACAAAAATAAAATCCCTGCCTGCATCAGGCTTCTGTACCTGTGACCTCAGTCATAAATATAGATACACAAAGCCAAATTACAGTCTTGCTGAAATAAAAAGAAGTTTTGCCGTGGCAGTGCTGAGTCTACCAAGTTTCAGCTCAGTCACGTTACAAATCAGGCTACCAAGAAGACAGGGTTGCTTTAAACGAACCCACTTGCCTTTACAGGCTACACTGCTTCCCACTTTCCTCGTTTACCATGTGAAAGTTAGGGCAGCATTCCTCCTGTCAGGCTGCTCAGCATGAATAATAGATACGTCATTTTTTAACTGTCAACAAAGTAGCTGTAAGAGGTGCACTTGGTCCCTTTAAATATCTACAGCAAACTGTTTATTTGGCATTACACAGAGCTCATATTTTCCAACTAGCAAAGGAATTACCAAAAAAAGACATACACGTTAAACCACAGAAATAATTTTACTCACACCTTATTACATTTATGTAATATTTAATTATCTCCTCTCCTACTCCCCTTGCTTCAGTGACAATTTGCTCAATGAGGTGCCAAGGAGATGGAAAAAACAAAACAAACGAGGTCAAAGCTTGGCAATAATACGCTGGTGTTTATTTACCGAGGGACAAAGCCTCGGCAGCTCTAAATGGTGCAACTCCTGTGCTGAGCTCTGCTGACTTACACCAGCTGGGGACTGAAACCCAACTGCTGAGAAACAGATTACACTGCTGCAGTCTCCAATGTAAACCAGGCAATATTTCACATGCAGAAAGTAAAAGACCTTAAAGGAGAGCTGCAACTGTACTGATAGGGTGACAAATACTCCCCTGCACAGCAGAGGACAAGTTCTCGAGTGGTGTAAATGGCCCCACTTCCCCTGGAGCCCAGCCCAGGACCACCCAGTGTGTGTGTTGCTGTGTTCTCCATCACTTCCTTCGGAACAACCGCTCTCACTTCTCCCATCTTCCCTTTAACAGCCCCTTCTGACAGTGCTTCACCATCGCCCTTCTGTCCTCAGCACACTGGGGGTGTTTGGCAGCCACACACTGGAAGGGACCATCCTGTCAGCTCTGCCAAAGGATGTTCCTGTGGCCATGCTCTAAATCAGGGATTCTCTTCAAGAATAAAATAAAATTACCATTGAGGACTTAGAGCCCAACCACACAAAAAGCTGAATGGGAAAGGCAGAGCAGGCAGTGGGAACAGGAGTCACACATGATGGTGGGAAACCAGATCTGCCAGAACAGCATTATTTAAACATCAGCAGTAAATCACAACAGTTCTTTTGTTTATGGCTGCCCCTCAAGGGCCTCAAACTTTCGAGGTTACCATCATGGTTTATGGTTTATTCCAAGAGCTACCTGATATTTAAAGGGTAAACACTCCCTTGTCAGGTGAGGATTCACCACAGCGAACACTCTCAGCAGTTAAAGCTTCACTGCATATACACAAATATGTAAGTAATCAGCAGCTATTTATGTGCCAGAGCATAACAATTTGACAGTGGCTCTGAAGTGGGATCAAAACACCCCTGTTCCTATCTAGATGACAAGCAAACAGGCCAAAAAAGTGGCACAGCTGCCTGTGCAATGGCCAGCACTTACCCTTGGTGCACTGGAAGGAGCTCACCTGGGTGGGTGTGTGTGTCGGGCACCCACATCCCTCTCCTATAGTTTGGAGGGATCTTTTGATTTCCCTCCAGTGTCACTGTCAACGGGAGCAACGGTGGGCAGGGAACACAGATTTAGGAGTTGTATGCATTTGTTCTGAACAAGGCAAGAAGTCCCTTAAAAAGAAAAAAGAGCAACCAGCCACCCACTTCCCACACATTAGAGTTTTCGTTCTTGATAGCACCACTAGAGCTGAAAAACTGATATAGGAGACATTGGGGAAAGTTAGGACAGGTTAAAAAAAAAAAAATATATATATATAAAAAAAAGAAGGAATAGACAGCCCTAAGAGTGAGGATACCATTACTGTAGCTTGACAGACCATTAAAAAAAGGTCAGTACCCACTTTAAATATATGAACAAATTAACAGAACACACCATGCTCAGCTCCATGTTCAGAAGCACTAATGAGAATAGCTTGCAGTTCAGTTTACTTAGCTCTTTAAATAAACATGGGCTATTGGAAATGTTATACAACAACGCCAGCACCGTAAGTGTAGCTCCAACTCCTGTCATTCCTGCAGATGAGTTACAAATCTACAAGAACTTGTCTGCTCCATGCTTGCAGCCACTGCTACACTTAAATTAGTAACTACGTAGGCCTCTTCCAAGGCATATCAGAGACCAGCTGTGCAAGGACCTGTCACCTTCTTGTCAGTGAAAGTTTTCTGTCCAAAGAACTTTCGTCATCCCCCATTCCTCAAGTAGCTGGATGTCACTTGAAGAGACAGCTGAAGTCACTTGCAATGAATGGTCTCAAATCAGAGCTCACTGCCCTTGTCACAGAAAGTCTCACCCCGCAGCTAAAACTGTCACTGATCATGTTTAGATATGTACACTGAGGTATCAGATTAGAAAAGAGTATGCACGAGATGGGAGTTTAAAAGAGGCCAAGTTGCAAGGAAAATCTTAATAGGGAGAATGGAGGGCTTGAAGGGTTAGCCCTTTTCCAAACCCAATTTATATTTCCCATCAAATCCAATAAAAAATATCTAGCTTCTAAAAACGGCATGTGTCCAACCAACATATGCAAGAAGAAGCTAAAACTTTAAGCAGTACTTTGGCCAGAGAGCATGCAGATTGCTGGGATATTGTGGCATCTCTGCAGCAAGTTACTTCATTAATAGCAAAATACCCAAAAGGCATGTCTTGACTTCAAGATTCATGCCCAAGATGGTAGATGCATATGTTATGGTCAAAAAAAAATTAAAGGAAAAAATGTATTAAATTGGTATATTCTTTAAAAAAAAAACAAAAACAAAACAAAAAAAACCACACACACACAAAAAAACCCTTAAATATGATATTTGCTGTTTGCTTCTGACCCTCTTGCTTATATTAGCAAAAGGAGCATTGCCTCCTGGTTATGGCAAGAGATGGAGCAGTCCAGGCTCCACAGTTGCTCTCCCAGCTCAGGTACTGACTTTTGGGTGACTTGTTTAGACTCTCACTAACTTCTAGGAAATGCAGCTCACCCGCTGGCAAACCCGGCTGCGTGGCCTTGCCAAGGAGCACGCGAGGACACGTTCCTAAGACTGACCTCTACACTAAAAATAGCAGAGCACAAGTTGGGTTGCAGCTGCTGGAAGAAAGACAAAGGACATGGAAACATCCAGAAGATGCCCATTATGTTTTTGCATAATTTCACGTCACACTTTTAAGATGTTGCTCTGTTAATACACCACGGGAGCTGGATCCTGGGGAATGCTCTGCAGATTTGCCCATGCTACACTGCAACCTCTGACACTCTCTGGGCCAGCCCAAGAGCAGTAGAAGATCTAAGAGATGGTATTTCCAGGCTCCAGAATGAGGGTTTCTCTGCTGTGGTTCTCCTTAAAAGGTGAATTTTAGTGGGACAGTTGGCTAAAGGCATGGGGACTGAGTCAAGAGCTCTAGAAGACATTCAAAGGAGAATGCAGGAGCTCTCTCCTCTGCACACAGGCACCTCCTGAGAAGCTG
This sequence comes from Pseudopipra pipra, assembly GCF_036250125.1. Classification (NCBI taxonomy): domain Eukaryota; kingdom Metazoa; phylum Chordata; class Aves; order Passeriformes; family Pipridae; genus Pseudopipra; species Pseudopipra pipra. The sequence goes on from NC_087562.1 coordinate 4,312,105, forward strand.
GAGATAGAGAAGTAACCCCTGACAAATCTCAAATTCTGCTGCAGCCTGGGAATCAAGAAGACACACGTGAGCTTTCCCTTCTGCCTGTCCAGTCCTCCTTCAAGGCTTTGAAGGACCTGAATATGGTATTTAGGCTCATCTCTGTCCTAGAAGTTGAGTTAGCCAGTACCTTGTTTTCCTTATATGAAAGAAAGCAATCATCAGTCAGGAGCATCACAAGCTTCTTTCCTTTTACCATTGCACTGTTGGCTTGAAAGCAAGATAATTTTTTCCATCTACTTGTTTTTAAAGACCCTTTGCTTTGGTTTCACTTGAAAACATGGCCAGAGAAATTTCACTCCAAATTTCATATGTCAAAATTCTCTTCACAAACTAAGCCTGGCAGAGTGAAGGGAATCCACTCCAATTATTTTTTTTAAAGTATATTTGCTTTGTTCTTGCCTAAAAACACAGTAGGGAAATTTTATTTTAAAATTAATATGAATGAGTATTATTCAGAATAGAAACCCAATTTTAGCCCAGGAAGTTTTATTCCTCACCTTCCAGGCTCCCTAAGGATCACAAGCAGATACAAAACAGAAGTACAACCCAAACTAAGACTGCAACCAGCATTTACAGTTTTTGCTACTGAGGAGTCCTTGAAATATCAGCAGCACACCAGGAACCAGCAGGAGGTAGCACAGTCCACTTCACACTGAAGAAATCCCAGCGGGATATTGTGACCCAAGAATGAATCCCTACCCTGGAAGGCTGTTCAGGGAAGACAGGCAAGGATGATGTGGCTGATGGAGCTCAGAAGGCAATGTAGGAAGTGACCACAGCTGTCAAAGGAAGCTGAACTTAACACAGGAATGATCAGAGGGTGGCCTTTGCTTTAGACAAAGACTGTATCAGTTGAGGGGCTCAGCTGGGAAATGGAGTTCCAAAAATAATTGGCAGAGACTATGATCACCCTGAACCAACCAGACCAGCACAGGGAAGTGCATATGTAGCTCAACTCAGGGTATAAAATTGAACAATCAAAGTGAACTTTAAAGTCTCAACATACTTGAGCTGGCTCCAGTCCACAGACACATTCCCAGAAAACCAGGATGCCCTGACAGTGAACATGGAGACACCAAAGGGAATCATGTTTGTCTTGTGATCCAGCTGTAGGCTGCAATCACTGTATTGGGTCTGTGTTGTGATTTCAGACCACTGCTGTATCACCCCACTCACAAATCCCACGGAACACCAAATACCTACAAAGTCAATTTTATATTACACGATAAACCCTCCTCATGTGAAACATCTAAAAATCTGCTCAGAGCATTGACCCTAAAGAGGAGCCCCAGATTTCTCAGCCCTTTTAAAAATTAGGCCACTGCCTTAGAAATCTAAACACAGGCTAAGGATCCTAACTGCAGGCTCCTATTTTTGCAAGTTCTCGGTCTTTAATTTTCATAGCATGGTAAACAAAGCCTCTTTTTTTTCTTCCCCACTAAAAAGTACTCAGGGTTCAGAAGTTTATTGGAAACATAGCTGACATCCAAATCAACACAGACTGCAAAAACAACAGGGCTGACAAGACAGAACACTTTCAAAACATCACACTGATCATTAGAACAGCAGAGCAAAACATTAATATCATAAGCTTTAGCAGTCAAGGACTCTGCTCTGGCTGGGTATAGCTCTTTAAGCAGGGGAAACCTGGGAAAATAGACTTTGAAGATAAATAGATGGATTTGCTTTCCAGCAAACAAATACAGGATCAACAAAATTGAACATGATGACTATTCCATAGGCAACAGTGATGCTGCCATGCAGATTTTCAAAAGTGTCACTATAGCAAATAAGCCTCTGTTTTGCTCCTGGGAGGAAGAGAAAGTGAGAAAGCAGAGTAGATAGCAAAGGATGTTCTAGCAAAAAATAATTGACGAAAAATAAAGAAACTCTCCCCATCATTAAGCTCAACTTTCAGTTGACAGTCTCAAGCTGAAAGGGCAGGGGATGGAAAGGAGGGGTATAGCTTTAACAAAAAAATAGATCTTTAAAAAGATCTTCCAATGGAGAAAACATGATTTTAGCACTGCAGAAGAGAGGAAAAAAAACCCTCAAAAATATTAATTCAGCTCTAATAGAGGAGGATCCTATTTATAAAAGACATTTAGGAGTAAACCCAGCCCTATTCCCCCTAAATCCAAACCTCTCCTGTATCAAAGCCTCATTTATCTGATCCATTCTGAAATAAATCACAGCTATTTACACTGCTAAAACTGGAGATACATGGTGGGGGTTTTTTGAACACTGGAGCATCTTTTCTTTCTAGTTCCACATGTGACTTAACTCCCTACAAATATGAACTTCATACATTTTAGTGACACGAGTGCCTGCAGACCTTCCACAAACAGACCTACTAATGATCTCAGTGGGAGCTACATGCATGGAGAATCAATACTGCTGACACTGAATTATGGGGGTGCAGATAGACCAGTTTGATACACCAGTGTAAGAAACCATTTGTCAGCTTGGTCTTCAAAGCTGATAACTTTTACTGGAGGTGCTGGGCCCTTCACTATGTATATTATTTCATTATTGCATTCTTTCTGGAGCAATGACTTTGACCTGGCAAACACCTTTTCCTTGCCAAAGTATGTATATTTACAGCAGGAGAACTAGGGAGCATCATTCCCCTATTGTCTATGCAAGACAGTTTGGCAGCAAAGCACATCTTTATTATCATGTCACAGATTGAGCTCTTATACTTCAATAGCAGAGTTTGTATTTCCATTATAGCTCTGACCATAAAAGTGTGTTTTGAGTGAGATTTACAAGTCAAAGGCCCTGATTTTCCCCTCACTGGAAGTGATATAAATTAGGAGTTAGTGCACACGTGGCATGCACGAGGAGAGACTTAAGGTTCTGGAGAAAGGAAAAAAAAAAAACCACACCACCAACAAAAGAACAAAGGATGCCTTGCACACGTGATGCTCAATTTGCAGGTGTCCACATTTATCAGGGTGAGCCCAGTTCAGCCCCATCCAGCTCACCCTTCTGTTCCAAAAGCCTCTGCATGAGTTCTGTGCATAATCTTCTGCACATTTAACAAAAAGGAACACGCTGTGCTAACACTTGCCTTACCTGTACCCAAAAAGAAATAACTGTAATAACAATGGTATGAGTGAGACGATCGTTCCATTGAACAGGTCAACTTGGAAAATTGTGTTTGCAATGAAAGGCAAATCTGACCTGGCAGAACAAACATGGGACCATAAAGACAGGAATTTCCAGATCTTCATTCCACTGCTGCCAGTGATTTGATGAGTCACTTTATGAGGGTTCAGTTACCATTTAGATTATCACACATTCACCAGTTTTTACCTGAGGACACCAACACCTGCTTACTTTTCATACTGGGGTGTTGTGAAGATTCAATAACATCTCCACGTGTTAAGCATTAGAGGAGTGCTAAGCGGTTGCAGTGCCTGATTTAATGCTCCCTTTTCTGGAAGCTGGGATAGAGTTACAATTTTCATTCTAAGCTCACCTCATATTGCTTGACTTGGTAGAGGAAAGGTCTCTCCTTAGCTACATATCACACAGCACACATTCCAAAACCAGAACCAGGGAGTTTCGGGCCAAAAAAAGGAAAACTGGAGCCACGATGTGCATTGGGGTGAACTTTAAAGAACAAAACCAACCCCATGCACCACTGTTTCGCTCTTATCTTATTAAAATTCATTTATTTTTACTGCATTTATTCTTCCATTTTTGCTGCCTTAGTTATTCTGTCCATCTCCATCCTTCCCCAGCCTCGCTGGCTCACCGAGGTCACGCTGCTGCAGATGACATCACACGTCACAATCCCCATGGTAACAACCACGTTGTCACAAACATATCACAGGAGGAGGGAGGGGGGGCAATAGAGTTGGAAAAGAGTATTTACACACAAATATCTTGGCAATCAAAAAGACTGGGAAAGGAAATGCACCAAAAAAAAAAAAAAAAAGCCTGTGACAGCTTAATGAGGTTTTGGTAACACGCTGTAGTTTTCCAACTGTGTTCAAGAGTGATCTTGGTTCTTAAAATCTGATTTTTCTCTACTTCTATGGACTTAAAAGAACTACATCCATTTTGCTCAGCACAGCAATCTGAAAGTTCACATGTCTGATTTTATTATTTAATGTGTAGGAAGAATTGCATTTCAACGCCCGCCGAAGAAACTGCCTTTTATAAAGACAGTCTACAGAGATATGTTTGGAATTTTAAATCCTGGTGTTTTGCTTTTTCTTTAATCTTTTATTAATGGTTTGTGTTCCCATTACTCCAAACTGAGCATTAGGTTGCTGGGGAAAAGCGCCAATCAAATGTGTAGAGCAAGTGGAATGTATTTGAAAATAAAGGAGGGTTAGCTGATCAAAATCAGTATTTCTGAGATTTAGGCCTGTGATGGACAACCTTGTATTGAACAAAAAAAAGCAAGGAAAAGGAGAATCATTTTGACAGCAGCAGGTCGAGAGGCAGAGAGAGAGACTGGAAACTGGCTCCCATTTTGCTTTAATTCTGACTGATCAACCTCAAGGGGTTACACCGGAGCCACATTCAAATGCCATTTAGTGTTTTGTGACAGAGATGGGCATAAATTAATTCTGACCTGACCACAGCCCCAACTGGGGTCCCCTCACAGCTCACTCTTGCAAAGGATTTGTGTAACTGGAGCTGTGAGAGATGATGGCCATGATTTGCTCATTTGAACTCAGCCTATGAGAAAAGGGAAACCAAAACTTTTCCTGTCAACACCGACAGCTAAACCTCCACTTTTTATCCTTCCTCTGGAAACCTAAACAACTCCCACTGGGTTGTAAGTGTATGTCCTGAGAGTCTAGGGGGAAAAAAATATTCTCTTAAAATCTACCCTGTGTCTTCGTTTTCAAGTTACGCACTCCACAGCAAAGTATCAGCTTGCCCCACACAGAATTAGGAGCTCCTAAACAGCAACATGTAAAGTGTCTTTAAAACATTTTAAATGAAGAAATTGGGGTCCATGCACCCTGTACAACTGGAGATTTTAAAAACAAGAGTTTGCTGGTCATCTAATTGAGCTTCTCTCCACCTTCCACCATGCACCCAACACTGGCTGCTTCTCAGACACAACGAGTTCCAACTGAAAAAACTGATGATCATCAGATAAAATTTAAAATAGAAAGTAAAGTCAACAATTTGGAGACGGTCTTTTCCTAGCTAACCTTGCTTTTATTCATTAACAAATACCAAGTGTCAAAAGCAGCACTGTAGCAGTAATGTAGTGTTTGAATACTCAGATACAATATTATCCATTACATGCAACTGGCAAATGGGTGATTAAACAATACAATATAGACACTGACAAAATCCTGAAACTCTAAGGAATGAGAATGACAAACACACAACATGCAAAAATCACAATGATTAAATGAACATGAAGCATGTTGCAATAAAAAACGTCCTCTAGTTATCTCAGCAAAATTCTAAATACAGGAGCCATTTACAGCTTGAAAACAGACTCCTCACACACAATTAAAATGCATTTTTCTAATAAAACGTTATTAAAAGTAGATACATTCCTAATATCCTTTTTTTTTTTAATTGAGTGGTGGGATCAGCTCTGTTCTGCAAGTCTTCTGCCCATACAAATCAGTTCATTTTTTCAGTGGTTTAGAAATGATGCACCAAGTGCTGCAAACACACTCAGAACATACAAAAGATGATCCTGGAGCCACAAGAAGCCCAATGAGCTCCAGTTGTTCTACACATTTCCACTGTCAGGTCATTTGCTCACTTCTTAACCTCCCTTTACTGCTTTGCCTTTGGATCTCCCCAGAATTCAAACTTGTCATAAGGGTTTGGCCTCAAGCTCTAGACTTTGCCTATTTGGGCACATCTTCATGAGCACATGTTTGTGTTGATAATGTAAAGTTTCCAAACATGTCCTTTTAGATTCCTGTACAGAACACAGACATTGGTTTAAAAGGACACTAAACATCCCAAATATATTATTTTAAAGCCAAGTCCACAGCAAGTTTGTGTTCTGTAACTACCAGGACACTTCAAAGGCCATGAAGTATTACCTCACTGGTGTACATCACATTTAAAGCAAATTATTTTGATGTTGGGATACAGATTTTATTCTGCACCTACGTTGCACTGCACAGGAAAATCCAAATGTTGCAGACCCAGCACTCAGAAATTACACAGTCTATATCCTCATCGGTGCAGAAAGCATTTCCAGGGGAAATCCATCTGTCCCTCAGGCAAAAAAAAGGGATTTTTAGGAACCAAGACAGAGGGTGACACAAGTCAGCTGGTCAGGGGAAGAGCAGTCAGGCAAGGGAGGAACTCTGAGCCCAACAGCCAAACAGGGACTGTGGGATTAGGGACAACATTCTCTGATAACATATTCTGCATAGAGTGATACTATTCTACATTTAAAATAATGATTTTTAAAAGAAAACTCACTGAAATTGTTAGTGGCACAGCTGAACAGACAACAAGAGTAATTTATCCAAAGAAAAGGTGAAGTTTTTCCCCTTTTCTTTTTATCCCTGATTTTTGAGTAAGTCATCTGAAACTTCACACACACACAGAGCCCCCAATTGTTACATCCAGCTGGTTCACACTATGTAATTCTGCCTTTTTTTTTTTAATTTGAAGTTCACTGGACTGGTTGAGCAGTTCATTTTAAAACACCTGTCTGAAATTTTTTACACCCAGATGTTGAGCCAGGTTGGCATGACAGCCATTTCCCCAGTTCTGAGTGGATGATCATATCATATCATATATGCAGACTCAGATGTTTACTCTTTAGGAACAGAATCTGGAAATATCATCTATCTAAAAAATTCCTCTGCATTCATGAACTTACCAAAGCTGATAGCATTTGTGAAAGTATTCCAGCAAAGAAAGAACAAAGTAACCACACACAGATCTGGACTAATTTATTTAAAAACAAACTATTCACTGTAACTTTCTGCAGTATTTCTCCATCATTTTCTTTCCAGAAATGAATCAGAAACTCCTGGTATGAAGCTCTGCATTAGGATTGCTTTTAAAAATCACTGTCTCTCACTCCTGTGAAATGTCACATTGTGTGGTACAATTTCTTTTTTCCAATTCAGAGGCTGAATAAAACGGCAAACTGACCCAAATATGTGATTGGAAACAGTCAAGGAAAGCAAAGTGCAGCTGAAATAATACACAGTATTCTTGAGTAACATTTTAGTTCACTCTAAGAAGCTGACAATGGTTATCAGTGATCTTGTTTTCACCGGAAAGAAGGGAACCTGTGGCATGCCCTAGAGAAAAGACTTGCCCAAAACCAGACATCACCAACTAATTTTGCCCTCAATCCATCACCTCTGTGCTCTATCCACTTGCCAACAAAACTCTGTGCAATAAGAGATGCTGTGCATCCCATTTAAACAACAAAATCACATCACATCTGACATTTCTGAAAAGCACTGCAGCTCAACAGGAACTTTTGCTGTTGCAAAAGATGGAATGTTTTCAGGTTGTCTCCTGGTTTATTGCTTTAATCACCTGGGACATTCCTGTGATTCCAGGCAGGCAGTTTATCTGCACTCCATGGGACACAAGACTCTGCTCCACTGAGTCCTTCACTGTCCTGTTTGGCTGAAGATTCTCAGTGGGTTTCCCCGTCCTTTTTGCTGACTTCACTGATATTGCTCCTTACAATTCTCTAATTCTGCTTCATATTCAGCAGTCCTTGAGTGACCTATGCCAAACAAGAGCAGCACCTTCGATGAATTCACAGCTGTAATTACAAAGCAAACACTACCATCTGCTGGTCTGTTTGAAAAGAATTCTACTTAAAAAAAAAAAATATAGTGTTCTTTCTGGCCCTTACAAAAATACAGTTAATTTTCCTAGGACCTAAGAAACCTCAAATATTCAAATGGGAGAACCATGCATCTTCTGTGCTGTTTCTCCCCCTTCCTTCCTGCCCTCATCACATAAAATATTTCATTAAATCCTATCCTGAAATACTGAGATACCCCACCATCTTGCACAATTTCACTGAATAGAGTTTTTACTTGCATGTGGAACTCACTCCACAATAGAGAAAAAGTTATAAAGGTGGGAGAAGCTTGTCTGATGTGACAAGTTCTCTTGTCCCTGGACATCATGACCAAAGCAAGGCTTCAAGGTACAGGTTTCCCTTTGACAGATGGGGCTGAGCTGGAACACTCCTCCCAAACCCTCCCAGAACCACAAGATTTCAGACTGTGCACTCCAGTTTGAACTCCAGTGGTGGTCTCTACCATAACAGGTTAGAAAATCATCCCCAAAACAAGCATGTTTAATACAAGTGCAATTTCCTACAGGATATATGATCCAGTTTGTCCAGCTTCAGTTCTGCTGCCTCGTTCACACTGTGCAGCTCCAGCTGGGGCTGAGAAATTCGACCAACTTCTTCCACTTCAAAAAGCAACCTTTGCTGCACAGGGTTTTGTGATTTACTTCCTTCTAAAAATCTTATTCTTTCAAGTATACAAGGTATGCAAATTTCAACACCACCTGTCGGTACCCAGGGAACAGCTTTACAAAGACAATCTCTTTAGATAATATAAAACCCTATTGTTTCTCTTCTTTAAGCCATTAACTATTTTCATACCCTTTACATCAGCTGGGAACCATATATCACAGGCAAAGACAATCTCATTTGTTTTAATGGCTAAGTAAATTCAAAATGGAAATGACTAGGCAATTTGTTCTTGTGCTTTTTTAATTTTGGTCTCTTCACTCCCCACCCCCCTCACCATCATCCCCTACCCACTCCAAAAAAAAAAAAAAAAAGTCTTTTCACTCAAGGACTAGAATTCTGGCAAACCAGTTTATCACCACTGAATTCAGTGTAAATCAGGCTTAAGTAAATTAAAGAAATTTGGGAGTAAAATTTTTGATTTCCCAGTACTAGGTTAGGGTGTTTTATTATTGGCATTCTTCACTATAAGCCTTCAAAGCTGATCTTTCAAACAGTAATATCTTCCATATATTACAGATAAAAGAACAGTGTAATAGACAAATAATTGTGGTGCTTGCTGTTAAAGCAATAGTTGTATCAGGTGCTGTGCAAGCAGATACAGGTCAGTCCCTGATGGATGCTCTACTTTGCCATTTAACTGGGGCACGCTAATTGGCAGGTAATTATCAGTCATCTGCCATTCCTACACTTGAGTTAATCCTAATCTGCATTCAGCACTGAGTGACTCCAATTGGATTATCATTTGTTTTCAGCACTCCTACATACTCAAGTGCTTTAGAGGACAATCCAAATAGTAATAAGGAAGACATGGGGGGTTCTGTCATTATCTAAAGATTCAAGTATTTTAGACACTGACTCAAGTTTGTAAGGCTTTGTTTCCTTTTGCTTCTCAAGGTCTTGGGCACATGACTACTAATAGATCCAGGCCTGAGGAACAGCAGATACTCACCTCATGCTTTCATTATTTTCACACTGACACACCTTTATTTGCACAGCATTTCAATCCTGCACAAAAACCCGTGCAGAACATGCCAGCAGTAGACTTTAATAAAACAATGACACAAGAAGTATTGGGTATCTCAGAAAAGTACTCTTTTGTTATGATAAAATGATAAAACATATGTCAACCGTTCTTGGGAAGAAAGTAGAGCTCCAGGACTCCTCCTAGAGGTCAGACAACTTTAACAGAATATGATGCACTTTAGACTCTGCCTGCCCTGAGCCTGTTACCATGAGCTGCACCTTTGCATGGCACTGGGAATATGGTGCTTCACTGTGTGTCACACAACAGGGACTTCAGCTATGGGTTCATCTGATTCCTAACCAAACAACAGTTACGCACAGCTTGGTATAAACTAAAAAAAACCCAAACAAATCCACATGAATTAGGCTTTAATCCAGTCACTACACACAGATGCAGAACCAACCAGCATTCACTGGAACCTAACACAACTTTCTATCCTTATTGTCACCATGCAGCAACCAGTACCATTCATCCTGCAAACAGGAAGGCAAACCAAACATTGTCATGTTCTTTTCATCCAAATCAGAATACTTCACTGGTGTTCACCCACTTGAACGGAGGGAAATTCAGGCCCAAAAGCCAAAGACAGGAAAATGAAGTGTTAAATGACTGGGTAGCACAGGCAGAAGGACCAGGATACAACTGCTTCACCCCAAAGTACAGGATGGACATAACTCAGACTTGTCAAAGAAATCTAACAAAGATGAGTTTTGGAACAGCTGTACAACAGAGACAACAGATAACTGCCTGTGTGTTTAACTAAAGCCATGTGGTAAAAACCTAAAGGTACAGACAAACTGCGAAAAAGAGAGGTCATTTCTGAGCTGCAAAATGGATTTATTTTGATTAAGAAATACAAGAAGGTAATACAGAGAGCAGTGACCAGAGTTTCAGATCATACAGCAATAGGAAAGGAACTCATAAGCCCCTTAGGGACATAAGGCTACCCACCCACACACAGCTTATATTTCAAGTCTTCATTTTAAGGCCATGACTTGACCTCTGTTCAGAGACATATTAAGGTCTTGGCACAGTATCAGATGCCTAGAATAGTGAAGTATCGTAAACAGATTTAGTGTATGGAATTTTACACTGGCCAAAATTAATTGGCTAAGAGGTCAAATTTCAGCTGTTAATATTTTGCAGTAGGAGCCAAAGCCCTCTGACTGCCCTGCAGCCTTTTAACTGTTTCCTTCGTTGATTTTTACATCTCTAGTTACTTTGTTGGAAAATAAGTCGCAAATTTGAGGTTTTCCAAAAGTGACAGCAAGTATTAAAATGCAGTTCAGCTTTGTGCAAATCCTACTTTCAACCAGCTGCAGGAGACACTGATAAAGACGGAGCCTGAAAGAAAGTGCAAGGAAGCAAGGTCTGGGGCTTACAACAACCCAAAATCCCAGACAATCCATGCTAAAGCTGTTCTTGCAGCACCATCAGCTTCTTACATGAATTTGGGCAGGTCAGTCAGGTGCTGTGAACACACACTGCTGATAGTAAGGGCCAACTTGCTCTATTGAGACCAATCATGAACCCCAAGTCCCAGCTCTCTGCAGCCATTCAGTGTGGACCTGAATGGGCTGAAATACTTCCAGGTAGGTCAGTTCCTGCTGTGGCCCACTCCCAATTCCACCATACCTAAACACCTTGGTCCTGACCCCTTCCTTCCTGTCAGCAAATACATACAAGGGTGGAAAGAATAGTTGCCAACTGACCAATTCCTGGGGCAGCTGAGCCCCTCCCTACACACCTGGGACACAGCTCAGCATCCCTCTGGAGTAACAAGAGCCACATATGTGTGGCTGGCTTTAGTGGCCCCCAGGTTTAAGAAGGATGGAGGACTGACTTCATGGCCAACCCCAATTTCCATGTGAGAGGATGAAGAAATACATTTTGGCTCCACTGAAGCCAGTGGCAGCAGTCCCATTCTCAGGATTTTCACTTACTGTACTCCAGCTATATCACCAGCTCACTTCCCTAAGTATTTATGGACTATTGCTGGAGGTTGGGGTATATTTGAGCCAAATTCCAAAACTTAGACTTGAATGTATGGGAATGTCAACTGTGGGTTTTACCATCAGTGATCCCCTACCCAAACTTCGTGCCCATATTTCATACCCGAGTAATGAAGTGTTGGAGCCACTTCAGCGATTGCATCTGTGCCTGGCTTGAGCCCATACAGTCACAAATGCTCAGGTTTATAGCTCCCTGAAGTCTGTGTATTCTAGCAACCCTTGATTGTTTCTAAATTCTAATTTGACTAATATGCTGGTTTAGTGCCATCAGGTTTCATGAAGTTCACCAGTGAAACCGCCTTCAAACCCAGGATGACTCAGCTGACCTGGACATCTTTTCAAGTGGCAGAAAAGTATTCAATACATTAGGATGGAGGAATGGATTGGGACATTAACAAATATAAGTCTTTACATCAGCCCCTCCCTCAGAGATGAGTGCTTCAAAGTCCTGTTGTGTTCTCTTAGAATGGAATGTGCATCTATTCCTGTTCATAGCTTTCCTCTTTGAGGGTTTTTGAAGGAAAAAAAGCAAACAAACAACAATCAAAAGAGTCTAAATCCCAAAAACCAATCAGTAAATCCCCTCCTTTCCTATTGGCTTTCCTAGACAGGCAGATACTTTCCAATAGCTGTATCCATAGTCTTTTCAGGTGCTGATATTTTGCAGGAAAACAGACTACCAAATTTTACTCAAAATACCTTAGAAGTGTTTTTGGCCACACACATGACTCCAAAGAAGCTGGAAACACATATAAAAATAAACCTAGTCCTGAAGTTTAGTTGCTTTCATTCCTTTTCCCAGGTGCTGAGGGAAGCACTGACCTGGAAGTGTTTGCAATGCCAGCCACTCAAGCTCCCTCTTAGTCCATCATCAATGACTATGGCTAAGAAGCAGGGCTGTACTAAAATAATAAACAACAGCCCACCTCAAACCTAATTCTTGATATCTTTATTACTTGGAGAGACAACAGCAGCACTTTTCCTGTGAAGCCAGGTCTCTGAAAGGAGGCTGCCTCCCTTCACCAGCTCCCAGGTAAGGAGCAGGTTGCGTCAGGGGACCACTCCCCTCCAGTTCAGCGCTGCCTAACCTCGTTTCTGCCTCCCAGTTGGCATCACACAATCATCACCTCACAATTATAGAACCACCATGTGGTAGCCATAGCATCACTTGAGTGAAGAGTGTAATTGGGAAAGTGTCACTCTACTGCTGCCTGACTTAGAAGTGAGAACAGATACATTCTTCGGGAAGGAAAAGACAAGGCAGACTCCTTCTTCCACTTCTCAATTCATCTTTTCCTCCCACATACTCAGGGTTTTTTTCCCCTACCAGAAACCAGGCAGAAAGACTGCAAGATGACCAAGGATATAACCAAAACTTAATAAATAAAGTTTTAAAAAGGAGTTTTCAGATAAGGTGTTTCTTGAGCAGATCTTACCAGTCTCAAGAGGATTGTTGTCATCTTATCTACATATTCCAATTTTAAAGGGTCAATTTCCTTATGCAGGTCCATATTTGGCTATAAAGACTACAAATCAGTTCTCATGCTGCCTCAATTCCTGACTAAGCTCAGGTCCCACTGTGGCAAATTTCATACTGAACATAACCTTGAATTGTTTATAGGACCTACCCTTTGTATGCCAATAATTAGAGATGTTGACTTCTGAAAATATGACTGCATCAATTTGACAGCACTCCGTAGAAAGACAGAGGTGTGGATGCTTCAAGGTTTTTTTTGTCAATTCTCAATATTAAAGAGGTGAAGTGCTAGGAAAGTTAGATCCTAAATCAAGAAATAACAGCAAATCCTTTTGTTTTAGGTGATCTACACATCTTAATATCTCATTATGGAAGATGGTAAACTGTATATTGACGGGCTAGTCCAGGTCACTGCCATGCTCAGATCAAAGATGAATGCAAACTCACAGCAAGAAACACAACTTCTCAGTATTAAAGAATTTAACTTCTCCTTTGCCCTTGTTGTTAATATTTTGGGAAAAAAAAACCCTTCTCCCATAGGCAAGAATGATGCACCCAGGCCTTACTTTCCAAGGCCAGAAGGTGGAGTTGAAATGTCGAGGGCCATTATAAAACACCAAAAAGCCACACAACCAACTGAAGGTTAGTTGTCCTCTGCTAGAAAAATAGATTGCAATTCTGTAATCATTAAAAGAGAAGTCATTCCCCTGTATTCATGCCTCTTAAATGCTCACGTTCAGCACCACTGCACAACAGCATGTGAGCCAAAACATAGTGCATTTAAAGACAGAAAGGAGCCTGAAAAAGGCAAGCAAAACCCACAACTAACTAGAAGTATATTCATCTTTTACCCATCTTTTACCTATCTTTTCTAACCCAGAGCACTTTATTTTTTTTTTTTTTTTTTGCATCTACAAGGAGCTGTTTAAGTTAGTCATTCATTTCTAAATACATATTAATAGTGTGCAAAGGCAATGCAGACCACTGGATAACCATGTATATATACATCTCTGTTGAAACACACAGCTAAGTCAGCCAGAAAACTATGCACTGAATGGAAAATCTGAAACAAAATCATCCTGTGATTACATCTCTACAGTGCCCCTTTAAGCCAAAACAAACATTTAGCACCAGTCCATCAGTAGTTAGCAGAAGGATATATTTAAGCTGACTCCCATACCCTGGCAGCAGTGAGAGTGGGGGTGGGATGTTAAACACGCCACTCTTCCCAAGCAGTGCTGATTTCCTACCCTGGACAAATTAAAATGAAAGCACACAACATCCCTGGGAAGCCCCAGAGCCCTGTGCTCACACATGAAAACCGAGTCCTCAGTTAAGAGTTGGCAGGGAAGCGACTCCCTGCCATTCATCAAAGCTGATGTTGCTGGTGCAGGGACTGGATCATCCCCACGGATCCACTCCCTGCTCAGCAGCCCAGACACCTGAGAGCAGAGCTGGGCACCCTTGGTTCTGGAATCAAAGAACACCACCCAAACACACTACCATCACCCCTAACAAATCCAAAGTATCTCTGAGTTATTAAGGACTGCACTAAGTCCTCAGACCTACCTATGGCAAGGCTGAGGTAAGGACTGAGAATTAAAGGCAGTAAAAAGAGACTTCAACAGCACAAGTCAGTCAATTATCAGATCATTTATTCAGATGGATGAAGACACGCAGTAAAAACTCACCAGTGTTGTTATTACAATGCTCACTTTAAACCCAATCAATTTTGGAAATGTCTTTTTTCTAATTTTAAAAAACCCAAGTGACCAGAATTTAAGGAATAATATTTTTTAAAGAGGAAATGGGTTTTTTGGGCTGGCTCACATTCTAACACCTTCCAATCTCACTGTAACTGCAGTTTCAAGCACAACCTGACCTTCCAGTAACACGTCAAAGCTTCGGCATAAAGGAGCTGACAATGTGAGAAAAATCTTCAAGGGAGTCAATGAAAACTTTTTTAGAAATACTACTTATGACACAGAAAATTTAAATCTCTGCACCAAGTCCTCTGTATTGTGCATCTGGCCCACAGCTTGTAGCGAGTACTGGAAATGCTGTGATGAGAATTTTTACAGCAGGGTGATACATTTACTGCCCTGCTGGGAAAAACCAAAGCATATTGCCAGTCAAATTGGAATTTTAGGGACTAGTCTGGTAAGGAGTGCCAGTATGGGAGTTTTGGGATTGGGAAGCTAAAGTGAGAAGACTTGGAATTGTAGACTTGAAGGAGAGTGTGGCACTTGCTTTAGAAAAACCGAATTGAAATAGAAGAAAAGAGAAGATGGGTCTGAGCACCATAAAAATCAGGAGCAGGGACAAGACATTGGAGAGGGGAAACTGGGAGGTGCAGGAAAAGGAAATTATTTACAAGTTTATTTTTTGTAATGACTTAAATACATACTTCAAAAAAATTTAGATGTACAAGGAGTCAGATGTTCCTTATAAAGTACAGTCTTC
Source organism: Pseudopipra pipra (assembly GCF_036250125.1). NCBI lineage: Eukaryota > Metazoa > Chordata > Aves > Passeriformes > Pipridae > Pseudopipra > Pseudopipra pipra. The sequence continues at coordinate 4,327,602 of NC_087562.1, forward strand.
TTTCTTATAAAGTACATACTTCTTTCAATAAAAGATATTTAACATGCTTCAGGTTTAATTAGATTCAGAGTACTTCAATTCACCAACTACTATATTTAGCAAAGGTCACAAAATATTTTAAAACACAGGTAGCATAAATAGAAGTGTTAGAAATTGAGGTTTTGGGGTTTTTTTGGTTTGATTTTTTTTTTCTTTTTTTTAATGTTCTTTTTGAAGTGATCTATCTGTGCCCAAATTTTATCAGATGCTTAAGAATTTAATCAGAAGCTCTATTGTCATATCTTCCAATTATTATTTTACAGAGAATGCTGTGATAAGAATCAACTAGATCAGCACAGTAGCAAACTGTTTTTTATTAGGGTATTTCCTACACTTAAAATAGCTATTACAATAGACATCACAGAACATTAATTACCCCAGGCATCAAATGTCTTTATTATTATTCCCTGACGGAAATAATTGTAAATTATAAATATACATTCGAGATTCATTTTGCAATGTGTGGGAGGCAGACTGTCTTTGTCTTTAAAAGACAAATGCATGAGCTACGTCTGTTTTTATGGGCTTAGCCACCTACATTACTTCCAGTATTTAGCCCATCTCCATGACTAACTTATTCTTTCATTTGTGTTTTTATTTTGCTTTTTCCTCTCTTCTTGAATAACCTAAAGTATTAGCACACTGAAAAATGGGATAGCAGTGGCTGTGAAGCCTTGTACAGGGCATCACACTGAATTAACCTGTTTGGAATTAAGCTGTTTGCATCAAATCCACCACTCAAACAAGAGTTTATCTTTGCAGCTGGGAGCTCCTTCACCAACCCAGATTTTTACTGGGACAGAATAGTGTTTGCAAGATGTACAGAGGTCCCCCAGTCTAAAGCTCCTTCCAACTGACCTCATGTAAAGCACGTACAGGAAAACAAAACCCAGAGCATTTGAAAAGAAAGCAACATTTACTTCTAACAAATCCTGCAGCAAATTAAGCAGGTGCAAGAGCCCACTGTCTGAGAGGCAGGAAAAAAGAAATCTGTTAATATTTAACTCCTAAACAAATGCTGAGATTACTGCAGAAAGCTTACAATTTATACTGTATTGAATCAAGCAGCTGGTGAAACATTTAAAAGTCTGTAAGGTAATATGGTCATTAGGACTATTTCAATTCCTTTGAAGGAATTTAGCCAAAGATTCCTAGACTGCTTCCAATGAGATAGACAAAGGCTCTCACTGACAAGGAAAAATGGCATGGACAGGAATGTTGTGGGGTTGGTCAGAGGACCATTAAAGCTGAAAGTTGCTAAGGGTAACTTTTGACAACGTGGATGACAGCTCTGAAGGGAGAGTACATCTGAAGAGGCAAGAGGTTTAGATTCCTATCACCCTTCTGAAGAGCAGCAAACATCCAGGTTGTGAACAAATCTCCCCAAAGATGCTCTGAGCTATGACCCAGTTTCACACGAACAGCAACTGATCTTCACAGCGTGTGAAGGGCAGCAGATACTGCCTGTCAGGGGCAGGGCCACTGCCTTAGGAGGACATGAAACCAGCCTCACTATTCTACAGAGATATCTATCAAGACCAGCCACCAGCACATGCTGCCCTTCTTGTAATCAGTGACAGATCTGGGTGTTCAAAACCTGAGCAGAACTTTCCACCTCTCGTGCTGTTGAACAGGTTTCAAGTCGGAAATCGCTCACATTTCAACTTCATCTGATACTCACAGCCCCACACAACAACAGAGAGAATTGATCCTTCTAGAAGCTGCAGGTCTTCACCACTCAAAAACAAAATAAATTTTTACTGCAGCTTATTAATACACTGGGAGAAAATTGTTTAATTAATACTGTTGGGCAGTACAAAAATAATGAGGTTTTCTTATCCCCTAAGTTAGAAGAGAGATCAAAGCAGCAGTCTCACATAGCCCAGTTTTTCCATGCTTTTGTCTCCTCTGGTTTAAATGTGACTTTCTCAGTTTCTGCATACACTGCCTTCCTCCCCCTACCTCTGTACCCTCAAGCTCCAGCACGTCCTGGATCTTTCTCCACTCCAACACCCTAAACTCTCCTTCCCAGCTTGTCTGCACCACAGTATCTCCTCCACATGTTTAGTCTAGTTCTGGTTGATCTTGCAGCAGGAGTGGAACAACGCTGGCTGTGACTAGACCAGACCTATCCGTGCAGACTGGCCGAGCAGCTCTTCCTCTTGGCCACCAGGCAAACCAAACACAAGAGCAGCCTTTCAGCTCCAGCAGTTCTGCCAGGGGACTACAAACTGCAGCTCCCAACCTGCTGGCAGTGGCAGTGTCCAGGCTTGCTGAACAACTCAGCATCCTTAAGACCATTTGCACTTTTTTTTTAAATCAGGGAGCCCAGCTGATGCAGAGAAGGAGGGAAATGCACAGGAGTGCTTGCTGGAACTCTTGCCTCCTTGAGAAACCAACATAAATTCAACAGAAGTGATTTAACACCTGCTCTGCCGGTTGGAAGTCCCTTTGTCCAACTCTTCCCCAAAAGGTACAGCGCTCATTCTCCACTTACGTGTATCAATCATTCAAAAATCATTCAGTTTTAGTTTCAGAGATACTCTAAATGCCACAAACCCCAGGCAAAACTTCATAAAGGCAAGTTCAACTGGCAATGCTTGTCACCTTTTTTTTTTTTTTAGCACTTAGTGTGATATTTAGACAAGGAAGGAAAGAACAGTGATTTAGTAAGAGCTTCACACAAGCAAAGCAGTACCAAGCTGCTGCCATTTTTGGTCAGCTAAAACCAGGTGGTCAGAATAAGCAGGAGACAGGAGGCAAAGCAGTTTATTTACTAATGCCATTTGGAAGGAACACTGCTTTATGTCATATTAAAAAAAGCCTTATTTCCACCAACCCTCTGTAACAACACCATCACTGCATTCCCTCCAGCAAGAAGCAGCTTCCAGGGCTTAACACCTCACAGGTAACACTGGGCAGGAAAGCCCTCAAACAGCTCCTGTGACTTTTCTTATGTCTTTTTACCATTCCTATGCCAACAGACAACCCTTGAGGTAATGGTCAGGCACTTTGCTACACTATAAAGTGTTAAATGAACAGAAGTGTAGTAATCTTGAGTAAGAACAGTTAAGAATATTGAGATAATTATTCAGGCTTTCAGCTGGCTGAGAGGTCCTTACCAATGAAGTGAAGGAGGTTGAACACATGTTGGCTGCTCAGACAAGTTTTACTTGTAACAAGACTTGTCATCAGGACTCAACAAGGGCAGCATCAAAGTGACTGTATATTTTGTAAAGAGCCTTTACAAAGAGCTAATCATAAACCACGGTGAAATACTTAGATATGCAAAGATGGAAGTTCCAAAAAAGGCTCCACAAAATTAGATGTTAGTATTTTAATGATCTCTCTTTGAATAATACATCATCTTTTGAACAAGCTAATACTTTTATAGATCAGAATCTTTAAACCAAGTGTAATTGAGCTACAGTGTTTCTATAGTGGTGTCCCCTCATCCTGAATCTCTTTTAACACTCATTGATTTCTGTCAGACACTCATTGGAAGAATTAATTTATTTATGAACTTGTCATTACAAGTCATTGATTAAGATGTCCTTCCTTAAAGATTTAATTATGCCCTAAGATAAAAGATTTGCTAATTATTGTCTTTTATCTAATTGAAGCTTTGTATTACAAATAAAGTTCAAAGGTTTAAGACAGTTGCCCTTTCAACCATTTGGGCAAAGATGAGAATTTAATCAGAGGGGAGACCATGTTCTCACCAGCAGCTTCAGACATATTCCAGGAGCCATTCTGGTAACAGAATTGATGACTGTTCAATGTGCAGAGATCCCAGAAAATCTTTTAACCTTTTTTTGTCTTTCACATGTTTTCACAGCATTGCTTTTTGTTTTAGATCCATCAGGCAATCTGACAGTCTGGTCCAGCTAGTGAAATAATTTAAATCCAAGATTGAGAACTTCCACCTTTCTTTTTCTTTCAATTTTACTTCGTCTGATCTTTAAGGTCCCTTCAAACCCAAACCTTTCTCCTATACCAACAATGGAAACAATTCCTAAGAATTCAGGTCCTCAAAAAAGACAGCAGCAATAACCTCACTTTTGAATTGTTCTTAATTGAGGACTCGAGCAGAAAAACATCAATGTTTAAATATTGACATCTCTTAACACTAAAGAATTCAGAAAAAAAATTACACGTGGAGTTTCTTTCTGTGTCCTTCAACTCATGAACTTGCTGCCTAATTTTATAACACCACAAATCAAGAAACAGGAAAAGCTAATGTAGAAGCAAGTTAATTTTCAAGCTTCCCAGGATGGGATATTCCCAGGATACACGAACTTGAAGCACAAAGCTGTCCCCTCTGGTGCACGTACACATCCATCAGCACCACCCCCAAACATCACCTGCAGGAGGTATTATAATAAATGCCCACCAGACTTAGTAGTGGCATTTACATATATAACTACAACAAGTAAAATCAATCAATCAATCCATCCATCTACAATCAAACTATACTTTTGAACATCCCCTCGATTTATAACATAGTTTATAACAATAGATTGTTTAATATTTAATGAGATGAAACAGCTCTGTAGAACTGGAAGCTTACTCTGTTCTACTTAAACATCCTGGCTTTAAAGGTCAAGATAGAGAAGATTTGTCCAGAAGCACTTGGCTCACAGATCACTGGATATTGGATTGCTCAGATACAGCAAGTTACAGTGTGAGACCACTACAAGTGAGTGGAGAATCTGACCTGACTATGTTAGAAAGCATTTTATGTTTGCAGCAGCTCTCTTAAAAGAGCCCTAAGCCTAAATACTCTCCTAGAGTTCATTTTCCTCTTTCTGTAAGGTTTATCAGTAACCTCACACTGCTCCTGGCATCAGAGTGCCATTCACAGGGATGTTTCTAGTGCTGCTCACACTAGAACTGTCAGTTCCTGTTTATACTACTAACAGATGCTTCTAAGGTACAGGAGTTGCCTTTTTTCCTTGCAGTTGTAGAATTATGGAAGTATATCTGCCTGCAACTCCTTAAAATCATTTCCAGAGGAAATGCCTTCTTACAAAAGCCACAAACTGCTGCTTTGCACCTGAGCTTTCCCAAATGGAAAGCACGGTTCACTCTCAGTGTGATGGGACTAAATGGAATTCCAAAACTGTTGAATATGGTTATGTTTCCAATCCTAGCTTTGATCTACTGCTCTTGAAAACATTTCCATGCCCATCAACTCACATCACCTTCAGCAGGAATTTGGTGAACTTTGCACCTCTCTGACACTCAGATACTTAAACCAAAACAAGTTTTGAGATAATTTTTTTCTAAAAAAAAGTTGGCAAAAGAAGCATGGGCACATTTCTTCCATTCTCACCATTACAGCTTAAGCAAGTCTCTAGAGCATCTCATCAAACACTGTTCCAAAGTCTTACAATTTATCATTCCAGGAAAACAAAAATAAAGTGTTATGGCACAAATAAACCTGTTCTAACCAATTGTCAAGCTCAACTTTTTCCATCTCACTTCAATTTTCACCCAAGGGAAGGAGATGTCAAGACTACAGTGGTGAATCAAGCAGGACAGGCACCTGGTTCTTTACCCTGCCTGGTGTGTGCAGTTCCTTCCATATTTGCTGCAGAACCCATCACTAGAGTTAAGCTTTACATCCTGAAGAGGAAAACTGCAGTGAGCGTGCCACAGGCCCAACAAAACCTCATATGTACTTTGAGCTTGTGCCTATTTAGTTTCCAACAGACAGAAAAATTTAATTTTCTCAGCAATGTCGCCCCCTTCTTCCTCAAAACCTGACTGAGGGACTCATCGCCTTTGAAGCTGGAAGAATGAAACCAAAACTCGATGGGTTTTAAATAAAACTGCAATACCATGTTCTCAGTATGCTCAAAGCATTCTCTGAGAGGAATTCCACCCACTAAGATGCTCCAGAGCACTGCACATAATCAAGAACACCAGTAAAACTGGATTTGTGCACTGGCCATTTCCTTAGTTCTTCATTTACAAGCAGCAGTGTGAAATAAAATTGAGGAGGTAAAAGAAAGCAAGTCCCTGTAGTAAGCGATGATTAAATATTAATATTTTCTTTAAATGAAACAGTGGATTATCAGAAGAGAGAAATAAAAGAAATAAAAGCACTTGCTAAGATCTGAAAAAAAAACATGGCAATTTTCTGTAAAGCATTTGTCTTTGTACAAAAGCTTGACTCATGATTTTATGAGCTTCTCTAGAAACATCCCACACTGAGTTAAGCAAACACAGGAATCTCTGTTCAAACAATATTTCAGATTTACAAATTATTCTCTTCAGTTCACTGCAGCACTTCTTTTTGCTCTCAGAGATCCACGTTGCAACCAGCTGGCGAGGTTCACTAATGCTGCTGACAACAGATCAGGCTGATTTTATTTACCAGTAAAAACTTCAGAGTTTCTGAACCTGCTCATCATGTAAAAGATATCAAGAATTACCTGTAGCCTATCAAAAAGAAAAGTAGTATTGACAGCAAAATGTTTGATGAGGAAGTTAAACTAACCAGAACTATGACAGCTCAAAATTGCCTAGAAAACAAACAAACAAAAAAAAAAAAACAACACAAAAAGAAGCAATTCTAATCAATACTTTTTTTATCTTTAGCTATTGATCTTGCTGAGTGACTGGTGCAGCTCTGCAGCTGCTCAGTGGGGTGGGTCACCAGAATTTAATGCACAACTTCTATGAGCACTTCTGTGAAATCTCCATCTACTGCTCCCACTAAAGTCAGCAGACGATCTGCCTCTTGCCTCTGCCATACCACAGTCCACACCCTCACATTCAAATACTCTCAATATCAGATTCTCTAAGTTTCTGCTCAGTTACATTTTTTTCCCTTTTTAAACTCAAAATTTGGAAAGGACACACAGCTAAAGACACTTGTAGAAGTTTTCCATCCTTGATTCTTTCAAGCTATTTTACATGGTGATTTACTTCATCGTTCCTCAAGACACTGCAAGTTCAGGGTGAGGACTCAGTCCCTGCATGACAGGTCCTGCTCTCAGAACAGAAAGTGGGGAAGGAAAGTGAAGTGTCCTCATATGGGAGAGAAGCTTGCATCTTGTCAGATTTTTTATGTGCTTTATTTATTTTCATAAGTAAGCTGTAGTATCTGGGCACCTCCTTGTATTATTTATAGGCATTTCTATAGAGCTCATAATCACAGGATCTGAGAGCCTCTCGCTATTTACGATATGCCATTTATCTCCAGAGGGTAGAACTCTCCTCCTTTCTGCTTTGAAGATGGCTTTTCATGGAGATAAGGTACAGATGATTAATGCCTTCTGCACTTGGCATCTTGTGACATGGCTGTTTGGGGAAATGCAAGTCTTTAATCACACTCTAAAGCAGAGGATTTGGGCTCAGCTTGATCTTTTTTTGGACTGTACCTTTTTCCTCCAAATATAGAGGCCATTTCAAAAAAAGTAGGCAGAGAACAGGAAATTCCATAGAAAAATCAGCAAGTGCAGCTTTTCCTCTCCTGAGAAGCCTCACATGACAAAATACCTTCCTTAAAGAAACACAAGCCTCAACAATGTCTCCATGTTAGGTAGATTCTGCTCCAGTGGGACTTGATTTCAAACGTGTGTCGGAGCTTTCCAGCATTGCAGGGAACATTTTTTTTCCAGCCTGAGAAGTTCAGAATGTTTCCTGAGAGGCTGAGGGATGGGGAAATGAAGGATCTTTCATGCTGACTGACACTAAGCAGGAGTTTTCCTAACTGGCACAAGCTCATGTATCCAGGGAGAGGATTCTGAATTACCTTGATAACGAACTCTGTTTCTTCAGCCCCACTGAAGGAAGGACTGGGATTTGTCCTTTAACATAAAACACACAGAAAAATGCAATCACCTGATAAACAGCAAGTCTTCAATGATGAAGACTCTTAAAAAATATATTTAGGAAAAAACAATAAGGAAAAACCATGTCAAAGAGGTTATTAAGATGACAAGGTTCCTTATAAGCTTTCTTATTCTGTCAGAGCACAGAGGTTTCAATTTCTGAAAAAGTGCAAGATTTTAAACAAAAAATATACATGGATAAACAATATATTTTGGACACTAAGGAAAAGTTTTCTAATCCTAATTCACACCCTTAAGGATGTAACTGATCTTTAGTAGACCCCATGTGAAAAGACTAGGGAAAGATCAAAGAAAGAAAAGCATCCATAAGGGTAACTTAGATTTTAAGCTCTTTGGCTTTCCTTGGTTATGTGTCTTCACTGTCTGACATGCTGACCCTAAACAGAACTGAAATACAAACAACAGGCATTTCTTCACTGCAATAACTACTGAAAAACTTCTGTGAGCGTTCCCTTCAGTGATTAAACGAATTTGCATGAACTTTGCTGACACACAAACTTCACAAACATTTCCATGATAGAGATTTCTGAGGGAAGGGCAACTGCCAAAGGACAAAATTCATGAGAACGTAATTTAATTCTAAATATATTCCTAAATATCTCCAAAAGACACGCTATGAACAGGCACTTTCAGAAGCTTAGCACATCTATCTTCAGGAAGCGTCATCAGAACTATATTCTGAGTGAGGTGGTGTCAACTGAGACAGATACACGTTATTTCTATGAGATGACTCATTTACTAAATGCCAGATACTTCCCTGTCCACACTTTCTAGTCTGTTAGAAACAGGAGCACGATTTTGTCACATGGATACAGAAATGCTGGTTATAAAAGAGCTGAATTCCCAGATATCTGTTGAGTGCTGGCTAACTAATCCTTCCCATGTCAAAAGAGCCATTTTGGTAAATTATGTCAAATCAGCCCCAGGGTTTAGGGTTCTTTATGCTTCTTGCTGTGGAAAGTCCTCAGAAGGACCACTGTATTTGAGCAGATCATGAATGTAAAATACTGAAATTACACTAGTATAGAGTTGGGAAAATTGACAGTAAAAATCAGCTCAGGATTCCTCATTAGGATTTTGTTTCCTCAGAAGAAAGACTTCCAGAGAAAACTACCTGGGTAAAGAACAAGGCAAACACAAACAGCATGGAAAAGTACAAAGGTGCAGGATAAATGAGTTATGGTTATTTAGGAATTAAGTGATGAACACAGCCTAATTCCACAAGACTACACGTTACTCCATTCCCATTTCGTTCAGAGAAAACATTTGTAAAACCAGGAAAGTACAGAGGGCAGCAAAAATAACTTAGTTTTTTTAGACAAGATATGATGGTGAGTGAATATTTGCTGAGATTGGCCTCCACAGCTTGAGAAAGGATAAGTGAATGGAGAAGGAGGATTCATTTTCCAATAAAGACTGGAAAGGCAAGTGATGGACTGATGCAGGTGAAATGCTTCTCAGTTGCTGTTCTGAAAACAAGAGGCCATCAGCTGAAGCCAGGGAGAGCAATAACACACAACAATTCACTTACATTTCCTAAACTGTGTGGGCTCACAACGAGAGGCTGAAGTCAGCAACAGATGTAAGCAGCATAAATCAGATCAGAAAGCAAATGAACACACACAGGGCCTGATCTTCCTGTTTATCCCAGCCCACAGCAGGAGGGAATGCAGTGAAATCAATGCAGAGCTGAGCACAATGTTCAGAGAGGAGAATTAGACCTCTCAGGCTTGGGCTATAGTAGCTTTGGTGGGTGATTTTTGGGGTGGAGGTCACATGTTAAGAGAACAAACATACAGGCAATCAGTTCAATTATTCCAGCAAAGGATGAAGTGCTGTGAGCTCCACTGATGTCAATCAGACACAGATGCCAGCTGAGCACCACTTCCTTCCCATGGCAGAGGTCCCCAGAATTCCAGCAGATCCAGCACTGGAGCCTGCCTTTGTCTGGCAGCAGCAGTGGTGCCTTCATGCAAGACTGTAATCTGAGTTGTCAAGTGAAAGCTATTCCAGCTAATATACTCTAAACCAAGGTGGCTTGCTGGAGTGCTTGTGGAAAGCACCAGGAAGGACAGGACAGTAACAGCAATTTTTTGTTGCCCTCTTGCAACTGCAGCTAAAATGTGATGGACTTGGTTTGTGCTAATGCCATTTCCCACGAAAGTTCCTTCTCACAGCCAGATTCACAATATTGAACACTCAGTCTCACATATTCAAAGCACAGCAAGAACACCAACTGGTGCTCTAGAGCAGTCCTGTAGGCTGAGGATGAATTCTTTGCTGAGAACACATATAACACCCTTAAATTAATGCATTATCAGGGACACTTCAACACTTGAGCACTGAAGGACACATACACTGAATAATGTCAGATTGTCTCAACACCAGATCATGGTACACCTTTTAAACACCTCAACAAGCCACAGTATTTTAGCTAAGAATACCTGAAACACCAGGTAGTAGAGATGCAGTCAGAAGTGGAAAACAAGGGATAAAACACTGACCTGACAGCAATATGTAATTCTCTCTCACAAGCTTATTACCAGACATTTCACCAAAGCCTGGCTCAAGGCCAAGTGCAGATCTCACCTTATCATAGCAAAGGCAAAACACCTCAGTCCTGTTAAACACTTCAAGTAGAAACAAAAAAGGCAAAAGATATGTTTATTTACTCAGACCTAAAGGCAAAAGTTCAATGCAGGAAACCCTTTGCAAACTGACAGGATAAAATGCAGTTTCTCCATGAATGATCTCAACATTTTATCATTCCGTATTTTGGCTACCCAGTATTATCTCCTGATCTCAGGAGACCAATACTTGAAATTAAGACCTTTTATGGGTTTTCTCCAAGTGTCTGAATGGTCTTCCTGAGGTAATATACATTGAACTTGAGAAGCATTAAGTACACAGTAAAACTTTATTTTATGTACAACCACGTAAATGAACCATGTCTACTCTCTTCCAGAACTGGTATCTCTGAAAGCATTTTAATATTAAATTTGAATTAAGGAAAGTTGTCATAACCATGTGACAGCAAAATATACTATCTTTTTTCTTATATTGAGTTATCAGATTACCTAAAAGCAGCACATCTGCACACTCCAGCTGGTAAACACAGATACTATGGATTCAAGGAGCACATGCCAGATTTACACCAGCTTCCAAGAATGTGGGCACCATGAAACACTGTGGTTTGTGATGCCACTGTTATTCCCATGCCAAGTATAAAAGAGAACTGTGGTAGTTGAAATAGCATTGCATAGTAACTGTTGAGATGTTAATGATAACTTCATTAATAATGTACTAAACTAATGCTGATGAAATCCATCTAACGTTCTTTTTAACTGCAGCGTGTAACAAGAAACGAATCCATTTAAAACTTGTTTTCCTGTAGGTTAGGATGAATCCCATAAAAGCTGCCATTCCCCTTGGAGCAGCTCTCTCCCGTGCCTCGGCAGGACAGCAGTGAAATCACTGTACTCAGCAGAGTATCCCAATAAGGGAAAAGCTCTCAAAGGTTTTTCCTGAAGGATTTTACCATGACAGACTTGTGTTGGTGTTCTAAACCAGTACTTCTTCCAGTTTTATGAGGCAGCCTAATAAGGGGTACAGTTTTCCTTTATACACCTTTTTTTAAAATGCACAGGAGGATTCCTGTAACTATCCTGGGTACTTCTAATGAATTTTCTAAGGCTAAAGTCAGGCTCATTTTAGAGAGGAACTCATGGCAACATGTGCCAGTTTCCAGATCTAAATAAGAAATACACACCACTACTAAGACCTGTTGCAATATGTTTTTCTGGAGGTCACAGCATAACCTTTATTCCCTACTGTTGAACAAGATACCATTAACTTCAGCAGAACTCCAGCGCTGCTAAATATTGCATTTAAAGATCAGACAATTTATTATGACCACTAATACTGTCTTGAGAGGTGTCATGATTTTAAAAATCTTCTGATAGAGCAAAAAAAAGGCCCACTACTAAAAACTGCTGTTCACTAAGAAGGGCTTTCTCTTCCATAGCTTCTCACCATCTTTTATCCATTGCATGTTAACCTGATAATCCTAAGTATCTGTCAAAGTTTAGCCCAGAGGAAAGAGTTTGGCAGCTAAAAGAATTAAGGTTCTTAGAATTGCCTAGAAATAGAATTTTCATTAAAGAAAAAAAAACTAATCCATATTTTAAAAGTTAATTTTCATCTTTTTTAACTGGTGCAACTTACAGCTAATTCACTGGAAATTATAACTAGCTCTACAAGTTGAAACACCAAAAAGCTGCATTCTGCCAAGCTACTGGCCTATTAATCCAGTGTAATCCACATCCTTAAAATAACATCTTCAGAAGGATTGTGGCTATATCCATCTGTTCAAGCACTGAATATTTTCTTATGTTTTACAGGAACACCAACGCGTTATAGAAATGTCATCTAGTGATGTTTGAAACCTTTTTATTTATCTGAGTAGCTAAAGACATTCTGTTCCAGAGCACTGGAGTTAACAGGTAAAGGAACACCCTGCCTCCATTCCACAGGCCACTGGAAGTCAGGATTTCAGGCAGGATAAAGAAAACCCTGGCAAGTTCCCAAGAGCCCAATGCCTACAATGGACCCTTCTCAGAGGGGACTTTCTCAGGGATGTGGCTGCAAACCAGGTGTGACCCAGCCTGTTCCAGGGGCAGAGCTTGGAGGGGAGGGTCCTTAAATCCCTCTGAAAACAGCCCAGGGAGTTCATGAGATGCTTGGGAACATCGTTGCTGCACAATCCATGGGGTCAATCACAGGCTCCTTGTGCACATTTGCAAATCAAAGGTTTGTAACAGTCTGCCAAACGTAGCAGAGGATTAGTTCCTTCTCTGTGGACTTCTACCTTTCCTTGTTACACCAGGATAAGCCAGTGGGGAACATGTTTAAAACCAACATAAATATAAAAAAACCACAATAAACAATAAAACAATAAAATCAAAAAACAAAAACAATAAAACCAATAAAAACAAAAAATAAAACAAACAAACAAACAAAAAACCCACAAAGCCAACACAACCCATCAGAAGAGAATTTTATATCTTCCATTCGCTTGAGCAAATAGCCAAAGCTATTTATCTCATTGAAGCAACACTCAGTCTCTAAGAGTCACACCCCTTCAAAGGTGCATGTCTGGACCCAAGAAAACACTTTTTAATTCTGGAGATCTCCTGGAATTTGAGTAGAGCCTGATCCGCACTAATGAAGCTTCATTCCTTGAGGAGCTCTCACAGACACAGGCATTTAATTCCATCCAAAGGGCTGAGAACTCTAATGTACTTGCATATTAGGCAGTCCTTTCTATACCTCAGTGTTCATTTTAGGATTACTGACAGGCAGAACCAAGCAGGGTCTGATACTCATCTACACTCCAATAGCAAGAAATGGTCATAGAACAGGCTTATAATATAACTGTAAAGGGTAAAAAGAGAGATTTACATCCCTGTTATCAACACTCTCTGGTCTCAAACTAAAAAAACTCAAGTGTAACAGTGATGCAAAACTTTTTTTTTATATAAATGCTACTAAAAACATAGAGACACCAGTAGAAAATTATAACTACTTTAAACCAAGCTGTTGAATTTTATAGTAAGGATATAATTTTCTGCTAAGTTTTATAGATATGCCAAGAAATAAAACACCGGGCCTCTATTGAGTTTTATAGGGCTTTTCTGTAAGAATTACAAACAGTGGTATTCCAACAATACTTGTGGGTCAGTCTGCCAGCAGCCCTGAAGCTAAAACTCCATTGCATAAACCAGGCATTGAATAATTTGGGATAATGAACAAATTCATAAAGAATCAGTGGCTGTTTGTCAGTAACCTGTGAACAGACGGAGTGGTAAATTCATTGAATAAATAATAATAAAAAAAAAAAACAAACCCTCTTGGCTGTGAATGGTTCCCCAACTTTACTGCTTTGCCTTTAAGGGACTGCCTGAAGGCCTTATAACTCCACAACATTCTTGCCAGGTAATTTGTGCAGCATTTTTTAGCAACAGTTAAATTAAAAAGCCCTTATGGGAAACCTCAATGAATTTAATAGAGATGAAATCAATATGGGTCTGCAGAAATAACTCCAAACCCTTCAGTTAGATCCTCTCCCCCCATCCCAGCCCCTTTACAGTGCATAGTAGGGTCAAAGCAGCCTAAGAGAATCCTGAAGTGGTTGATGACAACTGCAGGGAAAGCACATTTGGGACTCTGTGAGAGCTGCTTTTGCACCTGGAAGAAGAGGACAGCCTGAACCTGAGGGCTGAGACAGTTCTTAGAACAACCCCAGGAGGTGGATGGAGCTCAGCTAGGAACAAATCATGCCAAGAGCCTCTCCAGTAGCTTAGCACATGGAAAGCTTAAATTCTTCTCAGTTTTGCATTTGAGGCAGTGTCCTTTCTCTGCAAGTAGCCCAAAGAATTAATATGGGAATTCAATCTCAGCTAGGGGACCACAGTCCATTAAATACTCCCACAGAAAAGTTGGCCTTTCTGGCTGAATTTGGCAAAATACTGCCTTTTGCCACTTCCTTAAGCTTACATCTCCTTCACTTAATAGGAAGCTAAATGTGGAGAAGTCAAAGATGGAAAGCAGGACAAAGCCCACTCCATCACAGGTGAATTCTGAAAATCCCCAGTGAGGCTCAAACCAGCAAAGTAACCACAGGGTACACAGCCAGCATTGATGGAGCTTCATGGACATAGGGAGACTCTAATAAAACACTGTTTAGGAACAAAAGCCTCACAATAAAGGTGTTGGGGGTGGTGACAATAACATTAGCTGTGAGTTTTAACCTATCTTGCACTGATAATATCTCAGATTAAGTGACAGAACAGACCCACCACCATCCCCTGTATTCAGTTTCCACAGCACTGAAAGAAGAAATCCCACAGTAAATCCAGCAGTTGGAACAACGGTCCTGCACCCAAGAACTCAAAACTTTAGCTGTCACTATGCTTTCCTCTCTTCCTGGGACACCACATGGAACAACACATTAAAGTCCACACTGCTCAGCACGGGAAGCAAAGCAGCACCTCAGACACAGGCTGGGGACAGGCAAGATCAGAACATCCCACCTGAAAACAGGGATTTGACTTCAAGGGAAAGCAGCTTCTGCCCCTTCACTTTTACACTATCTCCTGATTAGCTTTTAAAGCCTAATTTTAGTATCCAAGTTCACCAAAGTGGATGACCAAGGGAATAAAGTGTGGCTGAGATCAACACGCTCTTAAGAGCCATTTAGATTTTTGTAGCTTTGTTCAGCACTGAACACGTTCATTAAAGTGCAGTTACCACAATAATAAACGTAGATATCACTAATTATAATACTAGATTATAAGTGCAACTTGAGTCTCTCCAGAGGCTTTTAAAGTGGTGTAATACCACAGTCAATTCAAATTTAATCAAAACTATCAGTTTAATTTAGCTTACAATTACAGCTAAAAAAACCTCCAAACTTTACAGCCATTCTATTACTCGATTCAACATACACATATCAGGTACAGGGAAAACAGGAATATTTGTTTTGATGAATAACCTTATCTTTTTGCCCATCCATGCTTAGATGTCAACTTATTCTCTAGTCAGCTTAGAGTGCAAAAATGCACACACTTCCCTTTTCTTAGGGGATGTACGTGCATTTTTCCACTCAGTGCTTAAAGAATTGGACAAATAAATCCCACTGGTAATTACAGCACGTAATCTTATCTGAGGTTCAATCTGTTGCACTAAAAATCTCCCTTGTGACATGTAAAAGGGTAGACAGATATAATGGAAGATTTCTGGAGTCTGCTCTGCTGTCCTACATCACTGAAGCCAACAGCAACAGGACTGGTCTCAGAAAACTGCCTTAAGCCTCTGAGAGTAAAGCTTTGACTTTGAAAGGAGTCCATGAAAACTGACTTGTCCTTCTGCCCTTTGGAAATTCCCAGCCTGCATCCCCATTTGTGAAAAGGATTATTTTTACTTTGTACAGTGCTCATATTTAGAGGCCCCAGCAGAGATCAGGGTCTTGTTGCACCAGACACTGAGCAAGCACATCGAAGGCCTGAGCTCTGGAAAACTGTCAGGACAGAGCAGGAGGGGAAGCAGAGGCACGAGGTTTGCTCAAGATCACACAACACATCATTAACAGGCCAAGACCTTCTGGTTCTTCATGAGGGCAAGGAACTAAAGATCCCCAGCACAAGGTGAATTCTTAGCACAGAAAAATGATACTTTCTTTTTAATGTTTATATGGCAAAGTGTCCCTCACCTGTCTGTATAATACAATGTATGGACTATTGTCAGACAAGACACTGGTCTAGAATAATCACAACTGTGGTCCACTGTGGAAGTGCTGACACTCCATCCAGCCTTCAAAACAAAGGCAGATTTCAGAGTTCAGGTACTTACAGTGCAAAGAAAGGAGACTGGAATTTCAGCCTCACAGGTACTGTACAACTTGACTGCCCTAAATGGTTCTTTAGTTTTATCAGAGGGATATAACTTTATTTAGAAAGTCAGCTTTTCACTCTTTTCACTCAGTACCAGCTTGCTTGGTACTGCAACAAATCCCAAAGAAAGCACAAAACTCTTTTCATGGGAGAAGTATATGTTGGGTAGCCCAAAAGAAATGATGTTCTCTAAAATTTGAGCAGGAAAACACCCTACCAGTGGTAGCAGTTGTACTTAATAAATGTGCTGAGTCAATTATTGCAGCTTTTCCTGAGGGATATTGAAGTTCCAAATGATGGAGCAGTGGAGGATCTGTGTTAGAGTGGCTCTGATCTGTACCCCTGGTTAGCTTCTC
The DNA here is from genome assembly GCF_036250125.1 of Pseudopipra pipra. Classification (NCBI taxonomy): domain Eukaryota; kingdom Metazoa; phylum Chordata; class Aves; order Passeriformes; family Pipridae; genus Pseudopipra; species Pseudopipra pipra. The sequence continues at coordinate 4,344,312 of NC_087562.1, forward strand.
ATTAAGGGTCAAAGATGAAGGTGAATCAAGTGTGTCATTCATGAATTAGCAAGCACCCCAAAGGATTCCTTTACCCAATTGCAAGAACCACTGCATGACTTGGTTCTCTCCCAGAAATTCTAAAAATTTCCAAATTTCAAAATTTCCAATAAAAAAAAAAAGCGTTCAGGACATTCTTCAAAGCATTGGATAACAAGTTCCTGACTGACTGCTGGCACACACAAAGACACAGAATTTAGGCTCAGCTTCTCAAGGCTCCACATTATGTCAATCTTGCTTCACCAATAAGTGTTATTTAAACATCAGCCCTAATGCATCAATGCCACCACTGTCACACCTCTCAGTAAAAGGCTGTCATGCACAATGATTGCTGCATCACCACAAGCAGGGTGAGAAAAAGCCTCACAAGATGAGGTTTCTCTCACAGAATGTACAGCACCAAACCTTCTAAATAAACTGAGCTGCAGAGATTTCAGCTGCCACTGTGGGCAGCCAGCTCAGCACATCCCAGGATCAGCTCCTGAGATGGTACCCAAGCATGTGCCTGGCAGCCCTCAAAGCCAATTCCCAGCTCTCTCTCACTCAGAATTATGACCAGTGGAGTCAGTACAGCTGATGACAGCACAGCAAGACTGACAACTGAAAAGAAAATAAAGTTCCTTGGATTAGGACAGAGGAGCAGATCAGTATAAACATTAGAATAGCAGTTTGCCAGCATAAAGAGTGAAAAGCTGACTTTCTAAATAAAGTTATATCCCTCTGATAAAACTAAAGAACAAAATTACACTTGTTTTTATTTTTATTTTTTAAAAACTCCACTAATGCTGACTAACAGCTACATTTCACTTGCCTGAATTGCAATCCCACCTGCATAGTGAGCATGCTGAAACCAAAAGTCCACTTACATCCAGTGAGCTTGGTCTGCCATCAGCAATAAAATGTTATTGGAATTTCCATGTGAAAGAAAGATCCTCTCAGGTATCCTTCCAACATTTGTTTGGCAACCATCACTGGCATTATTTTTAAAAGGATTTTAAGCCTGTGACCCGAGCTGTTTATTATATTGACATGAGAGTCTCCAAGCAGAGTTTATTCAGTACAAACCCCTGGGCTGCACAAGCTGAAGAGGCTCACATTCACTTGTCAGATAGGAGGAAGACACTATGACAAATGCTGTCAAATAACAGACTCATACCACAGCAGAGATGGTTTCTTTGATCAAGAGAATCACAGCCTGAAAACCTGTAAATACCAGCACTCTGCACTATCACTCAGAAATTGTGATAACACTTTAACGCTGAATTGCTACTGAACTTGCTTTCTTATAATAGCTGCTGTACCTAAAGGAAGCTGGCAACAGTTTTGAATTTTCATTCATGTGCAATTTCAGGAGATGAGATAACTTCTCTAAAAAAAATACTCCAATATTTAACGGGTCAAAGTAAACGGCAACAAAAGGAGAGATTTGAAAAAGCCACACAAAACACAGGGTTCGATACAGGTTTAAAACAACCACTTGGAAGATGAGAAACCTGCCTCAAATATAGAGAAGAGTCAAACCTGGATATTGCATTAAATCCAGGAAAGATATTAGGGTGGTGACTCTTGGGGATGGTCGTGTGCAGGGCTAAGAGTTGGACTCGATGATCCTTGGGGGTCCCTTCCAACTCAGCATATTCTGTGATTCTGGTGCTTCAGTTCCCATTTCACTTCTTCCCCTCAAGGGGTATCAGGATATTCTAACCCTGCCTGTGACCTATTCAGGAACTCCCATAACTGGCACCTTTGGAAAAGTCAATTTAGAAAGGAGATGAGATCTTCCTAAGACAAGCAAAATATATCCCCCTAGTCAGTAAGTTGTTGTGAAAACTTCAATTCAGTACCGGAGAAATGGAGAAAACATTAATAAGGCAGGAAAACGAGGGGGAAAGGAGCTGGATTAGACTGAAAAGTGCCTTCAACATTTGTCACCTAGCAAGCAATTCCTGCTCTCACATCAGGGATCCCCACTATTGATGATGCACTGAAGCATCCACTCCAAAGAGAACACAGAATCCCACAAAACTTGATTGATGGTGTAATGCAAGTTGTGTTTAGAGACCATGCACCCCTACTTATACATTGGTTACTTGGAAACCATGTGCCAATGGCTATTTTTTAATATACATGTACAATCTCACAGAGACATTTCTTCCACATAAAAGATCACCTACAGCATATTTCACTGTGGCTTCTGGTTCCACCCTAATGATGTCAAAGTCATACATTTACATTTGCTGGAGAGCTTGCCTGTCCCCAGAGCAGTACAGAAATTCATCACAGGAAGCTGCTCTGACGCCAGAGCGGTGTCCCTTCAGAAATACCATTCTGCTGGGGTTTTTCTAAGCTTTCCAGCTGTAGAGAGAGTGAACTGAATAATGCATTTTGCTGGTTGCTGACAGGGAGCTAAACAAGGTGACTAAAGCATTTAAAGGTTCATTAAGTTACAGTGACACATGCAGGAAGAACACAATCAGCAAGGCTGCAACACTGGAGTATAAAATAACTCAGGCCAGTGCAAATCCTGACTCCTTCCTTAGAGTTTTACAATGGCCACAAACCACCTGTAATATTTTCTGGTTTAGTGCTGAATTTCTTTCTGGTTTTGGACCCAGATATGCCAACAAAGAAGGGTTAAAAGCAGTACAAGATTAACAACAACACCAAAAGAAAAAGTTTCTAGTTGCACTGATTCTGATTATTAGAATAACTACAAAAACCTCACAATTTTCATACTGGACAGAAAGTTTAGAGCAACCTGAGTTCTGTCAGACAAGTAAAGGATGTGAATCTCCAAACAAATGGCTCTGCCAGGAGCTCCTCTTGGCTTCCAGGTGATCTGGTCAGGGAGTTATTGGTTACTGCATTCCCCTGCCACGCACAAGGGGCAGCATTTAGGGAGTGTCATGTATAAACAGAGATGTTGTTCCAACAGATTAGTGATGCAAAATCCTACAACTGCATTCCTTTTTTTTTTTTTTTTAAACCAGGAATTCTGATTTTTCCAGAATGACTGCAAATAAAAATTAAGTTTTAATCTGCCTCACGCTCACTCTCATTATAACTACTTTCCTCATCGTTGTTCTTCAAGCAATGGTCCCAGGAACTCTCACAATTAACTTCACAAATTTTATATTTAAAAAGGACTTTAGAAGACACTTTGCAAAATTGCTCCATAGAGTCTTGTAAATGAGCTGGGATTGGCATTGATGAAGAAATCTTATCTAATTATGTGCATACATTTGTTGTGGTGTTTTCAGACTCCTTTGGATTACAAACACAGACTACTTATGATACTTTGGAACTCTTACTTCTGACCAAACTGAGATGAAGAAATAATCAATGAGAATATTGCATCAAACTACAGTTTACCTTTCTGGACAGTAGTTTAATTTCTTTCATCAGAAATCACCCAGAACACTCAAGTAATGGGAAATACAGTTCTCATCCAAAAAATGTCAGTAGTTTTACCCTAATTCTCTACTAGTTTCCCACCCATTGGCCATTGTAGTCCAGGCTTTTAATGACTACATATAAAGACACAAAATTGCCAAGAGTCCAGTTGTATCCATTCTTTCTCCCAAGGTGACAAGTACAGCCAGCCAGGACAGTCTAATAGTGCATCTCACATTTGGACACCATAGAGGAGGAAAAAAGTTGTTCTTAAGAGCCTCAAACCCACCTTCTATTAGCAACTCCAGCACCCCAAGATTAGCAGTACATTGCAGATAAACAAGGTACTAAAATAGGCATTTAACTTTATCTGGTGGTTGGCAGGGAACCATCTAATTTCTGCTTATCTTTGTTGAACTTTTCAAAGTGCACATGCACACTTGCACCCAGAACAGGTCACAGAAACCTGTGGTTTTGTCTTTGGTTCTTACAAACTGAAATGACTCAGCAATATGAAAAAATACAGGTTGCAAAGGCAACCTTTACAGATCTTATGGTCATTCGCTTGCCTTAGAACTTTTTTTCCACTGGGCCACTTTCCAGCCCCTCTTCCCCAAGCCTGGAGCACTGCAGGGGGTTGTTGTGACCCCACACCTGGCACTTCACTTAATTGAACCTCATGATACACCTCAGTCCACTGATCCAACCTATCCAAATTCCTCTGCAGAGCTTCCTGCTCTGACTTGGCATTGTCCTGCAAACTGACTGAGGGTGCCCTCGACCCCCTCATCCAGGGGATTCATAAAGATATGAAATAAAACTGGCCCCAGTTCCCCACCACTCTCTGGGCTCTGCCATCCAGGCAGTTTTTCACCCATTTAGGCCATGAGCAGACAGTTTCTCCAGGAGAATGCTGTGGGAACGACAGCAAAGGCTTTACTGAAGAGCAGATTGACACATCCACAGCCTTTCCCTCATCCACTAAGCAGATCACCCTGTCACAGAAGGAGATCAGGTTAGTTAATCAAGACCTGTCTTTCCTACATCCCTGCTGGCTGGGCCTGATCCCCTGGCTGTCCTGTACCTGCTGTGTGATGGCACTGGGGATGAGCTGCTCCATGAGCTTCCCAGGCACCAAGGTCAGGCTGACAGGCCTGGAGTTCCCCAAATCCTCCTTCCTGCCCACCCTTGTAGATGGGCATCACATTTGCCAACCTTCAGTCATCCTGGACCTCCCTAATTAGCCAGGATTGCTGATAAATGATGGACAGTGGCTCTACGAGCTCTTCCACCAGTTTCCTCAACACCCCTGAGGGGGATCCCATCCAGCTCACAGACCTGTGTGTGCCTAAGTGCTGCAGCAGGTCACTGACCATTTCCCTTTGGATTATGGGGGGGGCTCTATTCTGCTCCCCATCCCTGTCTTCCAGCCCAGGAGACCAGGTACCTGAAGGACAATTTTTCTTAACAGCACAGCCTGAGGCAAAGAAGCCTTTTCCTTATCCTTTATCACTGTGTTTCCCCCACATCCCTCCTTTTGTTGCTGATGTATTTATAGAAACCTTTCTTATTGTCTTTTACAGCAGTAGCCAGATTAAGTTCTAGCTGGGCTTTGGCCATTCCTTCTGTAGTGAAAGACAGCTGGGTTTTAAAGGAGGTAAATATCACTAAATAGGTCTAGGACAGGAAATAAAATCTGAAGTTTAGCTGCTGTCACTTCAGAATCACTACAGCAATATCTAAGAGAAGCTGTACCTGACCTTTGTACAGACTGCTGCTACCCAAAATCAAATCTGGCCAGCAAGTAAACTCTCTATGGAGAATATTACAGATATTTTAATGGCATCAAGTGGACATCAGTATTTCATCTCATTGCACAAGAAGCACCTTAAATAACTTACTTGGAAAATGCTGATGAAATTTTGCCCAGCCTCACAAAGAATCTGAAGTGCAAGGTGTCAATGTTCATCAGAAAGGAGGCAATTATCCAAGTGGAATGAATTTTTCAAATGCAGTTGTATTGCTCAGGATACTCCTTTATTACTGTCTGACAACACCTTTTACAGACAGCTGTCTCACAGAGGTGGTCAAGCTCCTCCTTATTCTCACAAATGACACAGTCTATACCCTTGAGCTGAACATAAGGCTCAGTTATAACAGAGACTGGGGAGTTGGTCCCTTTCCCAGATTATGCCCCTGTTTCCACAGTTCTGGAGCTCAGTGTTTCCATACAAGTCAATCACAAGCACAGCCCCTCACTGTCAGCAACAAGTACTAATCTCTATGTGATTCAACCATCAGCAGAGTCATCCTCTAAACTCTTCCTGCTTCCATGGGCATCTCCTGTCAAGGCAGGTCTGTGGAATATCAGTGCCTATGGCCTGACATCCTCCCTTGGATGCACAACTGGATATTCACAGCAGACCACACAGAGCTTCATATTAGGTCACCAAAAGCTCAGGAATACAACTGATAACCTGACATGCCTGTTCTGACTAAATTTTTACCCACTCAAATAAGCAGGGCAGCAGGGGAGTGGCCACCTGAGAGGTGGTGAGGCAAAAGGACTGAAGCAGATTCACACAAAGGTCTAAAAGCCCAGGCAGCAACATGCTCCCAATTCAGATTCTGCAAGAAGAGTCAGCAGAACATAAAAAAATTAGTTTTGATGCAGTTCTGTATAAGCTTTCTGCAATTATCAGAGTGCCCCTACAGCTTCTGCTGCACAACTGAACCAAGGTTATTACCAATTTGCTCTTGATACAAGAAAAGCGATTTTCATGCACTTGCATCTGCTCTCAGAAGGAAGAGAAAATGGTTTGTGAAGTTGCCATTAGCATACAAAAGCAGCAACATCTGCTGGGAGCTTTAAGAGGCTCATTGCTGTCACCTCATCAGCATCAGGGGCTATAGCTGGTCACCTCCGCCCTTGGCAGCACTCAGGGGATGGGTTCAAGAGAGGAGGGGACAATTTGACCACACAACAGCCCTTGCAAGGCTTCTGTATCTATAAAAAAACCCCCTGTTCTTACTTAGCTGAGGAAAGGTAACTCCTCCTTGCATAAACCTGCAAACAGTATCGCTGCTCAGGTCGTTAATCCTCTCGTACAATACGTGACTTCAGTGAAGTGACATTTTAACAAGGGAGTCACAAACCACCTCCGTGTGCTGGGGCTGTGGCACCATCTAGAGGATTCTGGCTGGAAATTCCTCACACAATGGGCAAAAAAACCTGGGGAACTGCACTCAAAACTCGTGGAAAAATTTCCCACAAAAAATACTTTTGATATTTGGATTCATGGAAGTAACACAAGACAAGAACAAATAAAACTTTATCAACATTCAGATAGGTAAAGATCTTTCTCTCACCCACTCTGGGTCACATGCTTGCTACAAGGTGTTTTTCAGGTGGAGAAAGGCAAGTCCTTCCCTACAGTTTTGTTTACAACCTTGCAAGGATAACTAACTTCATTCCATTTGCCTTCATTTTCACCTCTTCGAAGGAGGTATCTTAATTAAACTAAAGCTGAATTTCAAACAGGAAAGGAAGTGGGGTTTAAATTGGAATAAGTGTTTGGGTTTTTTTATTATATTTCACACATAGAATGAAGTGCTGACAATCAATTGCTCACTGCAGAACTATCAAAAGAGGAGATGAACAGGTACAGCCCTGGAGTCCTGCTGGTTGCTTTTTCCATCCACAGACACCCCAAACCTCACTTTAACTCCTTTCAGCTTGGCAAGCTCTTCCCCCATAACTTCATTCTGCTACAGCCACAAAAGAACATTTTTGCTCCTGAAGCTTTCTGGGATAGCAAAGTTCAATCCTTGTCACTTCTACAAAACTGAGGCAGCTCCTCAGAGACGAAAGACCAAGAATTGAGAAAATTCACAATGTGACTGTTCCACAGAGTTCGGGGGGAGAAATCCAAACTGTAGCTCCTGTTCATTGTTTGATCCGTGACTGACCAGCAGCATGATTTTAATACACCTCTGCATTAAAAATTCAAACTTCTGTACACCCAAATACAATTTGTATCTCTGTCAGTATTGTGTCAAAATAATCCTGTAATACCAAATAATCAGTCACTTATTTTAGATACTTATAAGGACTGTGTGCTGAGAATGGGCTCTAAGCTTTCAGCTGCCACGCCATATTATCTGCTTCTGCCCAATTTCCTTGGAGTCTTTTTGGCTGGAAATAAAAGCATAGAGGGGAAAAAAGCTGAAAGACCAGCTGTGTGGTCATCACCAGCATTACTGCTGGTCATGGATGAGCTCACTGCACTTTGCAGGCCAACAAAACTGAAAACTTCCAGAGATAACCTTCAGCTTGGGCAGGGGAGCTCTCCTAAGAGCTGGCAGACCTTTACAGTCACTTGTATTCACCATTGCTCGTTATAAAAAGCAAAGTTCTTCCTGAATTGAATTGATTTGTGCTATTTCACAATGGCTGGCAGCAAATAAGGATTATTTACAGCACTTCAGTGTAGCTCAAGTACTTCCATGTGTGCTTCATTCCCTTCCTACTCTTTCTTGTTACGCAGGTTCAAGCAGCAAGGAACAAAATAAAGTTGGATGAACTTACCAGCAAAATCCTCTTCCTAGTCTCCACGTGGAGAGTTACATCTTCTATCATACCTTGAGGGGAAAAAAAAAAAAAAAAAACAAAAGAAAAGAATTTTAAGTATTTTCCATCTTTCAGTTGATTTTTTTCCCCCCTCAATCTCAACTGTAAATGAAGGAATTGGTACAAACATCAGTCAAGTGCAAGCACCTGAAGTTTAAAGTTTTCACTTGCTACTTTTACTAGCAAATATTTAAGCTTGTTCACACAGATAAGAAATTGCAAGATTCCAGTCCTAGACTATGAGGGGTTTCTGTTTCTCAAGCATTATCACTCTGTTCCTAATAGTGCTTTCACTACTGTATATCAAAGGAGTAATTATGTTGCTTGGAATCTGAATTCTCAGTGAAATTTCAACCAAGAAAGTATTTTCATTTATGTGTCTAGCTCTGAGACAAAGCCTTTCTGCATGTCTGTAAAAGTCTGTGTCTTTCAGTCTTTCATGCTGAGCCTAAATAATGCTTCCAAGAATAATCCTGCATCATGCTAGCTGTCATTCTGGCTCCAGTTCAGTATTTTCTGCCAAGCTGAGCTGATACTTGTATTGGTTTTAAAAAGACACATGGGTATCTTGCATCCATGAAGGGAAACAGTGGCCCTGAAAGAAGCTTTGAAAATTTAAAAATTGCAACAGTGCAGCAAAGTAAGTGGAAAAATGTGTCCTTTTCATTTTTCTAAATCCCCGGCATTGCCAGCCCAGTTACTGGGGGTAGGATCACCACTATCCCTTACAGGATGTGCTGACTTGAATTGGACTGTAATAGCAAGTCACTAACACCAACAGCAGGGCCAGGTTGATATCACACAATCTATAAGTTTTCATTTAAGAGCATCTACTGGCCGTATTAAAACAGAATTGCCCAGCAGATGTTCCAGTCAGATTCAATAATCACGCACCAATGCTTCCAATTGTTCAAAAAAAAAAATGAAAAAGTATCTGTAAAGGCACCTCATTTCCAAAAACTCAGGGCACCACAGCTCTCCCCTGTAGCAGAGCTGCACAGGTGTGGCCCTGCACCTTCCACTGCTGCTAAACTGGTCACAGGTGAAACAACTCCAGGCACAGGGCTCTCCACTGCCTTCCACAGCATGCCATGGGATGCTCCTTAGCTCCTAAAATAGTGGCTTTTGAAGTAAATGTACTTGTATTTCCTATAATTTCTCCCTTTCCTCACAAACCAGATTTTCAGTTCATTTACACACTTATCTGAACGCACAGAAACTTCAACACTCCTGATTTATGCTGGCCCTGCCAGTCTGAAACTTAATAAATCCTGGAATAATATTGTTGCAATAGATAGGGAAATCCCACACACTGAAGTGCTTTTCTCACCAACATAATGCCAGAAGCTAATTATCTGCTGATACACTGTTGCAAGTTTCATATACAACTGTGTCCTTCAAGAGATGCAGATAAAAAAGTAGATTGTTAATTCTTTCTTAAAATCTCTACCCTTTGGGAAAAAAAAACAAACAACAAAACAAAAAGAAGCAGGTGCTGGTGGCTTCCCAAACTTGCCAGATCTTCAGAGCAAAGCACCTAAAGGTCTCTCCAATGACAAAAACCCAAAAAGCTTCATATACAACACAGAAGAGTCAGTAAAACTAATCCAAACTAATTCCCTTCTCTTAAAAAGACAAATAAGGGGGTTTTGAACACATCAGTGAGATTTACTGAGAATGGAGGAAGGGGGAATGTCAGATGTCTGGCACACAAAATTTGTTCCCCTACTACTTTGGTAAAGGAGAATAGAAACACGTGGGTAAGTTATTTACACTACAGCACTGTAAAAACTAACTAAACTGTAAACCAACTTTAAAAAGTCTAGATTTCTTCCAAAGATGATTTATCTATCTATACACAGAGATCACAGGACAGCTAGACTGGAAAGCTTCTGCTGGTGAGAGCCAGGCTCTGCACACCCACACAACACCTGGGGGAAACAGAGAGCAGGCAACACTTACACACAGGGAGAAGACAAACACTTATTTCTAACAACAGATATCTTTGGGATTTAGTCAGTACCAGCCTCAGCTTTACATAAACTCACTGGAAAACCCCTCTGCTACAGCAGCCAAGGCAGCTCCCGTTCCTTCCACCTCCCCCTGGAGTCCCTGAGCAGAGCTCAGCCGCAGATTCTGCACAGCCAAACCCACACCAAGAGCCAGAGCCCCTCGAGGGCACTAATTAATGATCCCTCCCTGCCCCACCCGGGGCTGCCCTCACCTCTCTGGGCTCTGCTTAAGCACCTTTTCCCCTCAGCCCCTGAAGGGGTCTCTTCTGGCTCTGAGTTGTGAGTCCCAGAGTGTTACCTGTGCTGCTCTGTAGCAACACATCCCTCCTCCTCACATGATGAAACAGAACCCTAAGGAGGGGTTGCCACAGCTGCTTTTATAAGCACAGGGGTAAAACACCCTCAGCTGTGTCCAATATCACCCTTGGTAGCAGCAGTGAGTGTAGCAACCCCTCAGCACAAAGCTGCCCCTTGTGAGGTGTTAACACCATCCAGCCACCATGGTCCACGAAGGTGCTGTGATTTTCAGGAATGTGTGTGTCATATTTTGCATTTGCATTTGTTTTGTGGTCATTCCTTGAAGGTCTCCATGTGTTTTCATTCAAGTTAATGCAAAGCAGAGTCTTGACATAAGTCTTCACTGAAGAAATAAATAGAAGCACCATAATCTTCATTTAACTTAATGAGTTTACATGTTGTTACCTATCTCCCTTGTTGAACTAAATTATGCTTTTCAGAACCAGACCTTGAACATCTCATAGCAGGTTACAGAAAGGGAGACTGTGTGGCAGTAAGCTGTCTCTTTTTCAGGTGCATTTTGTTTCAAAATTCTTCGTACATGCAAAAAAAAAATCACTCCCCACTTCTTCCTCTGAAAAGTTTTGATAGAAGAAAAACATCAGTAAAAAATATCTACTGAACAATGTTGGTCTTCTACTGTGGGAGCCATTCCTTGGCCTTGCTAAACATTCACAAGTCATTTAAATTGTGTTATGATGTGTTGTTGTAGGAGGAAGACCAAGTTTCCCATCAGGACAGCTTTGGCTTCGATCCTGCAGATTGCAAACTGGCCACAGAGTCAGTTTTCAGAAGCCAGGCTTCCAGCTTAATCTCTTTTAATCTTTCATTAACAAAAGAGACAGCTTGTGCAATTTACCTTGCCCATAATTTAGTTGACCTCCTTCACTTTTACAATCCCCCAAAAAATCTATTACACTAACAGCAGTTTAGCAACGGAAGGCAAGAACACCAAGAAGGAAACCTAATTGCTATTTAGTCTTCAGAAATTGGGGACAGTTTAATTTCTGTGCCTGGGCACGTCAAGTAAAACGTGCCTTTGTTCACAGAAGAGATGGTGCAGGTCAAGAGGGAAGCCTGGAAAATGGAAAGGGAAAAGCTGCTTTGTGCCTGCACATCCTCACGCCGAGATATGGACGTTCACTGAGCTGAAATGCAGCCTGGTTTCAGAACAATCCCAGTTTCAGCCATTTCTGTTTCAATAAACAGAATGTGACTTGATTCAATGAACACTTGGAATAAGCTGCAGACAAGAAGTGAACAAAATCAAGCCCTTAGATAACACAAATGATCCTTTTTGCACTTGTAGGCTGACACGTTTCTCAAGGCAAAACCACCAGCGTAATCCAACACAAAAATAACCCCATTTTCTTAAGCTCTGTTACTTGGAACTCTTGTCTTCTTGGCACAATATTGCTCAGGTGTGCTTTCCCACCCAGGTGTACTGCTGCAGTCCTTCACCTGTGGTTGTGCCACAGAGGGGAAGCTCAGGCAGAGCTGTGCAGAGCTCAGACAGTGGTGTGCTGCTGAAAAGGCTGGTTTGGATTCCTTCTGCCTCAATTTCCATTTGCCAAGTAGGAAAAACATTTCACTTCCCTTTTCCGCACATCAGACCATTCACAGCAAAGGTATAAAGTGTTCCCATGTCCTGCTCAAACTTCCTCATCCTCAAACCTGTAGAACAACTGAAGCCAATGGACAAGTGCAGGAATTTTGGGTCTAGTTGATCATTTAGAAATGTTTCAACACCAGAAGCGAACACAGGAGAGTCTGTGCTCTGTGAAGTCATGTTCAAGGTACCAAGGAGTTAGATTGCACAAACTAAACCTCAAAGTGTGTAGTTGTAAGTTTTTTAGCATCTCCAAATGTCCATAAATAGCACTGGTCAAGCCAATTAATCCAAGTCTTTCTGTGGAAAATATAGTTTAATTTCCACCTGAGACATTTCAAACAACTGGACAACTTTAATCAAAAATTAAAATAAAATAAAAGTGAAAATACTCAAACCAGTGTTGCATTAGTGAGGTTTCTTAGGCTGTTCAGGTTCCCTGAATAGATGGAACCCTCTGTTCTTCACTAACATAAACAGATGTCTTTTACTAATATTTTTGTAATAGTGTAGGTACAGTTAGGTGTAATAGTGTGCAGGTGAGATAGCAAAGCAAAGATTCCTGATACAAGCATTGCCTGTCAGTTGATTTAATGCTCAGACTTGATTTGTTCATTGAAACACTCTGCTCAGCATACCCTGTTTATTTGGAAAATCTCATAAACTGCTGCAGCTGAGGAGAATCACCCCCCAGCATTTCTAATGAAGGATTTATTTGCCTTTCTCTAATTTGGGTGGCAAAGGCAAAGAGAATTTGTCCTAAAGTAAGCATAGCTCAGCTTTCATCCAGGGATGTCAGGAGTGTCAACTCATTTTCATGTAATTATTAGACCTTGGAGGATCATTTAACATTTACCATTTTCATTGAAAGTGCTATGTTTGTTGAAGCAATCATTTAGCTACAAGGTCATATAAACTTAACACTAATTCATGGCTGCTTTTAAGTGACTTACAATTCCAGGCTGTGATTATATAGATATTCTCATGCTAATGCAGTGCTTGGGAACACCTGTTTGTTTCCATTAAAACATCCCTTTCAATCTCTGTGTAATAAACATTAGACACAAAGGATGTAGTGGGTCATTCTGTACCCTTCCCTACCCCACATAACGTGGAATTATTCCTCAAGTGACAGCACAGATTTCAAGGGGTTCAAATAACTAGGAAAATTATTGAATAGTCTAACACCTGAGGTGTTTCTTTTATTTCTTTTACTCCCTTGTCTCTAATTCTTTACCTGGCATTCACTGATTTTGCACGTTGATTCTTCTTGCATAATCAGGCTCTTCAATTTAAGTCATATTACTCTATTTTTGTATTCCTGTCCTGTCCATCTGGAAGGCACAATACAAATGTATGCAAAGGGAAAATTGCCTTGCAAGCTTGTAATCTATTGTCTTTGTTAAGAGGTCAAATAAATTTTTTATTAGTGAAACAAGCTTATTAATGCTAAGCAGTTTTACACTCGCAGGATTACTGTGAACCCTGGTTTCAGTTTCACCCAGTGGCCTATTAATATAAAAAGCATGATTTGACAAATCATTGACAAGCAGTGATTCATTAAACCATCAAAAATTAATCTTGACTTACGTGGTCATGTTTTAATAGCTGGGATCAATACACTGTGTACCACCAATTGTCAATATTTTGCCACTAATCGGAAGGGGTTGTTCCAAGGGTGGTTTTCCTTGCCAAGTGCAAACATGCCACGTCTGCCCTTTGATTGCTCCTGGTATTTCCCTGGGAATGTGTGATTTCTATCCCTGCAGATGCCAAATGTGGGGGTTACATTCTTGCAGCCAAGCTACAGACTCAGTGATGATGTTTAAACTGATGAAGCACCATAACTGGTTAAGCACTGCAGAATGGGATTCCATAGGATTTAAGAGCCCTAAACAGCAATTAGGCTCGTTCAGAAGTTTCATTAAGGCAATTCAATGTTTAATTGCCATGATTAATATAAATTACACTTCAGAAAGTATATAGATACCTGAAATCAACACAACCCCTTTCTGCTACGAAACAGAAAAAAATTATTTAATCCTTGATTTTTCTCTTAGAATCTGCTGTATACAAAGAATATTCAACCTAACTGAATGATTATTAGAAAATTATTAGTTTGCAGGCATTCCAATAACTACAGCTCTTGACAGCTCTACAACAGTCCAGTTTGCAGGTTCTTCATCAGCTCCCATGAAAGCCAAGAGCACAGTGAAAGGTATTGAACCTCAGACTGATCTAACCTGTCTTAGATCAAAGAAACATGAAATTATGGTAACTCCAGGTCATATTTCTGTTAAAATAACCATAGAATTGTATGGCCTTTTGAGTTTCCTTTAATTCTTCACAAATATGGCCACCGTAGAAAATGCATTTTGAAATGAACTATATGAAAATATAACTCTATATTCACCATGTAACCACATGTGTTAGGATTTTAACAATACAGAGCTTACAGTATTCAAGCTTGGGGACAATCAAACAAGTCTAGATCTGAGTAATGTTCTGGTTCCTGTGGGTTTTCACAAAGGAAAAGAACAAATATGCATCTCAAGTAGTCTCTGTGTATACATACAGTATTAAAGGCAGCAAAACCATTGTAGCTACAAACAGATGCAAAAAATCTTTTTTTTTTTTCCATAAAAAATAATTTTTACTTGATATGTTGGCTTCCTATCCCTGGGTGGATTCTGGGTCACAGATATGCAGTGTTATCACCAATATTAGAACAGTGATATATAATTATTTTCTTTAAAACAACCAGGGGAATATAGCAACCTGTTTCTCATTCATGTTAAATACAAATACACATTAATTTGTTAGTTGTGTCTCTCAAATAGACCCCAAGGCCAGCTGAACAGTGGTGAAGCTGTGCTCAGGAACCAGCACAGGGTGAACCAGGCAAAGTGGAAGTCACTGGTTGGGTCTGAGATCCCAATGTTTGCAGTGGCAAACTGGGATACTAACAGTACCCAAGGAAGGCATATGGAACAGAAAGGAAGCTTCAGGGATCTCCCCCTCTCTGGGGGAGGCTGGACAACCTCACTGGGCTGTTCCTCTGACAACTGCCTCGATCACAAACGTGCAGCAGAAGTGCTGCTCTCTCACCTCACTGGAATTATTTGTCATGTTGCTATGAAACCACAGTGTGTGGAAGAAATCTGGCACCATCACCAGGTGTTAACATTAGTCATCAGCTGATACTAAGATTAAAATTTTAGTTTAGTTTCTATTTTGGAGTATAAACCTAATGCATTTTTTTAAGTCATGTTTTTTGCCCATTGATTTAAATGGATGCACTTGTTTCTCATTTAGCATTTGCCCTTCACTTATTTTTAGAGGTGACTTTTTGACTGGCAAAGATTAAAGCACGCTGACCTGAACATAAGTGGTATAAAATGTGAAGCTTTTTTGCTAAAGGGAGATCAGTTGTTCAAAGGCTTGATTGAATTTTACTTACTGGAAGGTGGCAAATGAACCACCTGTGATTTATATTAAGTGGCTTTTGGATAAATATGACAATGCAGGAGTGCAGCATCTTAACTCTCCAAAGCAGATATAACCCTACTAAATTCACTGGATACTTTCATGAAATGTTTCATTTAAAATAGATAATGGGAAATAGCTTCCAACTGAATTGTTTCCAAAACTTCCCCGGGCTTTTAGAATCAGTAGGCGAAGTCTGGCATGCATAGAATTTATTCATAGTAGAAGTCTATTCAAATCTTTTCTGGTTTTTTCATGCCTAAATGGGGTTCTCCATTTTGAATAAACCAGTTACTGAACTGAAAGAAGTCCTCTGCACCTGCAGAAGAGGCTGCAGATGTCAAAAGTTTTTTATTGTAACAAGAGCTATCTTCCAGGTGCTTCTCTCATGACTTTTTTCATCTTGTTTAAATATCTTTACAGTTTCTTAAAAGCAAATCTGCTACTTATTAAAAGAGTTTTAATATGGTATAGTTCAGCTTTATGACACAGATTTGTTTTATCAGTAATCTCTGATTTTTGAACAAAAGTGCTCACACTTTCTAAATGTTTGAGGTATGGATATATATGTATATAAAAATGAATACCATTGCTTCTGCTTATGTTTTATAAACAAATAACAAGTTTGAGATTAATAGGTAAATAAAGAGTACTGATCAGGAAATAAGATAAAGCAGTTTAACTAAACATTTTTATATCTTTTTTCCAGATAAGGATTATCTCCTGATTATTATTCAGAATGCATGTGAATAGTCCTACTACTGTAATATCTTTAAAGAAAGTGGTGTGGTCCTACTTGTTAAACTAATATTACCAGTTGATATCTTATATCAAATACAGCAGTAATTGTAATAAAGTGTAACTGTCATGACTGAAATGTTTCCAAAGTTAAAGCTCTCGGCTGTGGTCGTATCAGTTGGTGTTTGAGAAGATCCTAATGCATAAATCCAAACACTGCTCGGGTACCTTCATAGTCAGAAGAGCAACAGAAAAGCAAAATGCCTAGAACCTTCTTTAACGGATATTCCAGCTATTCTTGCAATTAAAAACGTTCTCTTTACACTTCTAACATCTGCTTGAGGAAAATCAGACCTACTGGGGTCTGTAGTTCCTGTGTACACACACACACACACCTATGAATGTGTCCCCAGGGACAAGAGTAACCCCAGTGACACAAACCAGAGAACACAAGGGATGTTCAGGTCAGTAAGGACAGGCTGGACACTGCCCAGTCTTCAACTCCTGGTTTTTAAGTTTTCTAAGGGAAAAATTTAGTATTTTCCAATTTATAGAATCATAGAATGGTTTGGGTTGGAAGGGGACTTTAAAGCTCCTCTTGTTCCAGATCCCCTGCCATGGGCAGGGACACCTTCCACTAGCCCAGGTTGCTCCAAGCCCTGTCCAACCAGGCCTTGGACACTTCCAGGGATGGGGCAACCTCTGCCAGGGCTTCATCATCCTCACAGTAAAGAAAACTAATTTCTCCAGACAGAAACAGTTTTTTATTTAATTTAATATTTAGTATCTTGTGGCTGACGTGCCCTCCTGGCTGTGGGAGGGCAGAACAGAACTGGGAGCAGCACCCCTTTTCTGCTCACATTTATTCCTCAGCCACAGGTAATTGTGGCCACAAACCTTCCCCCCTCCTGATCCCAAAGCCATGCCAAGCTTTGCACCTGAGTGTGTGCAGAGAGAGTGGGAAAGTGCAGGGAGTCTGAGCTGACCCTGTGCTCGAAAAAAATATCCAGTCATGCTTGTACTACAAACCACCTCAGGTAATGTAGATTATGTAATAATTCTATCAATTATTTAAACTTTAAAGTTTCGGATTGTCTTCACTTGGAGGCAAGAAGGGTTTGGTTTTTTTCTACATATAGGAAGGAAGAACAACAAATATGTGGGGTGCCTACGAGGATGAAAGGAAAAATGAATCTGTTGAATACTGCTCAGGGAGCTTTGTAGTACATCATATGAATTGTGGTTGAGGTTATGAAGCTGATAAATCACTGACTGTCTCAGTGGGGATGGAGTCAGCAATTCCTATTAGGACTATGTTATGTATCACTCACAACTTAAACAAAGGGGACCATCAAAGCCTGGTGGTATTTTTTTAAAACCCGAGTGTTTGCTCTGGCTTTGCCAAAAGAGCTTGGAAAGGTTGTGTTTGACTGGAAAATCTGGGAGAGCTGGTCCCTCTCCTGGGAGCTGAAAGTTTCTGAGCACTGAGCCCTCAAAGGCTGGCAGGCAGATTGCACATCCCAGCACGGGAGAGGGGGACCATGGAAGATCCAGTGCCACTGCCCAGTGAGGGGAAGAGAAGCCAAAGGCACAGAGGCCCAGTGTGATGGAAATGAAGCCCAGCTCCAGCTGGGCAGGGCTATTCAGAATTTTAAGAATATGTAAATCAACAGGACACTATGGGTGGCACTTACTGCAGTCGGTGCTGTGCCAGAAGAATCTCCTTCCTGCTGGAGGGATTTCTGATTGAGCACTGGAAAATAACCACGTTGAGTTGTTTGTAATGACATGTGGCAATGCTTAAAAAAAAAAAAAAAACACAACAAAAAAAACTTATATTTGTTATCTTCTCTGCTTCTGTTGTGATAATTTTAAAAATTCAACCTGTATTGCTATGCATTCATTTATTCTACTAATATCCTGGCACATCAAACACCTACCAATTCAAAGCTCAAAGCACATACCCTAAACTACTGCTGAATTCCAACTACTATTAACGTGTATTTGGGTCTAACAGTTTTGTTTCTGCTTTTTTTTCTAACAGTGTTAAATTCTGTGGAGGTTTCACTGTGTAAGTTCAGAAAACTGCCAGAATTACAATCCCTGCTATGGTTTTGTGTTGTCAAAAATAATATTGCTGTTGCAATTTCCAGAATCATTGAAAAATGTCCTTCAGCCCCAGGAACACAGTAGTGCCTCTGGAAAAAGAAAACCACGGTATCTGGCAACGTTCTTTCATTTTTGTCTTTCTCATACATGTGTTTGCTCCCTTTACAGACTTTAATCCAATATTTATTAAGCAGCTGATGATTGCTGCAGCTTGATAAAGCACTCAAAAAAGACACTTAAGCCAAATCATTAAAATTAAACACATGCCAAATCATTTTGCTCAAAAGTGGGGGGTGTTTGGTGAAAAAAGGCCTCAAGCAGATGTGTGTATTTCTCTGAGGGTCAAATACTGCTCACAAATTAGTTGCTGTTCCTATGAGAAGTTTAGATGCAGATAAGAGGGCAAGGTGTGGCCCCTGTGGAATGATGTGTGTAGCACCAAACACGTGGGCTCAGCTGTGCCCCTGCCAGCACCTCGGACCAGGGTCACCTCTGGGTTTCCTTGAAAGCACTGAAGTTGATACAATTTTGGCAACATCTTCACCAGGGAGCATAAATTGAAAAACTCCCTTTCATTCCCTGGTGATTTGTTCCTACTCTCTGTTAGCAAAAGCAAGATGAACACGTGTAAACTGCTCCTGTAGGACTTTCACTAGGAAATGGGAGTAACAATAATCGAGCCTCTAACAGTCCACAAAGTGGGAACCCTTTGTCAGCACACTGATCTGAACAAAGGTGAGCCACTGCAAAGGAGTGGAGTTGTCCAGACAAAATACAGGGAAATAAACTTATAAGTTATTTGAGCACCAAGTCATTGAAGCTGTCATTTATGTGAACCAGCAGAGATTTTATCAGTTAACAATTAACTGGGGGGACGTCGAGGAGAAAAACAGCATGAAAGGGATTGATTTGATAGAGGAACATTTTGTCAAGGGAATGTTGGGAATGTCAGGAATGGCAGGGCCTGGGTTGAGCTGTAACATGCTAGTTAGGCAACCAGCCAAGGAATAAATGATGTCAGCATCCTGCATTTGGAGTCCTCAAAATAAACCAAAACAGGAAGTTCACAGAGAGCTTTCAAAGTAAAGCATCTTGGATTTTCCTTAACGTACTTTTCAAAATGCATGGTCCCTCATGGGACAGCAGCTGATTCGGTCAAGGCACTTGTTCTTTCTGTATTTTCTCATCTGCCAATTAAATACTTTTAAATATTTCAGTTAATGCACAATCGGTGCATTTGGCTTTCTACGAAGTTACTGGTGTTTTTAGACATACAATTATTATTTAATTAATAATACACAATGCATATAGAAGTATCAAATGGTGTCTTTTCCATATATACCTTCAGTGTGCCTCAAGATTTATGTAGATCTGTGGTCTTAAGTTTGTGCATTATTTGACTGAATATAACCATGGAATATAAAGAGAGTGATTCACAAACTGTGCAAGTGGCAAAGCATTGGTCAGGTAATGAACTGCTGACTGTTTGTGACTCGTGAAGATGTGCAAGAATTTATATTTTGTCTATATATTTGTATTTTGTCATGTCTGATAGGGGTTTCCTTGTGACAGAATTCTTAGAAGAGTGTGAGATGGTGAGAAAGGTGGTATTAAATATTAAGTCAAAATGGACTGAAGTGGACAGCATTCATTAAGGATGTCCACAGCTCATCTAGGAAGAATTAGGATGTTCAATATGAAATTCCCCTACTGCCAATGAATGAATCATCCATCGGACTGTGTACTGTCATATATTAATTGTACTTGCCAACATAATTTCAGTGAGAAGTTCCTCAGATTTACTGATGGCACAAGGCTTTGTATAGAGCAGTATTTTGTATATGATGGGCATATATAAATGTATATATGCACATAAAGCATGCCTATACAATAACTTTTAACTTCCTGAGAGGTGTTTGTTGGACCTCACTGGATTCTCTGAAGAAACTCCCTGATGGGAACTGTTAATTACAGTGACCCCAAAAGGGCACATTGATCAAATATCACAAGCATCTGAAAATGCAGTTAGGAATTAATATTATTTTCAAGAGTTATTCAGTTAGTTTGGGAACTAAACAGTGACAGCAGCACTTTCAACACCAGAGGGTTTCCCCAGGAAGGGGAATCAATCCCAACTCCACTGTCTCAACTCAGCAGGACAAAGGTTCTAGGGTGGACCAATAGAAAAAGTCACAGTTTTCCTGAATTGACTGTCACCCTTTTAATTATGTTTTAATTTTTAAGTTACAATCTAGAGACAGCAAGATAATTCCCCTATTGATTTTTTTTTTTTTTTTCAAATCTCAGGCAGCTAAATTAGAATGGCCAGGAGAATTCCAAGTTTGTGTTCCCTTTGCCTGGCACCTGAACAAATTAAAGCTCTCAGTCTGTAGAAAAATTAGGTCATAACAACAAGGTTCACTGCGGGACTTCACAGGATCCATGGGAGAAAGGAAGACTGATGCTTGGAGAGAAAGCCTAGAATGTCCTAAGTTAATTAAGCATAACAGTGGAGGTACATCATGTATTTGTTCAGATCATGGCACTGATTTGAAACTCTCTGAATTTCAGCACATTCACATTTGGAGAAGCCGTGGGACGAGAAAGAGACCCTCATAAAAAAATGCAGCAACTGGCAGGACAGTAAAGACCACAGGGAAATCTGAACTGATCCCTTGAGCTTTGTGGACAATTTGAGATAAAAAAAGGTTAATTCTCCTTCAGGATGCAACCAAGCAGAAAATCTGGCAGTCCAAATACAGGCAATTTTTGCCATCTCTGCAAATTATCCTTAAATAATAATGAAAGCACTCAGAATTTATTTCTGAAGAGTTTTCAATAGTTACATTGTGCAGGATTCGCTCTTTTTAAGAGCAACGCTGATTTAAGTCAAAATTCTCCAAAGTGGATTAATAACAAGAGGGTGTGAGTTGTACCTGTTCACATCCTATTTTGGACAGCTGAGGCTCTCAGCTCTGCAGCTTGGTTTGGGTGGTGCTGTGGTGAAGAATATTCTCCCTCTTCTCCAAAAATGCATGTCTGCCTTTGACCTGAGCACCCTTTTAGCTGCTCTGGCTCTGCACCATTGATTTCAGTGAAATTGCTTCTTTCTAAAGCACTTTAAATAATACACAAAAGATACCATCACCTTGAGTCTAAGCCAGCTGGTTCAGGAATAAACCTCGACATCCTTTCACTGCCTTGTTTTTAAAGATGCTGTGCAAGAAGACAAGTGCCCTGGATCATTCCTTGGTGAAGGTGGACAGTGAGATTAGTTACCAGCTGGCAACAGGTTTACAAAGTATTGTTCAAAGGCCAGGAGCAAAATAGGTAACCAGAGGTCCAGGCTAAGAGGGTTTGCTAGAATATGACTCATCTTTAAAAAAAAAAAAGCACTCAATGGCACTTTTCATTTTCAGAGCACTACAGGAATGCAGAGAATAATGTTGTACTGAAGCACTTCAGGTATCACAGGTGCTGGAAGGAGAAGCAAAGATTCAGCTTTCTTTGGTATTTATATGGATACAAACTCCACAGTTCAATCAATGCAGATGATTGCAAAGAAGGACAACCAGGGAGGCATTCACTAGAAATTCAAACCATGTAAAGTGACTTTGCAAACACGTAAGGAAAACTCTGGGATCCAGTAAATGATTCCTTCGCCCTCTTGCCCCTTGTCCCAAGAGAAGTCTGCCTTTGTCGGATGAATCCATCTGCTTGTCAAACCTGTTGCTAATTTTTCCAGAGGCTTCCTCAGATTCTGCTCCCAGGAGCAGTGTCTGCTTCCTACACACCAAACCACAGTTCCTACCGTGCAACTGTTGCTGCTGAACCAAGCACTCAAATATTTTCCTCTGCTAAAATCAACTGGAAATCTCATGGCCACCTCCTACAAGGATTTCTGAGCTGGGAGTGGCTTGAAGCAACCCAGAACAGCACAGTCAAATGGAGACAACAAATAGTGATGAGACACTTCAATTAATAATGAAGCTGTACCATTTCTGTAAGAAATTCTTACTGTCAGGTAAGAAAAGCTTCAAGGTTTCCTTCTAATTTAGTAACTACATTTATAAGAGAGAATGCCCATCACTAGAATTACCCTTTTGTCTGCAAAAATCCCACGGCTGTAAGTCCAGAGCTCAATATTGGTCAACTGCAGGATTGCCAGCATATGTGTCAGGATTGGGGAGGAGAAACTGGGAATGCTCTTATCCCTAAGCAAGTGGAAGAGTGGAGTTAGATGGAAAAGGGAGAAGCATTCCTGGTTAAGCAAAGATTTTGTTGCTTTATGTTATTTTGGTAAAGGGAGTTTACAGCTAAACAATAATCCAGATTTAAAAAAAAAAAAAAAAGAGACTGATTAATCCACAATCTCTACAATTCCAGGTTATCGTTAATTGTAGAATATTTCAAGGGGATTTTCCCAGTACAGCATTCCAGGAGCACTCCCAATATCCTTGCCACAGTCCCTCTCACATGACAAAACCATCCTTGGTCTAAAGAGCTGACAGTCTGCAGGACCAGTTTTCTTCCCTCTACCAGTGTTTCAGCAGAATAACTTCACTGACTTAAAAGAAATCATTCTGTATCCATACAAGCTTTACCTTCCTCTTGTGTGTTCCACTTTGGAAGAATTTCAGAAATAAAAGAAAGACTCATGGTTCAGCAAACCACAAAACAGGAGAAGTAACAGTCAGGAAAATTTAGTACCCACACAGTATCACTGCATTTTTTTTCAAGCAGTTTCATTCCCTTCCTTTAGGGAAACAGAGGAACTACAGACAATTTCTACCTATTTACCTGACTGCAATCCATTAATAAGAGCTCTGTAACTCTGCCTTGCCTGCCTGCAATATGAGTTTCCCTAATTTGTTGCCCAGACGCTCATGCTGATGCACTAATACAAGAAATTTCTGCTTGGCTGTAGGTTCATTGCTAAGATAGGATATGAAGTAGGTTGTGGGTTTTAGAAAGAGCAGGTATGAGCCATTGGCCCACTGAAGGGACTGGGCACTACTGATATACCAATTATTTGCAAAATTTCCTACACTGCAGCCTCAGTGAAGTCAGCACCATGGTAGGAGGCTAACGGGCAGGTTTCTCTTTGCAAAATGAGCTTCTGGGTTTTCATGTATCTCACACCCACAGTGTCTCACTTACAGTAAGACATTTCACCTTCTGCTTTGGGTTAGAACATCAGAAAACACAATTTAAAGATATCAGATCTTGTTTGCAGCAACTCATATTTAAGCCTTTCACCCATTTTCCCTCCCCTGATGATGAAGATAAGACATGAAATTTTTCCTATCATCACAGGTTTATTACTCAGAAATTTATTTTTAATTGTTCCACTGATCACCATTTCCTGCTGAAGGAGTTAATGTTTGCTTGTACCATTTGCATTCAAAACAAGCAGAACTAGAAGGGGAGAGGAATTTATTCAGACACACCATTACTTCAGCCAGATTCCATATTAGAA